>NC_052148.1:117848686-118185374 GCF_902713615.1 Scyliorhinus canicula | reverse complement strand
CCAATTTTAAAATACCCATTGAAAAGTGTATTTTTTCCCAGTTTTCAGCTGAATTGCTCTAGTCTGAACACACATGATGTGGCAGGATAAGGAACACATGATGTGGCCGGCTGCCTGTGAACAACTTGTGAAAGAATTGTAACATGTTTCAAAAGCAGTGTTAATATTAAGATGAAAAAGATCTTTGACAAAAGGGTCATCCAGACTCCAAACGTTAGCTCCCTTCACTCTCCACAGATGCTGCCAGACCTGCTGTGATTGTCCAGTATTTTTATGTTTTTTGCTTAATATTAAGACGAAACGATTGCGGAAAAGATTCCCGGGAAACGTTCCATACTGAAATATCTTCATGCACAATCTCTCCGCGCTTCAGTAGCATCCGACTGGACGACCCCAGTACACATACCGCTGGCTGGTCATTATTGACTACGCCCTGTGTCACTCGGAGCCATCGCCCGGGGTTACTGAAGGTGATGGAGCGAGAGAGAGAGTTTCGTGAGCTGCAGGTTTAACCGCTAGGTGGGGGCAGCGTGAAAATGAATAAATTCAAACGGGGGTGTTAATGTGCTTGGGTGGTATTCTGCTGAAAGCGATCAGCTGGCTGGTCGGTGCTTGGTCTGAACCTGGGAACCCGGGTGATTCTGCCTAGAAATATTTCTTGGTGAGCCACCTCCCGGGTTCAAATAGAAAAATAAACAAAAATAGAGTTAAGAATAGAGTGGACATTTTAGACCTAGTAATATAAAATAAAATCATGTTTATTCTGGTTATGGTTTCATTTGCGGCGGAGTAACTTGATCAAATACACTTATGAAAAGTAACAGAACATTTACCCACTTAGTAAACTCGTGTAGAACAGGATGTTTTTGCTAGAATTGACGATTCGTTCCGTAAGGCACCCTAATTGTAATCTACACGTTTTGCAAGTGTGGATTCAAAAATTAACAATTGCATTGAATATTGATTCTCTGACTGCTGTCAGGCGAGAGCAGCTCCATTGAAACCACTCGATGAGAAGCAATTGCCTGATTGCAGGCAGGAGCAGCTCCCCTCACTCCCCACGTGGATGGAGAAAGGGCTGATCAATGGTCCATATAGGGAGAGTGGGATTATTCAGGAGACAGCTCTTTACCACATTCTGGTCCTCCCTCAGCAGAAGCAGCAATGGAGGCGGAATAGACCCAAACCGCTGGACTTGCACATCATCCTCTACTCTGGTACATCCCAAAGCAACAATAACAACAAAAGAAACGCCATAACGTGTAGCGATCAACGCAGAAGAGAAATGTGATCAGGGATTGAACTGGTGAATTAGATGTAAGGTATGGCTGCTTGATATGAAACCTCGCGTAAATGATGCATGATGTTGCGCTCTGTTTTATGGTTTACTGTGATGACAATTCCTGTAGGTTTATGTATGTGTTAGTGAGCCATGGTGTTGATAGTGTGCAAAAACAGGCAGCAGGAGTAACTGACAAAGCGATGCAAAGGTCAAGCAGAGGAAAAGACAGTTTCTCAGTCACTGTAAATCGTGAAAAACCAGGAGATGGATCGCCCAATAAAACACAGCGGTGTATCAATGTGATTTATATATGTACACACATAGAAAATGCGGTTTCATATCCAAGGTTACTGTGTTAGATTTTGCATTTTTGGGGGTTTAAAAATCTTCCCACCTCTGTTTTTAGTGATCGCTGACTCATTTACATGGAGCAATGGATATGCGATTCAAATCGGTGCCGCTGGGGAAAAGGGCGTTTTAAAAGCATCCCGTCAGCTTCAAATGGCATAATTTAACAGCAATTTTCCTTTTGTATTTGACACGAGCTGTGCAGTTTTATTGCTTGGCATGTTGCCCATTTTGTCCAGTGAAAGATTCACTCCTCTGTTCTGAATGAATATTTCTCTTGCTCCAGAATGTGTCCCCTTTACCACAACAAAAAGCAAAATGAAAGCTTTTCCAATTAGAATATGGTTTTGCTAAGAGCCGGTTTGTTGTTGCAAGGCACCATCCTTTGATATCTTGTCTATTTATAATTAATATTAAATATAGATGGGAATTAATCTGTAGTAGTCATGTGCGGTAAAAGTGCATTGCCTGATTGACTAAGTAGACAACAGGCAGCTTTCCATTCGTTTTACTATATGCAGACACAGACATAGATTCTAAGAGGATGACAAGATATGTAAATAACTCAGCCATCTTTAAACAGCTTTTTTCTTTATTGTAACATTAAATATCTTGCATTAACAGATTTCAGAGAGCATAATGATTGCACATCTTTCAGGATATTACTCATAATCAAACACCAGAGTGAATTGCCACAAAAGGAATGATTTGTTGTGTTGCCATCTTATTCTTTAGCATTCTCCCTAACAATATTTTAGAATGCACACAGCATAAAAGAACATATTATGCCCTTGAAACACTGATCATTCTTAACTAGTAGGGCTGGGCATAAGATCAGTTATTGAATGCAACCAATCCATCTTATCTACAATCATTGAATTATGCGAGTTCAAAGGAGAAATCATAGTAGGAAATACATTCATGACAACCTCAGGAGACACCACCAAATGAATAGGCTATTGTAAAGGCCAATTTAATCATTCGTTCTAATGCTGTAAATTATTAGTGGATAATTTATTAGAATGTATTGAGTCCAATTGATAGATTAGTTTACAGTGCAGACTTACTTTAAAAATATTTGAAACTAATAGTTGATAATTTGTAAGGACCATTTTGAAGCCAAGAATGTTATGAACTCAGTAATTGGTTGTGTGCATAAGCGTGTAGGCTAGACTATAAATATTTGCCTATTTTGTTAAAATCTCAGTTTATTAACAAATCAGATGGTAAGTTAGAATCACAATTTTACACAGTGATTTTTGGGACAACAACATTTTGGCAGGTCAAGAATTCCTTGCCTTGTTGCTTAGAATGCTACCCTACTGTTTAAAGGTTTGCGTTATACTGGGAGCACGCCATAATGTTTAGCAGTCATGGTGTGAACTGTGAAAATGAAGCCACATAGCTGCTGAAGCATTAAAATATATTTAGAGATTAAACAAATACATTTGTTTTTAAGGATATATAATATGCCCATTGTTTTTTATCATTGCAAAATAAAATATTGAAAATGTTCAAAGCTCACTTCTTGATTTTTCAGTTCTTTAGCCACTGCTTTGCTTCTTCGCATTTTCTTTTGCCATGAATTGTTTGCTTTCTATTGTCATTTATAAATCCATAATATACAATGCAGTTGGAATGAATTTATTTGTGTGGCACCTACACCTAATGTAGAAATAAACAGAAATGTTTGCAATAGGGCTTGAATTGATACATACAATATATCTGTTAAGATTTTGAAGATTCAGAAAAATTTTGAATATAATTCAATACCTTGTGAAAACCTAATATCTTTGACAAGAAAGATCTTGAAAACTAATCTGGTGGTGTAAAAAATGGGGTTGGCCTGAACAGAAGACTTAAATATATTTTCTGGAGCTGATGTATGATTCATCCGTTTGCAAATGTCAGGAGTATGTGTTTTGTCAGTACTGATGGGCAAACATTCGTCAAATAACAGAGATAAAAAGAAGGACTTTTGTAAAAGATAAAAATCTGTTCATATTGTAACAGATAAAATACACCCAATTGATTTAAATGTTCAAAATAATCAAAGTAATTGAGACAATAGCATTAGAGTTGTTCAAAGTACAGTTAAATGTGACAAGTACTTCCTTTAGTTATTGTGCTGAAGGGATGACCTTTGATGGGCAGAGCGACCTTTCCTTGATCTGAACATCTCTTTGGTTTTAAATTATTGTGCTTTAATTCAGAATTTCTTGCCAACTGATTGAGTTTAGAGAATCACTGGAAGTGACAGTGAACTTCAACCTAGTTCTAATTCACAAATCAATCATTTTCTTTGTGGAAATAACTTTTAGTGACATTCTTTCTTCATGGGCGGCATGGTGGCACAGTGGTTAGCACTGCTGCTTCATAGCACCAGAATCCCAGGTTCGATTCCTGGGCACCCTGTACTGTCAACTCTTCTTTGGATGCCAAACACCTTGGAGAGCCTTCCCCTTTTTAAAACGCATTGTATTCACCAGACTAATATTGTTTTTTTGCTCACCCTTGCACAAGTTGGCGGCAGTACAGCTCACAGGTGCCCCAAGGATCCAGATTTCCCCCTCTGTGGTGTGTAGTTATACCAGAGCAGCATCTCTGAGTGAATGAGGTAGCCTCATGCCTGTGCTGTGCTGTGCTGTGCTTCAGACATGTATCATCACGCTTGCTTTTGTTCATAAGTGTAGGACATGGCACTTCTTCAGTCTACTGAGGAAAGCAGCAAAAGGCCATGAAGAGCCATCATTTTCTCCCATATTGACACCAGGCATTTGGGAATAGTACCAAATGAGGGGGGGTTGTTGGGTTACGGGTATAGGGTGGATACGTGAGTGTGAGTAGGGTGATCATGGCTCGGCACAACATTGAGGGCCGAAGGGCCTGTTCTGTGCTGTACTGTTCTATGTTCTATGTTCTATGTCTCTGATCTCTTTGTGGACCAGTCTTTAGCAGGTCTCAGTCCGTGACTGATACTAAAAGTTTAATTTCTAGGGGATGTAAGAGTGGGTTGCTTTGGAGAAGTTTTCGCTATTGGCTGCCCTCTTTGTTATAATGACTCTGAATCTGTTTCTAGGCCTGTTGAGTCTGTGCTGACCAATTCTGCATGTGCAGATTTGAACTAAACTTTTAAGGAGACATCTTCTCTTGCGGCCTTAATCTTAGTGCTGCCTTTAGTGGGTGGCACAGTGGCACAATGGTTAGCACTGCTGCCTCACAGCTTCAGGGTCCTGGGTTCAATTCCGGCCTCAGGTGACTGTGTGGAGTTTGCACTTTCTCCCCGTGTCTACGTGGGTTTACTGCGGGTGCTCCAGTTTCCTCCCACAATCCAAAGATGTGCAGGTTAGGTGGATTTGCTATGCTAAATCGCCCCTTAGTACCCAAAAGGTTAGGTGGCGTTACTGGGTTACAGGGAGAGGGAGGTGGTGTGGGCTTAAGTAGGGTGCTCTTTCCAAGGGCCAGTGCAGACTCGATGGGCCGAATGGCCTCCTTCTGCATTGCAAATTCTATAATTCTAGCCTTGGGAGACTGTACGGAGTCTGCATGTTCTCCCTGTGCCTGTGCAGGTTTCCTCCCACAGTCCAAAAATGTGCAAGTTAGGTGAATTGGCCATGATACGTTGCCCCTTAGTGCCCAAGGTTGTGCAGGTTAGGTGGGGTTACTGGGATAGGTCGGGGAGGGTGCTCTTTTGGAGGGTCGGTGCAGACTCGATGGGCTGAACGGCTGCACTGTGCAGATTCCATGTCTAATAATATCAGGTGCTAGTAGGACTGGGATTTGAAAAGTAAACACAGAATTTAAAATTTAAATTACAAACTTAACTTCATACATTTGGAGAGAAGAATTTAGGTTGTTTAGTTTTTGACAGATAGATGTTTCAATTTGCAGCTTTAATGTGGAGAATCGAAGTCAGCGAAAGAGAACATTCCTAGTATTGTATGCTGGTATATACTGCACTGTGTGTTAACATAAAAGATTGAATTTGTTGTAAAAGTGCAAAATATCGATTCTGATGATTACAAGAGCCTGTATTAACCAACATGGCTAGATTGTAGGAAACTAATCTAGTTCCTTCTCTCACCTCGACACTGAGTACAAGCCTTTGTGCAAATACTCTCAGAGGGTAGCAATGACACCACAACCATTTATAATGATTATTACATTGTCAGCGGCGGAATCTATAAAGTTGGTCTCAAAGGAAAGCATTCTTCTTGGGCTGAAAGGATAATGTCATCTTAAGGAAAGACAAGTGTAGTAGGATTAGTCTAAAAAGATCACATGCAAAAAATCAACTTCTTTGGAGGTAGTTTAGTGAATAATTCCAATGTTCAGATAATCATATAGTTAAATTTACTCAATATTGTTTTCATCATTATTATTAAAATCAGAATGACTCTCAATCCATTCCCATTTACTTCTGATCACTTAAACTGCACTATTGGGGCAACACGGTAGCATGGTGGTTAGCATAAATGCTTCACAGCTCCAGGGTCCCAGGTTCAATTCCCGGCTGGGTCACTGTCTGTGTGGAGTCTGCATGTCCTCCCCGTGTGTGCGTGGGTTTCCTCCGGGTGCTCCGGTTTCCTCCCACAGTCCAAAGATGTGCGGGTTAGGTGGATTGGCCATGCTAAATTGCCCGTAGTGTCCTAAAATGTAAGGTTAAGGGGGGGTTGTTGGGTTACGGGTATAGGGTGGATACGTGGGTTTGCGTAGGGTGATCATTGCTCGGCACAACATCGAGGGCCGAAGGGCCTGTTCTGTGCTGTACTGTTCTATGTTCTATTGTTTGGAAAACTTTTTAATTCATTATATTTGTGTATTGTATTGAAGGACGTTATGTGTTGCTCATCCTGGTGATTCCTTGTTCATCTGAAACAAAAAGTAGCATGTCATGAAAATAATGTTGAATTTTTAAAAAGTCCTTCATTGCCGTTTGTTGTTAAGAAAAGACAGATATACTTTCCTTGTTTATCTTGTTTATGGTATGTACCATTCTCTGTAATTGAAGGCATTTTGTTATTAAATCTTGGCATGGGAGTGCCCCTTTAAGAAAGGTTTTTGTCTTATCACATGGCTTCAGTGATGTCTTGTGTATGGGGGAAGCTGGCCTGTAGCTCTGTGAGTTTTTACGTTCGCTTTGAGTTTTGGACTGGTTTGAACTGCACAGGTTGAAAGAAGTGTTCCAGACTGTTTGGTAAATTAAAAGAGATAATTGATTTCTGGAAGGAATCCAAATCTTCTATTTGAAAAGGGGAACAGAGTATCAATAACAATAATCTTATACCAGCGAGAATGTCGTGTGCAGGGCCACACCTTTGAAAAGAGGTGTCTGGTTTTACTTGGATTTTGTTATTGAATTGGAACAGTTAAGGAGGAATTCTTTAAGGATTATACATAGATTACTGTAGCTGTGTGGGGTCTTTATGTTTGTAATTGAAACAAATTGAAATCTCACAGGATGCATTTTCAGCCTGTTTTCTCTTCTCTTTCACAAAGAACTGCAAAAGGAATACTGGAACAACAGTGTAATCCACTCTAACTTTAACTTGTTTGCAACAGATTCTATTTGAAAATAGCCATAATGAAGACTTCCTGGGCAAAGTACAGTAATCTCTCACCATGATTGGCCTAGATCTTCTGGTTGGCAGCGATGTTGGGTGATTGCTGCTGATGTAAAGGTTGCTGTGTTCTATCTTTTTGTGACGATCAGTTGGGACTTCCTGTCCTGGCTGCTGCAATGATTCTTCAGCACAGCCATCCATGAGAAGAAAGGCAAAGAAAAGGACAGGTCCCCTTTTTATGACATCAGCTGTCATATTCAGGCAAGCGTTTAAAGATATCAAAAGTTTTCAGTGAATGAGTAAGTGGTGAGTGAATGGGTGGGTGGATGAGTGAGTGGGGTGGTCTATTTGGGGTTGGGCAGTTGGGCCAGGTGGTATTCGGGAAGTAGGCAGTTGGGCCGGGGTGGGTACTTTGGTCAAGGGGGTGATAGTTGAGGTGGATAGTCAGATTGGATCGGATTGGGTTGTTGGTCTGTGTGTGGGAGTATATATGTGGGGGCTATGGGTTGTGTTTTTCTGTTAATCACGGGTTAATTTCTGTTGTAACTCAATTTAACAGTTCCTAGGGCAGAATTTTATGCTCCCCGGTGTTTTTTTAAGATGGTGTGGGAGTGTAAAATAGTATGGATGGGATTCCCACCAACATCCTCCTGCCTTGAGCCGGATACAATATTACAGTGAGGAAGGAAGGGCTTTGGACAAGAAGCCTTCCCATATCACTTAAGCGTCTTTTCCCACCCAGCCTTAATTTTTAGACTGGTGGGCACACAATGACTGAGGGTGGGAAACAGTAAAGGTTCTCACCCTTGATCTTGGGCGAGGAGTCGGGGGGTGATGGGGGTGGGGTTGGTGGTGGTGCCTCCATTGGAAGGTTCTCTTCCGACTGGGGATACCTCCCCCCATGGACCACAGACCTCTAGCCCTCCCTCCTCTCTGGTCTACCTGTCGGCAGTGAGATTACCCTCCAGCAACCCTGAGGGCATCCCCTACCCTCCCCTCCCCAGGACCCCTAGTACTTAACAGCATGGTGGTTCTGGGGACTTAGTCCAAGTTTGGTTTCTCCAGGACCTCCTAATCTCTTGCAGCTTTGGTCCAACCGTGGACAACTCTCTAGGTATGAGTGACTGCCCTTGGCATCAAAGCAGCATTTGACTAAGTCTGGCATCAGCAAAACTGGAGTCAATGGAAATCGGGGAAAACCCACTGCTGGTTGGAGCCATACCTGGAACAAAAGAAAAGGTTGTGGTTGCAGGATGTCAGTAATCTCAGCCCCAGGACATCACTGCAGGAAACCCTCAGAATAATGTCCAGGCCCAACCATCTTCTGCTGCTTCGTCAATGATTATCCTCCCATCATAAAGTCCACATTGGGGATGTATGCTGACAATGAAGCAGTCCATGCCTGAATGCAGCATGACCTGAAAAACATTCAGACTTGGGTTGATAAGTGACATCTTCAATATGGGAGAATCTAACCACCTCTCTTTGACATTCAATGGCATTATGATGAGTGAATCCCCACTATCAATATCCTGCCAGTTACTGTTGATCGGAAACTGAACTGGACCAGCAATAAAAATACCGTGGGTACAAGAGCCGGCCAGTGGCTAGGATGTCTGCAGAAAGTTCCTCACTTCCTTCCTACCCAAAGTCTGTCCACCATCTCATAGGGACAAATAGGGAATTTTATGGAATGCTCCCCATTTACCGGTATGAATGGAGCTCCATGAACACCCAAGAAGCTGGACATTATTCAAAGCAGATGTGTGATCAGCACTCACCCATCACTATAAACATTTACTGCTTCCACAACTGGCACACAGTTGACAGCATTGTGTAGCAATAGAAGATGCGCTGCAGCAATCCGTTAAGGCTCCTTCAACCGCACCGTTGAAACCCACAACCTCTTCCACCTATAGGGACAAGGGCAGCAGATGTATGGGAACTCTACCACCTGCAAGTAGCCCTCCAAGACACAAACCATTCTTCTTGGAAAGACATCACCGTTTATTCACTGTCCCTGGATCACAATCCTGGAACTCCGTTCCGAACAGCACTGTGAGTGTATCTACACCACATGGACTGCAGCGGTTCAAGAAGGCAGCTCACCAACACTTTGTCAATGGCAATTAGGGACAGGCAATAAATACTGACCTAGCCAGTGATGCCCATATCCCATGATTGAATTTTTAAAAAATACATAAGGACAAACAGCTCCAGTCCTTACTGGAGATCAATCCTGCAGCTGAATCTTGAGAGGTTTTTCAAAAAAGGGGTGTGTGTGGGGTTATGTGATGTGAGCGCGGAAGAGATTGTGTTTTTGTGAGTTTTGGATATGATTGACTTTATTTAATTAAATTTAGGGTAGCCAATTATCGTTTTGCAATTAAGGGGCAATTTAGTGTGGCCAATCCACCTACCCTGCTAATCTTTGGGCTGTGGGGGTGAAACCCACGCAGACACGAGGAGAATGTGCAAGATGTGCTTGACGTTTAATCCTTCATTTCATCCTGGTGCATATTTCATATTTGCTTTTTCTTGGACTGCGTGGCTTAAGCTGTGTTGCTGGAAGTTCTTGCATGTTTGTTTTTCTTTGCGAGAAACAGCCATGATAAAATGCTAAAGTCCTCATTTATTTGTGGTGGTTGTTGTGGACTGGGGTGGGACCCACTGTGCAGTGGCGCAGTTGTTGGTAAGCGGAGTCTCGCCTTTGCAGTTCTGTTTGTATCTGGATGATGGACGATCTGCTGTCTTGGCTGAGCATTTCGGCTCTGTGGTGCAAGTTGTTAGAGCTCACTTTGAAGGATTGCAGGTACTTTTAGAAGAAAAGTACATTAGAACATAGAACAGTACAGCACAGAACAGGCCCTTCGGCCCTCAATGTTGTGCCGAGCCATGATCACCCTACTCAATCCCACGCATCCACCCTATACCCATAACCCAACAACCCCCCCCTTAACCTTAATTTTTATTAGGACACTACGGGCAATTTAGCATAGCCAATCCACCTAACCCGCACATCTTTGGACTGTGGGAGGAAACCGGAGCACCCGGAGGAAACCCTCGCACACAGGGGGAGGACGTGCAGACTCCACACAGACAGTGACCCAGCCGGGAATCGAACCTGGGACCCTGGAGCTGTGAAGCATTTATGCTAACCACCATGCTACCCTGCTGCCCCATTGTCCCTGGTTAGGGGCCGCCTTCATGATGTCAAAATCCTGCTGAAGGGTGTGTCATTTATCCTGATGGGTTTGGGAACTGGGGGCTGGGTGGGGTGTGCCCCTGAGCTTGGTCCCTGGCGAGAGATGGGAGTTGACTTCCCAATTCAGTTCGAAAATTGGCTGCCTTGCTTTGGTAATCTTGATCTGGAGGCTGGGTGCACCTGATTTGATAGTGCACAATACATACTGTCTTTGCACCAGTGGGTCGGTAGGGCCCACTCATCACTGGTCCTATATAGGGCAGCACGGTGGCCTAGTGGTTAGCACAACCGCCTCACGGCGCTGAGGTCCCAGGTTCGATCCCGGCTCTGGGTCACTGTCCGTGTGGAGTTTGCACATTCTCCCCGTGTCTGCGTGGGTTTCGCCCCCACAACCCAAAAATGTGCAGAGTAGGTGGATTGGCCACGCTAAATTGCCCCTTAATTGGAAAAAATAATTGGGTAATCTAAATTTATAAAAAAAAAATAAAAAAAATCACTGGTCCTATATCATCCTATTCTCTATGCTTGTCATGAAGGGTTGGAGGTGGTCGCTGAGATGCTGAAGAGTGTTCGTTTATGAAGTGCAAATCATATTTGAATAATTTGCAAGGTTGTTCGAAGATGTAACAAGCAAAGAAGATAATGGGGGTCCTATGGATGTAGTATATCTGGCCTTCCGGAAGGCGTTTGATAAAGTGCTGCACAGAAGGTTAATTCACAAGGTTAGATCACATGGGATTAGGGGTAATGTATTAACTTGGATAGAAGGCTGGCTGATGGACAGAAGACAGAGAGTCGGGATAAATAAGTCTTCTTCTGGATGGCAAGATGTAACTAGTGGGCTGCCACAGGATTCAGTCCTTGGGCCCCAACTATTTACAATCTATATAAACAATTTGGATAAAGGGATAGAAGGTTCTACAGCCAAATTTGCAGACAACACAAAAAAGGTGGGATGGTAAGTTACAAGAAGGAAATAAGGACCTTATGAATGGATATAGATAGGTTAGGAGAGTGGGCAAAAGGAGAAGCTTTACTAGGTTGATTCCAGAGATGAAGGGTTTGTTATATTAAGAGAGATTGAACAGTTTAGGCCTATACTCTCTCGAGTTTAGAAGAATGAGGTGCGATCAAATTGAGGTGTACAGGATAATAAAAGGTATGTGTTATAACCTGCCTGCTTACCACTGGCTGGGGACTAATGGCAATCCCACAATCCTTTGGGAGTATGAGCACCCCCAATGAGGGGGGCAGAGAAATCATTAGCAGATTCCCTGCATAAATAAAGCTGGCCAGTTTGGAACCAGCTAGAGAGGAGTGAACAGCAAGGGAGTTACAGCTGCTGTTATATGTTATTGTAAATAAATGTTATTTCTTTCTATCCTTCAACTTGTGCTGGATTCTTCATGGCCCTCACAAAAGTATGGATAAAGTAGACGTGGAGTGGATGCTTCCCCTTGTGGGGCATTCTAGAACAAGAGGTCATGGTCTTAGGGTAAGAGGTAGATACATACCTCAAAGGGTTATGAATCTGTGGAATTAACTACCCCAGATTGCGATGGACGCAGGGACAGTGAGTAATTTTAAGGGGGAGTTAAACAGATTTTTAATTGGTAATAGGTTGAAGGGCTATGGAGAATGGGCAAGATGATGGAGTTAAGGCCAGGATGAGATTAGCCATGATCGAATGGTGGAGCAGACTCGTTGGGCCAAATGGCCTAATTCTCCTATATCTTATGAACTTATCGTGCTTTATCCTTTGTCTTCTCTTGCGACATGGAAGATTTCTTTATCCTACAATTTACTCTGCGGTTCTTCTGTAACCCTGAACGTTACTCTCTGCTGGCCATGTTGTTGATTATTTATTGCTGTCTTTCCTACTGTAAGGGAGTGAGCATGATGGCCTGTGCCATTGATTATCCTGTTCGAGCAAATCATCTTGAATCAATTATGGGAAGTGTGATTTGAGCACAGTTTTACTCATCTGGTTATTGTGTTTTATAATCCTTGTGGTTGGGGAAAGCGCGTGTTTTTATCACCCTCTGTCTCATTCACAAAGAGGATGAGTGGAGTGGAGCAGGGGCTGGTGAAGAAGGCTGCGTGGATAGGGTTGATAGGGTTAGTTCTGTCTTCACTGAGATTGAGAATAGATTCCCCCCCCCCCACCAATTAGAATGTATCCGTTTTGGGTTTTTCTTGCAGATTAGAATGCTTTTTGAATTAAGAATCCGTGTCTTTATCCTTCATTGGCCCGGGCAGAGTTTGTATCCTGGGGAGGACTGTGTTCCTTCTGACTCCTTCGTGAGGCGAAGTTTTTCCTTTCCTCTGTTTGTGTGTCTTTATTTACTCCTGAGCTATCAGAACGTGATGAGTAGTTTTGGCACATGCTGAGGTTGGACTGATTATTATGATTCGGTTGTTCAGGAGGGAAGTTGCTCTGGGTATCCTTTGTGCAATGGTGGTCGCTTCGTGTTAGGCTGGGCATCCCGTCCTTGGGGTTTTTTCCTTTACTTCTTTTCGTCCAGATGAGAATGATGAGGTTCTTATCCTGATCTGGTCTGGCGGTTTGGGGGAACAGAGTTCCCTGGTTGTGCTGGGGTGGAGGGAATTGGCTCTCCCTCTCAGGGCACCCTATTCTTCTTCTTGGGTTTCTCCTCCCAAACACAGTAATTATCCTCCCCCCCTCCCAAACACAGTAATTATCCTCTTCATATCAGTATGTATGGGGACGGTGCACTGCCCTGGATGGGACTGGAAAGGTACGGATTCAGTGGCGGTGCAGGTTTTTGGGGTGTGCTGGAGGTCCAGGGGTACAGTTTTTCTTGTACGTCAGTTGGTGCTGGACTCAGCCAGGCCCGGTGCTGTGACTACTGTCCTGTTGCCCCATGGGCCTTGGGATGTTCCTCTCCGAGGATGTCGCGGAGGGCATCCTGGAAAGCTGGGTTTTGCTTCTCTGGTACATGGGGGCATGGGCGTGGGCCGGATTTTGTGCTTTGGTGAGAATCCTATTATCCGCTAGGGGGTGGGATACCTTGCTGATTGAGTGGTCGTTCTCCTCAATATTAATGAAAATGAAATGAAAATCGCTTATTGTCACGAGTAGGCTTCAATGAAGTTACTGTGAAAAGCCCCTAGTCGCCACATTCCGGCGCCTGTCCGGGGAGGCTGGTACGGGAATCGAACCGTGCTGCTGGCCTGCTTGGTCTGCTTTAAAAGCCAGCGATTTAGCTCAGTGAGCTAAACCAGCCCCTGGGTGCTGGACAGGAGCTGGGAGGCACGGGGTCCGGATCAGGTGCAGATCCTTTGTTGTCAGATGAGTTAGTTCTGGTAGTGTTAGTTCTTCCTTTCTCCTTTTTCTCTCTTGGGAGATCCTGAAGGTTTGTCATATGTCATCTGGTGGGTGAGGTCTGATAGTTTTTAGCTCTTTTCTTTTCTCCCTTGGGGGGCCCTGAAGGCTTGACATAATCTGAACATGTTGTTGTTGTTATTGTTGCAGGTCCATTCCGCATAATTCTATGAAATTATTTTGGTTCTGGCCTGGGCCTGTATTGGGGTTTAGTTGTATTGTGTGGTATGTATGTAACTCCTCTTAGAACTGGAGTTTGTGTGTATTTTCTTGTTTTTGTAACAATGGGTATGAAATCCATTCTTGGCTCCTACATGGGTGTAGTTGGGTCTAGTGTACGGAAAGAGGAGGTAATGATGGGCCGTTGACGCTGCTGGAGTTGAGGGGGGTTGTGCATTGGTGTGGGCCCGATCATGGCATAGTAAGGTTATCCTCATTTCTTGTGATGATTATGGACTTGTGCAGCATTGGAGGGTGCGCACTATGTTGTCATGTTTTCATTATTGTGTCTTGTTCCCCCTTGGTCTCACGTGGGGCTATATGAGTATCTAATTTTGTCAGATGATTGGATGAGGCAGTTGCGATGTTGTCCTCCTGTTCCATTCTGTACTCATGTAGGCCAAGCTGTTTTTTTTCTCTGCTTGCTTATGGTGGTGTATTATTTTGTAATAATATGGGTGGCACGGTAGCACAGTGGTTAGCACTGTTGCTTCACAGCTGAAGGGACCTGGATTAAATTCCTGGCTTGGATCACTGTCTGTGTGGAGTTGGTACATTCTCCCCCGTGTCTGCGTGGGTTTCCTCCAGCAGTTCCGGTTTCCTCCCACAAGTCCTGAAAGACAAGCTTGTTCGGTGTACCTGAACAGGCGCTGGAGTTTGGCGACTAGGGGATTTTCACAGTAACTTCATTGCAGTGTTAATGTAAGCCTAGTTGTGACTCTAATAAAGATTATTATTATTATTGTACGTTTGTTACGTTATTCTCTAAAATGTAAAATCTCAATGAATTTACTTTATTAAGAAAGAGTGTATGTAGTTAAAGGCCTGACAGGTTTTGAATAATTCAAATGAATAGGACCCGTTGAAGGGGTAAAGGTAGGAGAGAATACACAAAGGCTTGGGTCAGAGGAGTGCAATGTTGGGGGAGATATATGACTGAAGGAGATTACAGTGATAGATAGTTATTTAAATTGAAAGTATTGGAGTATGTCAGTCAGGAACATGATATGAACAGTAGAACTTTGGACAAGTTGATATTTATGGAAGGTGAAGAGAGTTGAGCAACTATACATATCCCATACAGTTCTGCTATATGTACACCCTTTGGATGAGACTCCACACAGTTTGTTGTACAGCTCAGTTGATCTCTTTTCTGTTGACTTCAATTCAGAAAAAAATTGCACGATGAAAATAAATTACTTATGGTACCAAAAGTGCAATAAGAGTTGAACAGCAAAAACATAAAGAGACACACAAAGGAAGAACTATTTGCCGTTTGTAGAATTAGTCAGCCACACGTCACCGTATTGTTTACATAGGAAAAGGGGAAAAAACAGCTTTAGTTTAGAAATATGTTAATCAATGCAATCTCGCTGAACATTTTGATGAATTAAAACAGCCTACGGTATTAGTTCTGAGTTTTCATTACTTCGAATTAAAAACAAATTAAATATTGATGCTGTTTATATAAAATCGATATGAATATGCTGACATACCAATATAACATTCAGAGCCGACCAGACTTTGTTTCAAGGATTTAAACTCTAAAGTTGCCTTAGAGAAAATGATGGTGCATGTCATTGAGTACTGTTCAGACACTTTGCTACTTAAGTACAGGTGCTGCAAATGCTGTGTCTGGACTAGTCTCTGTAGTTATTCCTTACATTGTGTATTCCGAATGATGGAGCATCATATCTGACTAATCCTGCAAGGGCAATTGTTATGACACCCTGGGCTAGTGCATGGTTAATTCCAGCCCCATGTGCCCTGAGTCACAACACAAGCGAATTGACCAAGAATTCTTATAAAAATACCCAAAGTGTTTGGCTCTTGCCTGTTCAATAATTACTGTCACCAGGTTTATAAATGTAAACATGATTACTGTTTATTTATGACAAGGACTATCATGAAATATGTAGTAAATACAACTGGTTAACAACAAGCTAATACCTATTGCCCACCTTAACTGACCCACCCCGACCCACACACACAGGGCAGACAAACACAGGGATGGAAAGAGGTAAAAAATGATAAGGATGAAGGTCAAATGTTTGTTTTTTTAGCACTCTTTCTTCACAGCAAGCTAGCTGATTGAAGTCTCTGGGGTACAGGCGGTAATGATCTTCTTTGTAGAGTCATTCATTCCGGTACCCTGTAGTTTAGACAATACAGTACTCACAGACAGCAAGCTTTCTGGAGAGACACCTTATTTCTCATCAAACTGGGCCTTCAGTTTGAGGTTCGCATTCAGGCCTCCATCTTCCTGTAGAGAGAGTTAGTCGGTTCTGCCTTTGCCTTTCAGCAGAGAGAGTTGGTCGGTTCTGGACTCTGTCTGTACATAGATTCACTCTGGCTCTCTGCCAGTTCAGAAACACAGGGCGGGATTCTCAATCTCGCCAGTCGGTCAATGGAGTTACTCATTGTGGGCAGCCCCATGCCATCGGGAAGTCACAGGCTGCCGGTGTAACGGAGAATCCCGACAGTGGAGAATCCAGCCCTGTGCTTTTCTGGAGAAAAGCGGTGAGGGAAGGATTGCAGGTCCTTTCCTCCGACTGCCAAGATTAAAACTGAAACCAAACTCAAGCCATGGGACTCTGAAAAACGTATCAGTGGAATCAGATCCAATCATTGCCTGTTACCGGGCAGAGCACAGCCTTTTGGGCCAATTCATTGGCCACCAGCCAATCAATCAAACTGCATCCTCACTGATACCAGCCAGTCTTCAATCATCAATTTAAAGCAGCCCAGCCTTCTGGATTCTTCTGTTTGAATTAAAGGTTCAGGCTTCTTACAGGCTGCTTGCCTTAAAGTGAGATGCCCATCAATCATCCGTAGGTCAAAAATGCAGCAGCAAAATAAAAGAAAGGGGAAATAAAGGAATAAACGGCAAGGGCCCTTACACAATGTTCAATTCATTTTGTACTCTGGTCTCTGGTAATATAACCTGAAGATTTCATTTTGTGTTGATATAACTGTGTCTTTGCTTTCCACGGAGATGTATTTTATAGTCAACAATTGTAACTGTTGCTCATAAGAATAGTTCCACTTGTCTGAAAGACCTATGCAGAGTTGCTCAGTTGCCCATTACTCAGCATATGTTATAATTGGACAAAAGATGCTGCATTTGGGGCTGATGCATGTAGTGTAAAATCAAATCCTCTTTAATTTATTCTCTCAATATTAATACATTTATATTGGAACCAAATAAAGAAGCTGTGTTTTAATTAACTTAGGGAATATTGCACTGCAAAAGGGTGATGGCTGGGTTTTGATAATTAACATTTATTGATGTGAATACATTAAGACGTGATTTTGGGAAAAAAATCATATTATAATTTAGTTCGAACAAAAAAAAAGTTTTTAATGGGGTTCATTCAGTAAGAGCTGCTTGTATCTTCCTGTCACATGTCATATCCTATAACACCACTGACATGAGAAGAATATGTAAAATGGTGTATAATAATTTAGCCCCTATCAGTAGATTTGGAAAGTGCTATTGGAATGACTCACCATCTCCCAAGGTAGCTGCAGCTTTCAGCTTTTCTCCTCTGTGGAAGAATTGCGCCTGCAATATCTCTTTTCATTTTTTGAATTTTAAGGATTTGTGGATAATGTATTTTGTTCCAGAGAGTCAGGAAGTTTATCCTTGTGAACTTCACATTTTTCCACTCCCATGTGTTATTTTCAGAATATATTTTTCCATAACGCAGTCTTGTGCGAAATTGGCTGGCACCTTGTTTAATTTCACAGCCATCCAGAAGGAGGATTGTAAATGCTTGCAGATGAGAGAATGGCTGCAAGGCAAATATTCCTCAGCATGAGAGATGAGGCACGTTGGTTTCGCTGAGGGCAAAATACATTGTCCCATGGTGATTTCTTTACATCAATCAAGTACAGTTGTCACGTAGAATGACCTGGATAAGTTTACCTTCATGCAGCTGCATGTTTGGAGCTATGATATGTTTGAGACAATTAGGCTGGTTGCTGTCTTCCACTTTTATGCCACTTTAAAAAAATAAATACCAGCAGATGACCTATAAGACTTCAGACATCAAAGGCGCGATTCTCTGAAATGGAGACAGAGTGTTCGCACCATCGTGAATGCCGTCGCCATTCACGACGGCGCGAAACGGGCTTGGGGACTACCGATTCTGGCTCCCACAGGGGGCCTTCCCGAATCCAAATGGGCGCCGCGCCAACCCGCGCATGCGCAGTTGGGCCACGTCAACCCGCGCATGCACAGTTGGGCCGCGCCAACCCGCGCATGTGCAGTTGGGCGCAGTTGGGTCGTGCCAACCCGTGAATGCACAGGGGACTTCCTCAGCACGCCGGCCCCGACCCGACATGGCCTGGAGGTTCAGGGGCCAGCCGCGTAATAAATTAGGGCCAGGGCTGAGATGCCGGCCCGCCGATCGGTGGGCCCCGATCATGGACCAGATCCCATCGGAGGCCCCCCCGGTGAAGGGCCACTTTTCCCCACCCCACATGCTGGCCCCCGACCCTGCGCACAGAGTTCCTGCCGGCAGCGACCAGCTGGGAATGGCGGTGGCGGGACTCTGCCGTTTCTGCGCGGCCGCTCGGCCCATCAAGGCCAAAGAATCGGCGGCCTGGCCGCAGACAGTGGCCCGCGACCGACGCTGTGCCAAACGCACGATGGCGCAAATGGTACCGATTCTCTGCTCCTCGGAGAATCGCCTGCCGGCGTCGGACCGGTGCCGCAGGAAAAAATGGCGCGAACGGTGATTCTCCCATACAGCGCGGCATGGGAGAATCGCGCCCCAAATATATGGAACCCGTAACCCATTTACAACTGATCAAACAGGAATTTTCTGCTTAGCTGGGTATTTCAGAATTCTGACAGTGACAGCTCTTCAGCTGCATTGTTACTTTTACATTCCGTATGACCCAGAAGCATCCCAGAAATGGTTTCCCTTCCCACCACTGCACCATTCCACCATTCCGTTTCACGTCCTCAAAATTCTTTCTTTAAAAATCCCGATTCCCCACATCCCACTCTTGCTTACGCGCTGTCCTTTGGCAGCATCATCGGAAGATGTAGGGCCATCATTCACTTTTAATCAGGTTGCGCTGAGGTCTAACTGTTCATCACCTGTCTCATTTTTGGCAAATTCTCTATGCCGCCAGCCTGTTTATCCAACATCAGTCCTAATGAGCCGCAATTTATTTCACCGCAATTTGGGAAGACCGGAGCCATTGCTTTTGTTTCTGCCTCAAATCTTCTTACCCTCACATGCATTCCATCTCCCTCCATAACCATTGTCTCAGTTTGGTTCACACTGTTTGCAACCTTGGCAACCCATTTAGTACCAAGTTCAATTTCTGAGCCCAAATTACCTCCACTGCAAAGACCATCAATTTGTACCTCTGGAACATAATCCCATTTTTAAATCGGTCCGTCTGCTACTGATATCTACATGTCTTTTTCACCTTCAAACTCGACAATTCCAATATCCTCCTGGCTGACCTTGTATCTAGCACTATACTGAAAATCAACTCATCCAATAATCTCCGGCCTCTATCCTGTCCTGCAACGCTCACCTATCATTGCTGTGCTCATTGGACTACATTGACACCCAGTCTGCCAATGCCTCAAATTGTAACTGTTTCTGGTTCTATTGTGAAAGAAGAACTTACCACTGAGAGGGCCAATGATATGGAGGCAGCTCCCAGGTGAGCTTATTTTATGTTTACCCTATTATGTATTCTGTTTTCATGTACAGAATGATCTGTTGAGCTTCTTGCAGAACAATACTTTTCACTCTACCTCGGTACACGTGACAATAAACAAATCCAATTCAATCTACTCCTGGTTTGGATGAATGCTGTGTGGCGCTGTTGGTTATGCATCTAAAATTAGGCTGTAACAAATTTCTGTGCTTTGTAGCTCTGTAAGCTCCTTTACAGATACCCATGGTGAACTGCCAGTTTAGGAATCGATCGTGTATTGCTGCAGGGGTGTTCGCGCTGCATTTCAACAGAACCTCCACTAAGTCATGCTGAATGATCATAATGTTCCAAATCGACTACATGAGGCGCTTTTACTAATTAACAGCCTTTCCCCCGTGGGCTGCTGATTATAAAGTAGGAATCTGGCTCACTGCAGCAGTGGGAGGATTAGGCCTTGGCCTCGATTCAGCTGCTTCCTGCTACCATGTCCACTTGCTCCACTTAACCTTTGTTCGGTGTTCTGTCAAGCCATGTGTCCTAACTTTAAGTAAATGCCTCAATGTATGTACTGTTAGTGGAGTCTCACCTTAAGATATGAAATTCATTCATTGTTTTAATAATTATGCGATTTAAATGACACAATTGTGCTGTCTCATTTTCTTGACCCAAATCAGTTACTGCAAGGTGGCATAATCCTGTGTAAAATATAACCCTATGCATTATAGGTGGGGCCTTGGTAGTTCTGGAGTCCTCGCTGTCTGTTAGCATTTGGTCCATTTTCCATTATTAATTTTCATTTTTTAATACATTTTGAACACGGGTGGCTTCAGATAACTGATTTCTGACCCAGAGAAATCCATTGCAACAAAGTACTGTCTAATGACTCCTGCATAGAACTCCATAGAACGATCCCACAACACTTAAAAAGCCTTGAAATGAATGGAGGGTATTTTAGATGCATTCAAGCTTGAAGGGAAAGATAAATAAACAAACTTCCTGACAGCTATGTTTAAACCATTAAACTGTCAATCAAAGGCTAGTTAAGGGTACTTCACTGTGAAATTGATTGAATGCTTATCATTTCAAAGGATCTCAGGAGATTCCAAGGCTTTTAAAGTGCTGTGGGCATCCTAAGAAGGCTCTGACCCTTCAAAAAGCTGCAGTTTTAAAGGCAAAGGGCTAAGGGAGCAGATGTGAGTAAAGGAAAAGCTTACCTGGCTAGAATTTTCAATGTTCTGATCATCAGTTGTCAGGCAGAGTAGTTCAGAGTGAGAAGGCCACCTCAATGTTTACGCAAGTTAGACCAAGATGATGATGATTTTGAACAGAGGGCTGCCTGAGATCACCATACCAAGAGTGATCTTTAGGTTTCCCAGGGCTGGAAGGGGTAGTCCAGACATGGGAACCCCATCCCGGAGGAGGGTCAAGAGATCAACCCCTTATCCACAGCCCGAGCTCACCCAACCTCCTGGATCATTTGGGACCTTCCCTCTGCAGCCTGGCAGCATAGAGAGGCACATAAGCCATGGCCTAAACCACTTGACCGCCTCTGGGTCCTTGGTGCCAGGACTGCTCTTGGTAATACTTGCACCAAAGCCTTGCCTGCTGGAGTTCCTTCTATGGTGGTCAGAACAAAACGGGTTTTGGGGGGGGGGGGGGGGGAGGGGGGGGGGGGGGGGGGTGGCGCAGAGATCCAGGCTTCCAGCCAATTAATCTAATTCAAATGAATGCAAAGGAGTCGGCCGCATGTTCCCGCTGGCGTGGGGCAGGAATCCCGTTATGGCCGTCGGGCTGGGACCCAAGACTGCGATTGGGTCTGCTGCATGGCCGTTTTAGGGATCGACAGGGAATTCTCCACCTGATTGGATTACCCGGTCTTTCAGGCAGGGAACGATGAGTCCTGGCCTAGAACTCGGGACGCAGTTTAAAAATAAAAGATCTCCCTTTTAAGAGAGTCTCTCAAAATATTATTAGCCTGTGGAATTCTCTTCCCCAGAAAGCAGTCGACTCTGGGCCATTGAATTTATTCAAGGCTGAGTTAGAAAGACTTTTGGTAGACAATTGAGTTAAGGTTACTGGGGGCGGACAGGAAAGTGGAGCTGAGACAACAACAAGATCAGAGATGGTCTTATGGTGAAACAGGGTCAAGGGACCAAATGGCTTCCTTCTGCTCCTAAATCCTATGTTCTTAATCCCATGTAACTACTGAGAAATAAAATTCAGTGTACTGAAAATTTTCTGGATATAGAAAAATAATGAAAAATATGGAGATGCAAGGTAGAGTAAAAGATTTGCAAGATCAATTTGATACATGCAATTGGGCAGTCATGGGTGAATGAACTATAATTCTGAGAAATGGGAAATACTAACTGTCGGCCCAAGCAGTGTGAAACGGAAGTTTGCAATGAATGATTGAATTAGTATGGGTAAAATTAGGAAGAGGATTTGGAAGTAACAGCAGACTTTCAATGTGGCAAAGCAATTTCAAAGGCAAGCGGAACGCTAGGATATATATGAAGTATGGAGTTGATTTTCTAAGTGCTGGCTTTAATCAAGAAAGCCTTACTGGCTCTGTAGATCAGGAATTCATGCTCGTCTGTCTAATATTTTCCAACCAAATGGATGGTGCACAACCGAATGGAAATGAGTGCAGAATAAATTTAAAACAGATATCAAGAAAATTCTCTTCTAAAAGATTGGCTGCTCAATATTGTTACGACACCCTGGGCTGATGCGTGGTCAATCCCAGCTCCACAGCTCCTGGAGTCCCAACACATGTAAATTAGCCAATAATTCGTATAAAGTTTGCAAACTCTTTGCCACTTGACTGCTCAGTAAGTTATAACTATCAGGTTTGTAGCTTCAACACAATATCTATTTATTTATAACAGGAAAAAAGTTGAAAAATGAATAATTATAACAGAATAATGGCTAGGTACTCTACTGCTTTCCCACAAGCACACAAAGGGAGAGGAAAAGGGTGAAAATAATAAGGTAATTAATATAAAATGAAATCTGAGTGCCCTTGCTTCCAATGTTGAACATGATGTGGAGATGCCGGCGTTGGACTGGGGTGATGGCAGTAAGAAGTCTTACAACACCAGGTTAAAGTCCAACAGGTTTGTTTCAAATCACTAGCTTTCGGAGCACGATTCCTTTCTCAGGTGAATGAAGAGGAAGGTTCCAGAAACATTTATATAGACAAATTCAAAGATGCCAGACATGCTTAGAATGCAAGCATTTGCAGGTAATTAAGTCTTTACAGATCCAGAGATAGGGGTAACCCCAGGTTAAAGAGGTGTGAATTGTCTCAAGCCAGGACAGTTGGTAGGATTTTACAAGCCCAGGCCAGATGGTGGGGGGTGAATGTAATGCAACATGAATCCAAGGTCTCGGTTGAGGCAGCACTCGTGTGTGGACGTCTCAGCACTCTACACCAGCATCCCCCATGACGCGGCATTGCTGCAACAACCTCAGTACTCAACACCGACAACTGCCAATCTCCAGACGCAATTCTGCAACTCATCTGCTTCATTCTGGATCACAACGTCTTCACCTTTGACAACAATTTCTTCATCCAGATGCACAGGACAGCCATGAGGACCAAATTCGCACCTCAATATGTCGACATCTTCATGCACAAGTTTGAACAAGACCTCCTCACCACACAGGACCTTCAACCGACATTATACACCAGATATATCAATGAAATTTTTTTCCTTTAGACCCACGGCGAAGAATCACTGAAGCGACTATACGATGACATCAATATGTTCCATCCCACCATCAGACTCACCATGGACTACTCTCCAAAACCAGTTGCATTCATGGAAACACTCGTCTCCATCAAGGACGGTCACCTCAGCACTTCGCTTTACCGCAAGCCCACAGATAACCTCACGATGCTCCACTTCTCCGGCTTCCACACTAAACACATTAAAGAAACCATCCCCTATGGACAAGCCCTCCGTATACACAGGATCTGCTCAGATGAGGAGGAGCGTAACAGACATCTACAGATGCTGAAAGATGCCCTCGTACGAAAGGGATATGGTGCTCGACTCATCGAATGACAGTTCCAATGCGCCACAGCAAAAAATCGCACCGACCTCTCAGAGGACAAACATGGGACACAACCGACAGAGTACCCTTTGTCGTCCAGTACTTTTCCGGAGTGGAGAAACTACAACATCTTCGTCGCAGCCTTCAACACGTCATCGATGAAGATGAACATCCTGCCAAGGTCATCCCCACACCCCAACTACTTGCCTTCAAACAACCGCGCAACCTCAAACAAACCATTGTTTGCAGCAAACTACCCAGCCTTCAGAACTGCGACCACAACACCACACAACCCTGCCATGGCAATCTCTGCAAGACGTGCCAGATCATCAACATGGATACCACCATTACACGTGAGAATATCACCCACCAGGTACGTGGTAGATACTCGGCCAACGTTGTCTACCTCATACACTGCAGGAAAGGATGTCCCGAAGCGTGGTACATTGGCGAGACCATGCAGACACTGCGACAACGAATGAACGGACATCGTGCGACAATCACCAGGCAGGAATGTTCCTTTCCAGTCGGGGAACACTTCAGCAGTCAAGGCAGTCAGGCTCTGATCTCCGGGTAAGCATTCTCCAAGGCGGCCTTCAGGACGCGCGACAACACAGAATCGCCAAGCAGAAACTTAGAGCCAAGTTCCGCACACATGAGTGCGGCCTCAACCGGGACCTGGGATTCATGTTGCATTACATTCATCCCCCACCATCTGGCCTGGGCTTGCAAAATCCTACCAACTGTCCTGGCTTGAGACAATTCACACCTCTTTAACCTGGGATTACCCCTATCTCTGGGTCTGGAAAGACTTAATTACCTGCTAATGCTTGCATTCTAAGCATTGTCTGGCATCATTGACTTTGTCTATATATATGTTTCTAGAACAATGGGCACGATTCTCCGCTCCCGCGCTGGGTGGGAGAATCGCAGCCGCTCTGGCACCCCCCGCGATTCTCCCCCCCTCTCCAAAACGCGACACGCTGCTCAGAGAATCGCGGGCCGCCGTTTTTCACGGCGACCCGCAATTTTCTGACCCGGATGGGCCGAGCGGCCTGCCGTTCCCGACCAGTTCACGCCGGCGGCAACCACACCTGGTTGCTGCCGACGTGAACATGGCGCCAAAAGCTGGTTTGTGGCTTGTGGGGGGCGGAGAGGGGAGTGAGTACCACGACCGTGCTCGGGAGGGGACTGGCCCGCGATCGGTGCCCACCGATCGTCGGGCCGGCGTCTCAAAGGGACGTACTCTTTCCCTCCGGCGCCCCGCAAGATCAAGCCGTCACGTCTTGCGGGGCAGCGGAGGGGAAGACGGCAACCGCGCATGCGCGGGTTGGGGTCGGCCAACCTCGCATGCGCGGTTGACATCATTTGGCACACCGGCCGCGTCATTCTCGGTGCGCCGGGCCTTGACGCCAGCGACAAGGCCCTGTGGCCGAGATTTACGGCACAGCCCTCCTAGCCCCCCCGGGGGGGGGGGGGGGGGGAGAATAGGGGGCGAGGAGCAGCCTCCGACGCCGTTGTAAATCTCTCCGGGTTTCACAACGGCGTCGGGCCTTGCGGAGAATTCCGCCCGTATTTCTTCATTCACCTGAGGAAGGAGCAGTGCTCCAAAAGCTAGTGTTTGAAACAAACATGTTGGAATTTAACCTGGTGTTGGAAGACTTCTTACTGTCCAATGTTGAAATAATTGCAGCAGGCTGTCCTCCAGGATGCACCACCAGTTGGATTGCTAATGAGGATCTTCTGGTAGTTACATTCATTCAGTGCTCCCAGGCTATAGGGTTTTCTCTGGTGGGGGGGGCTCATTTTAACTTTTATTGCTCTGGGCTTTCACTCAAAAGAGTAGCCTCAGACCAGTTTGATTCTTAAGACACTCGGTCTCATCTTCTCCCCAGCCTCAGCCCGTGTTTTAAACTTAACTGATTTCCAAGCTCACCAGAATGTCCTCTCACTTTACTGAGGAAAATAGAGTATCAGAGAAGCAGTTTTCACAAGATTTGAGAGAAGTCTGTTGCCGCCAGCCAAGTCCATCAAGACGTGTCATCGCAGATGTCAGACCAAGCAGCACATCCTGCTGGAGTTTTATGTTTTAAAATTAAAGGTGCAGTTCATCTTAAAGGCATAGGTCCCATTAATTGTTCAGGTACAAAAATTGAAATAGCAAAATAACAGAAATTAAAAGGGAAAAACAAGAGACAGACAGGAATTAACAGGAGGATCCTGAGAATATGATTCCAGAAGAGTGTCCACTTTCCAGTGGTGGAGAATTAATTTTGGAATTGGGTGGGTAATTATCAATTTGTCCTGAATTACTGATTGCATGAGAGTTTCTTTCTTCATAGGATAGATGATTCCAGTTTTGAAGGCTTTATGCAAGCTGCAGTTTCATTACAATGAATCCCATGATGAATCCCCCAAGCTCTTTGGCAGCTCAAGTCTGGTTTTGCTGAGCGCTTGTTTAAGACAGGTGCTGGAGCCTTGCAATCACTTCACTCTGGAACTTCACTGTTTAAAGTCAGTTTTTATTCACTCAGATCATGGCTAATTCCCTACCTCAATGCCGCCGCCCCACACTATCTCCATATCCTTTAAACCAGTCGATTTCCGTCTTGAACATGCTCAATGATTAGGCTTCGACACTCCTCTGTGGTAGAGAATTCCAAAGTTTCACCCCCTCTACATTCTCCCCGTTCACAGCTCCAGAAGCTGAGTTTTTGCTGCCACAAGATGCCAGACAAAATTGAAAATACAGTGCTCAACAGAGTAATCTGGTTGGGTTTGCCAACGGCTCTACTGAATTTGGAAAAAGAAGACGATTTTTTGCAGAAGCAGGGAAGGGAAGCGTGTTTCAGCTCTGGGTGAAATTTCTAGGCCTGACTTAGGCCTGGAATCGAGACAGGCAGGGCCCAAAAATACTTGTGGCGGCCGGCAAGCAGGTGTGTTGATTTCCTGATAACTTTTCCAGTGCCAGCCATTTTATTTCCATCAAGACAGCCAAATAAGTTCAGTAAGAGTCTTAATTAAAGCAGATTGACTGGGATTTTCCCAGTCGGCAGTTTCTCAATGTGACTGGAGGGCAGTTCAACATTTGCATGTGATGGGTGGACTGGTGATTTCAGCACCTGCCCACCTACCATGTTAAGTGATTGGGTGGTAGAAAGGTGGTGGGCTGTACACCCGCCCTATATTATGCCTCTCCCACCCATCTCTGGTGGCGGGGAGATGCATAAAATCCAACCCCAGGAATTATTTGACCACTGCTGACATTGGAGACTTTGTCATGGCTTTGGAAAAGCTGTCCATCCATTGTATTTTTGGAAATTTAAAAAGAAAGCATTGCAGGATAGATTTGTGCGTGGTTTAAAAAGTGAATGCGTTACAGTTATTCGCTGACAGTGCCAAAGTTAACTTTTGCCATAGCTTGCCAAATAGCATTGTTGTCCATGGACATGGCGGAACGAGACTCAAGAGAAGTCCGAGTTAACAACTGCCAGTCATCTGCTGAAGTAAATAATTAAGCTCCAGTTAAGTAGGTGGAAGGTCCTTATGACAGCGGTTATTATAGTAGCAGTGGTACTAAAATACCTTGCACCGGTGCGCAAGCTAACACTGGGCACAAAGTTGACAATTTCAGAAGTTCAACAGCTGCTGTTTTGCCAAGGCGTGTCAGAAAAAAACTGTAAACAGGGAAAAGGTTGCTGGACGAAACGGAAGTCACTGCATATGGTCATCAAACAGCACCGGGTTAATAAGGGGTCTGTTGAGGCCCATACGATCCAAAGCACAAGGATGTCCAATGGACATTCGCAAGACATTCTATCTAGTACAAGTAATGTTGGCTGAAGCTCTGATCAACATGGAGATTGATCAGGAAAACCAGCCAGCGTTATTCCTCAATCGCTGTACTGTCAAACGTTGGCCATGCCAGCTTAGCACCATGACAGTGCCACCTTGGTGCCAGCCTGGCACTGCCTAGGTCCTGGCAGTGCCAAGCTGACATTTTTTGTACTGGCACGATTGGGCTGGGGATGCCCTGTGTGGGTGTTTGGCAGGGGCTGGGGGTGGGGAAGGAACCCTCCCATAGTGCGTTGTGCTGGGGAAAAGGTCTGGGATCACTTTGGGGCTTGGTGATCAGGACGCCATTTAGAAATGGCATCCCGATCTCTCACTACACGGGAGTTCCAGCGAGTGGAGTTCCCCAGTGTACAAAACGGGGTCTATGTGCGGCCTCAGCCCCACTTTCACAGTTGAGATCTCTTATACAAGGCTAGTTGCGTTGAATAGCCATGTGTTCCTCGACACTGTGAGTGCCGGGAAACTCGTGACTAAATGTGCTCGTTTGGCTGAATCGAGACAATAGTCATTTTTTGGGAGAATCGCACCCGCTGAGCTGGATTCTCCAATTTTGAGACTATGTGCTGACGCCGACGTGGGAACAGTGGCATTTCCCGCCCGAAAAAACGGCGCAAAACCTCCACCGATCCTCTTTCGGGCGGAGGGCTAGCAGGCACGCAGCGTAAAGCCCCGGCTTTAGCTGCGCAAATGGCCAGAGGATTGTCGGGTCCATGGCTGTGCATGCGCAGGGTGGCGGCCTGCAACAGCCGCATCAGGCAGCATGGCGCCATCTGCGCGCAGACCCGGCCTGCCAAATAGTGCCCCCTTTGGCCTGGCTTGCCACCCTCGGACCACCCCCACCGTTCCCAAGCCCGTGCTAAAGCCCCCCATGCCCGCAGATCGCACCCCCCCCCCCCCCCCCCCCCACCCGAATGTGGCGGCACTGGACTCAGTCTGCAGCTGTCACGTCGGGATCCCAAAAAAAAATAGCATGACCCACACCATCGGTAACTCGGCCCATCGGGGGAGGGCCTCAGGTGATGTCTCTGGCTAAGATTCTCCTCCGTTCGGGAATCTAAGTGCTTCAGCGGAAAATTGTGGCAAGTTCACAGGAGGGCTGCCATTGGGTCTGGTGCCATAGCCCCATATTGGGCTGCCTGATCACAAAGTCTGCCAGCAGGCGACCCTTGCTCCCCAAAATGCAAATCCTGACCCCACCCGCCTGCTGACAATGGGGGTTATCCTCCTCTTTCCCCCATCCCTCCCCCACCGTGGGAATAACTTGTCAACCAGCAACCCCCCCCCCAACATGCTCACATGAGGTGACCTGGCCCCCCCGGCATTGCCAATGAGCACTACCTCCTAGCACCTTGGCACCTTCACACTGGCAGTGAAACCTGCGGCTGGCACTGTGGATCCCAAGGGGATCGGGATACTGATAATGGGCCCTTCTGCCTCTGCCAATCAACAGAGAGAGGGGCAAGGGTACTGGGGGTTGGTTGGGCTCGGCTGTGGGCTTGGGGTTCACCTCAGGACCCCAACACCTTCATAGAAAGTGAAGGGGCAGCCCCCACAGCTGTTCTTTCCTGAGACAAAGAGGCAGACTCAGTAAAAATGTGGTTGGAGCAAAAGCTGCTACCCTGTCATTGTGGATCTCTGGAGAGCTATAAAAATAAATGATCTGATTCATTCACTTTGAATTTCTTTATCTTTAAAATAACTTTAGAGTACCCAATTCAATTTTTTCCAATTAAGGGGCAATTTAGCATGTTCAATCTACCTACCCTGCACATCTTTGTGTTCTGGGGGCGAAACCCACACAAACACGGGGAGAATGTGCAAACTCCACACGGACAGTGACCCAGAGCCGGGATCAAACCTGGGACCTCGCGCCGTGAGGAAGCAGTGCTAAGCACTGCGCCAAAGTGCTGCCGTCACTTTGAATTTCTAAGTGTGTTAGCGAGCGGGAATTGCCATGTCCCTCCCAGACTTCGACCCAGCGAGGCCAGCAACACAATTCAACATTAATTGGTCCACTTAATGAGGACACACGGGCTTGTCGCCATAAGTGAAAGTTCGCCAGTTGATTCACCAGGACCGCGCTCGCCAGCCCCCCGCTAACAAAGTCGAGCAGCATGTAAGCTGCACTTGTTCAGCCAAAATCAGCCAACTTGCAATAATGGTGCCAAGGAGACCGACCCAAGATTTGGGGATGTTGACCTGGGGAGGCTGCTAGACACCGTGGAGGGCAGGAGGAATGTCCTGTTCCCTGGAGGGTCCCGGAGTGTCAGCCACAAGGCAGCCAGTGCTGCCTGAGATGAGGTGGCGGCAGCTGTCAGCTCGGGCAGTAAGATCAGGAGGACTGGCCTCCAGTGCACGAAGACGGTCAACAACCTACACAGGGCAGCACGAGTGAGTAGACACCAACGCCCCGTCCCCCCCTCCCCCAAGGGTGTATCCGCCCCCAAACTCCCATGTGACCCCCAATCCTTCCTCCATCCCCTCTCCCTTCAATCCCCCCCCCCCCCCCAACCCTCCCACCACAGCCCCCCACCACTGTGAACCATTTGTGTGGCTAATGATACCTTCTCTGTGTCTCCTCAGTAAAAGCTCCCATAGTCGTCGGGAGAGGGCCCAGACTGACGGAGGGGTGCCTGACTCACGAATCCTCACCTCCTTTGAGAAGCGGGCTCTGGAGCTGACAGGTGTGGCCGAGGACAGGTCAGTCATCCACACGGAGGCTGGTGGACGCCACAGACGTGAGGAACCACTGGGCTCCACCCGGAGTACCTATCAAACACAAGTTGTTATTGCCTTACCGACTGACCCATACCTCCCACTGACCACATGTCCATTCTCCCACAGGTCCTCCAGCCGACGGTGCTGGCCCGTCCCGGGCGGCCCCCTCTCCTGAGTTTGAGGACAATACCTCGGCGGAGAGCTCTGAGGATGCAACTGTTATAGTCGCGGCACAGTTGTCATCCCCACCCTCCACCAGCGCAGGTACACACACCTCGGTGAAAAATGATAGTGGACAAGCTTCTGGGGCGCAAGCTGGTGAGCACCACACTGCTTCTGATGTACATCAGGTGGAGGCAGGAACCTCTAGGCGAGACAGCAGTTGGAGGTCTGCTGGATCCCAGCCTGGTGCTGAGCCTGTGGTTATAGAGGTACTCGGAGCTGATTGAGGCGATGGGGAGCAGCCGTGACATTCAGGGGGAGATGTCAGTGTCACTCCAGCAGATCAATAGCCAATTGGATGGGTCCCAGAGGCTAGGGGCGCGGAAGATGGCACCGGCAACGTGTGGCACCAAGGCTAACACTGCGTCTCTTTGTGTCTCAGTCAGCACACGGGATAGGGCAGCACAGCTGTGCATGCGCTGCCAACAAGTGCGCCGGGCCCTCCAGCCTCAGACCCTGCACAGGGTGCCCCCTCCCTCCGGAGGGTATTGAAGACCACGGGATGAGGTAAGCAACTGGCTGCCTCTACCTCAGATGTGCATCCTGAGGAAACATCTCGACATAGTGGTAGAGCTAGGAGGGCCAAGCACGTTGAGGATTACTGAGGGCATCAGGGGAGGGGGTGTGGGGGTGGGGGGGGAGGGGGGCATAGGTAGGGGGTGGGAAGGGAGATGGGGGGGCAGCACCATTGGGAGTGGGGGATTGTAAAACACATTAAACACCGTTTTGCACAACCATTATGAGGCCTCTGTCACTTTCTTCCACAATACGGGCTCACCTCCAAACCATTTACCCATCTCTCCAGGTATCCCCCCCTTGCCGTGGCGCTCCCCAACCCTCCAGCCATAGACATGTCCCTGGAGCTGTGTCTCATCCCCTGGGTGTCCGATGTCAGCTGCTGCATGTGCGATGTTGCCTTCAGCAGTGTTCCAGCACAGTGCCCATGCACAAGGTGTGATTAGGATGCTAGGCAATGACACCCCATGCTACATAGCCCACACACCCGCGCAGAGATTCGCTTGGGATGTTTGAAGTGCTCACTTAAGCACGATTGTCAATTCCCTATTAACAATAGCCTTCAGCTGCAAGGCCTGAGGACTTAGCAGTTAGTGGGGTTATGGGTGGTCTTTGGGGCAGACGGGCAGGGACAAGGGTTGCCCCCGGAACGGGTACATACTGTTTGCATGGTTGGCATGATGATGCTCCGGGCAGTTGCTTGTCGGTTGCAACCCCCAATGCCCCCCACCCTCCTATGATGGCCCATCCCTGCTGACGGTTCCCCACCTCCAGCCGAGGATCCCTCACAAACCACCGAGCACTATGGTGGCAAACCCAGTGTCCCCAGGTTCTTTATGTGAGCAAAGATGGCCAATCACCTCCTCGGCTCCCGACAGAAGCCTTTCTGCCAGGTTCACTTTTTCAAAAGGAGTAGTAATCGGAGCCAGCGTGACCTCTTGCTGGGGAGGCCACTGAATGACAGGAGGCCGTTGGATATGAGGTGGCTTCCGTTAATTGTATGGAAATTGGGCTGAGGTGGTGAGAATTGGTTTCTCGCCTCACTACGGCGAGATTCTGGTTTCACCTATGGGAGCAGGACGACTGCATCACAAACTGTTTGGTGCTCGGCGAGGTTCTCGTTTTTGGTCTCTCCCGCTATTCACCGGCCTTGTTTTGCTTGAGTTAGAGCTTAACGGGGCCGGAGAATCGTGCCAATGTGTGACAGTCTTAATGGTGTACGGGTGCAGATGAGCATATTTATTATGGGAAAACTGACTGAGTGTTTAATGGATTTAATGGCTGCTGCAGATCAGGAGAGCAGTCCCAAGGAAAACCCCTCACCTGTGCCAGCACAAGCCCCCCTGAATCTCACCTCCCAGGAAGGACCCCTCACGGTGCCCTGGCGGCAGTTGCTGGGAGGGTACTTGCCCCCTTACCCCCCTCAGGCTGCAAGATACCACGTTGGCACTGACAAGGGAAGAGTCCTAAAGGGGGAATGGGAGTAGGAGGAATGGGACTGGGGATGAATGGGGAGGATCTAGGTGGTGGGGAAGTGCTGAAAGGGGGTCTGAAGGGGTTTCTGAGGGGTGGGGGGGTACTTGCCAGAGATTAGGGTGGGGTAACACCCTTCCTGTAATCGGGGTGGGGTGGAGGGAGGCAGCAGCAGGTAATGGAAATTGGAGTGCCCTTTAAAAACGGCGCTTTGATCTCTGAGGCATGGGACCTGTCCGACAGATTAAATCCCGCTGCTTTCTAGTTGCAGAGAAAACCCCGGTAGACCATTGACTGGCACGGAAAAGGCGGTTCCACTTAAAAAAATATCCAAGTGCCATTGAATTTGTCAATATCGCTCCCAGTGCCGGCGGGAATCACTCTGATTTTCCTGCTGGCAAGAGCACTTAGTCGCGGTTTGGGAGAATTGTTTGTTAATCATTCTTTTGAAGTGCCTTCAGGTGGTTTAGTATGTTAAAGTCTGTATATAAACGCAGGGTTTTGTTGTTGTTGCTAAGGTGTAGCTATGTTTAAGTTGCCAATCTTCTTCAGGCCAGAAGGCCTAATTGTTACAAATAAGTACAATTTGGGTCTTTTCCATACACTATGGAAGAACAGGGTAGCTAGAAGCAGATGGAGGGGTGAACAATGAGCACCCATAGACACAAGATTGAATGCAAGACTTTGAAAGCTGTGTGCAACAGAGAGTTGTGAGGCTGTGACGTTCCCTTGCCGTGTTAGTGATTGAAGTAAAAGCCATGGCAACATTCCGGATTGGATTGGAAGGAAAATGGGTCAAAGAGATATGGGGACAGAGTGGATAAAAATGATTAGAATTATTTTCTCATAGGGCAGCACGGTGGCACAGTGGTTAGCACTGCTGCCTCACAGCGCCGAGGTCCCAGGTTCGATCCCAGCTCTGGGTCACTGTCCGTGTGGAGTTTGCACATTCTCCCTGTGTTTGCATGGGTTTCGCCCCCACAACCCAAAGATGTGTAGGCTAGGCGGATTTAACACGCTAAATTGCCCCTCAATTGGAAAAATGAATTGAGTACACTAAAATAAAAAAAAAGAATTATTTTCTCATGTGGAGGCAAATATTGAAAGAAAGTGATTGGGCTGAATGGAAATGTGTTGTGACTTCTCTGTATTTTGATATACTTGCCTGGAGACATAAGTGTTCCTGAGTGCGAAGGAGCTGATTTAATGCCAGTGGATTTAATCATTAAACCTGCCAGTTTCAGAAAACTTGTTATTTCAACCATTTTTATTAATTTAGCTGCTCATGCAGCCTCAGGCTCAGATGGCTGTCCCAGCTTGTTGCCTACCCATCCTTTCTCCAGTCCGCGCTGCTTTATATTATTAAGGCTCGCTGTTTAAATTAAAAAATTTCAGTTGAGCAAATAAACTCTCACAATGTTCTAATTTATCAGTTTTCCTCAGCCGTTTGATTTTTCAAAGAGGTACTGGTGACGAGATGTTCTTTTCAGAGAAGCAAATGACTGCAATATTCCATCATGTGTGAACCCTCCTGCATCTGCCTCTCCCTGAATTTTGATGTTCTTTGCTGCACCACTGGTACTGTAGCTGTGCCTTCCGCCCTGTGCTCTGAAATTCCTCACTGAGCCATTCCACGAGTTGATCCTCTAAACCTACCTGTTTGACCACATTGTTAGTCATCTGCCCTAATTATGTGGCTCAGAGTCCAAATTGATCAGATTGTCCTTCTGGGAGGAAGGGCTTTGGGGCATTTCACGACCATTAACATTTTGCAAATTACAACAATGACTACTCTTCAGAAATATTTAATTGGTTGTAAAGGACTTTGAGACATCCAGTGGTCGTAAAAACTGCTTTATATATCTATGTCTTTTTTCAAGTGTGCATTCATTGCCAGGCTTGGGTAGAGAGCCAGTTATTTCTGCGTGAAACACAGTTGGATTATGCAAGGTGGTGGTAATGAGCAGGTACTCTCCTCTAAGTCATTGAAATCACCATCCCTGGACTCAGAAACATAAAAGCATAAATGATTGACAGGTGGCAGAAATCGCAGATCCACCTGGAGACTCTGCATTTTCGGAAAATAGACCATTAAATGTTGAAGGGCGGCAATTCTCACTGTGTAGACGCTTTCTGAGGTGACTCCCTTGATATCCCCCATAACCATGATGTTTATATCATATGCTGACTGGCATTCTGACTTCATTTCAGGCGGCATGGTGGCACAGTGGTTGGCATTGCTGCCTCACAATGCCAGGGACCCAGGTTCAATTCTGGCTTTGGGTGACTGTCTGTGTAGAGTTTGCACGTTCTCCCCCCTTGTCTGTGTGGGTTTCCTTCGGTTCTCCGGTTTCCTCCCAAAAGTCCCGAAAAATGTGCAGGTTAAATAGATTAGCCATGTTAAATTGCCCCTATGTACACGTTAGGTTACGGGATAGGGCGGGGGAGTGGGCCTAGGTAAGATGCTCTTTCAGAGGATTGGTGCAGACTGAATGGACTGACTAGCCTCCTTCTGCACGTTAGGGATTCTATGATTTCAAGTTTTAAAAAACATTTAGATTACCCAATTATTTTTTCCAATTAAGGGGCAATTTAGCATGGCCAATCCACCTACTCTGCACATTTTTGGGTTGTGGGGGCGAACCCCACACAGACACGGGGATAATGTGCAAACTCCACACGGACAGTGACCCAGAGCCGGGATCGAACCTAGGACCTCAGCGCCGTGAGCAGCTGTGCTAACCACTAGGTCACCGTGCTGCCCTAAGTTATTTTTATCAGATTGAGAATGAGTTTATTCTCTTGGCGACTTCCCATACTGGAAACTGCTGCAGGCTCTGATATTAAAATGCTGTATTGTGTACTATGTAAAATCAGTGTGAAGTTGGAGGGTTAGCCAATATGCACATCCTGGAGTGGAAGGAAATAGCAGGCAAAGTCTTCCTTTTATTTTTCCATAATAATAACAGTAATCCTTAATGTATAGGTACTGCAGCAAGAGTCCAGTTTGCTGTAGCCAGTATGAAATATTAACACATGGGAAGACAGTTTGAAAGGCTGTATCCATTTAGTGCACAGGTGCACACAACGTTGCTGCACCATATGATTTCCGGAAGCCAACATGTGCCAGTATTCAAATGATCCACTATAAATAAACACTAATGTCTAATCCACACGAGATATGATCATAATATTAATGATCTTGTTGACAACAACACTAGTAAATTCACTTTGCTTTTCTAAAAGAATGTGCAGTCTGCACATCAAAATGATCAAGATTGGTTGTTGTGGTAGCACAGCTTTGCCGGGAGCTTGCATATATATCTTGGCCTTTTGGCTAAGATCAAGTGTAGGATCAAGTGTGAGATCAGGTGTAATGCCTTGTTCTTGTCAGCTTGGATCCAATATGTTTCTTTTGTGGGGACAATGAATTGAATTCAATTTGATTGGTTTTTGGAGCAAACAGTGAGATGGATTAAGAGCTTACCCTGCTCACTCGGCGTATTGACTTTGTAACTCGGAGAAAAGACTAAATTTTAAAAAACGTATATATACATTCAAAGCTCCTTTAGCGTTCTAAAATTCCCAGAATGCACTACCAAACAGAACTTGACACTCAGACGCAAAAGGAGATATTAGAAACCAAAACAGAAGATAGTCAGTAGGTCAGACAGCATCTATGGAGAGGGAAACAGAGTTAGTGAAGTAGGTTTTTACTGACTCTTTTAAAATGGTGGATGGGACCCGATTCTGGAACTATCACCACATTCCCATTTCTCACAATTTTCGTCATAACTGGTTATGGGTGTGGGTAGCCTGCCCACACACAGCACTACTGCCCTTGCCGGCTCCATTTGCAGGGGTGGCCAGTTTAATTCCCACCCCTCTAATTTTTCTGCAATTACAGAGAACTGGCATCTGTCCTGAAAAGATAAGTTGAACATTATCCTTACCTCCATTATGTACGTGTTGATATACGCAGAGAACCTTTCCAATGGTAAAAGTGCTCTTATGCATTCAAAACTGAAGAAAACTTTGCATGGGATATCTGATGTAATAATCCGAAGTCGCTTAAATGCCCAGACGTCTTTTAAAATGGAAAATAAATTTGGGAAACTGGCAAAATAAAGACTCCTATTGCTGGAGTGCAGGCCATGTGGTGTAGCTTAGAAAAAAAGGTTTAGCTATCTGGTTTTGCAATTTCAATAGTCTCCATTGTATGCCAGAATGGTTCATTATGTCAGCAGCTGAGCCCATTATGAATTATTGGCTGAGTTGTAAAAGTCCAGAATCCTTTTTTAAAATTTGCTCATGGGACGTGGGCGTCACTGACTAGGCCAACAGTTTAAGAGTCAACCACATTGCCATGGATCTGGAGTCACATTAAGGACAATACATTTCCTTCCCTAAAGTACATTAACGCACCAGATGGTTTTTATGACAATCAATACAATGTTTCATGGTTAAGACTTTCCAGGCTTTCATCAAATTCAAATTCCACCATCTGCCATGGTGAGATTTGAACCAGAGACCCCAGAACATGATGATCCTGGATTATTAGTTCCAGCGACAATAGCACTACGCCACTACCTACCATCCATGTCAGCAGGGGTTTACATTTGATTGATTGTTTTAAAAGGTTATTAAATGATTAACTGTCTTTAATGTAGTTATTGAAATAGATGTCTGTTCTACACCAGAGGCCATTTGAAATGATTTAATTGTTTTGGAATTTTAGTTTGGATGGAAGGCTTTTGTCAGTATTTTGTTTAAATGGAATTAGATTGATCAAATTTGTATTTTGAATTTCAATTTCAAAGACATCCGGAGGACTCCCAAGGTGCATACTGGGTTAGTGGGTATGGAGGATACCTCAGGGAGAGGGGGCATGTAAATGTACGGGGCTATGAGGGGGATTGGGGGAACTTTGACAGGGAATGGAGGGAGCATGGGGGAGGCGATGAGTGAGGGTTGGGGTGAAATGGTTGGCGTGACGATTTGAGGGCTTTACAGTCATGACTAAAACTGATGTCCCATAAATGAAGGTGTGCATTCTAGCCTGCCAGCCTGACCGGTTGCCTGCCTCTGTTGCCACCTCAGACCAGCCTCCTGATTTGACGGCCCAACTCCATCACCCCCTCACCTACCCAGAACTTAAATATGGCCATTTTAAAGGAGACGGGTCTGCCGGGTCGGAGAGATTCCCAATTTGCCTTCATGCACCCTCCATGAAAATTGCCGATAATGTTTATGGTCCATGACCTTTCATCAGAACTGGGAAGCTTTAGAATTGGAATACGTTTCAAGGAGGTGAATGGGAGTATGTGGAACAAGAACATAAGTTAAAGCCTCTGATAGCGTGGAAGACTGGAAAGATTAAATGGCTTGAAGAATTGGGGTAATGGAGCAAAAAAAGATAATGAGCTGGATTCTCCGCTTGAGAGACTAAGTGCTAACGCCAGCGGAGCATGTGTGGTCTTTCACGACCAAAAAAGCGGCATGAAACCCTCACCGATTCCGGTACCGGTGAGGGGCTAGTACCTGCGCTGAGTGAAATTCCCGCCGCCTGGCTGGAGAATGGCCGGGTCCAGGGCCGTGCATGCACACTGCTGATGACCTGCACCCGCCAGGCTGTACAACATGGCACCGGCCGTGCGCGAACCAAACCTGCCATCTGCGACTTCACAGCCCAGCCATTGGCCACCCCCCCAGCATTCCCCCCCCCCCCAGCAGTGCCCCCAGCCCTAGCAGAAGCCGCCCTGGCCAGCGGCACGGATCCCGCCTGAGTGTGGCAGTGTAGGACACCCCGCCTCCCCTCTTGCTTATTGAGAATCTATCAGACTCTACCTTAAAAATATTCACTCTGCTTTCCCTGCCTTTTGAGAAAAGAGTTCCAAACAGTTGTGACCCTCTGAGAGAAAACAACTCTCCTGTATCTCTGTCTTAAGTGGGAAACTTTGGGCAAGATTTCCCCCCAAAGTTAATTTGTGGTGGTTTTTTCAGGGAGTTTCCCGCTGGCTCGGCCAGCGAGTTCCCCAGCTCTATTCAATTACTTTTAGCCAATTTTTTGGGCCCTACATTTGTACTGAGGGGAGGATATCCTGTTTCTCCAACACAAAATGAGTGTTTGTACCGTTTGGCCTTGTATATATATTTTACTGTTTTAATAAAAACATATAGCCCATACTCCGAATTTGTTTCAGCACTAGGGAGCTGAATTCAGAGATTGGGCCGCCATTTTGAAAGGGTGCCCCGATCTCTCAGTGAGCTTACACACCCTGCGCATGGACAATGTCACCCCCCCAACACACATGGACCCCTCCACCCCCAAGTGAGGACACACTGCAATGGGGTCCCTGGGGGGTCCCTCTTCTTGAGGCCCCCCAGAGCCCCCTTCCAGCACCCCTTCTTGGACCCTCATCCATCACCCCACCAACCTCCCGGAGGCCCCTACTTACCTGCCCTGCACTCCTTCACCCTTCAAACCCCCTCCACCCTCGTTTCATGGGCATAGAAATTTGGCAATGCCACCCTGGCACTTGGGTACCCTGGCACAGGCACCCTGGCACATAGGCAGTGCTCCTGCTACACAGGCAATGCCATCTGAGCACCTAGGCTGTGCCAGGGTGGCAGTGCCAAGGTGCCAGCTGGGCAGGGCCAAGGTGCCCGCAATCCAGGGGGTGGGCTAGAGAGCCACCCTGCACTTACCCTGACCACTCAGGGGTCTCCGGTGGCCCGGGAGACCCCTTGGTACTGTTCCGCCTGGTCCACATGTACACCAATATGGAGCCTGGAGAATGAAGCGGAGACCCACTACAACGAGGCCCATGCAGCCACCCGGACTGTCTTTGAGCGGTGCATCGGACTCCTCAAGATGCAGTTCTGATGTCACGAGCAGCATTCGTATGTAAAAGTGCTGAGAATTGCATTTGTTTGGCTAGCTGAGTACACATCGAGCTGCACTTGCCAGCCAACCCAGCCAGCCCGCAACAATGGCGTTGAGGAGACTGACCCCAAGATTTGGGTATGCTGACCTGGAGAGGCTCCTAGACGCAGTGGAGGCCAGGAGGGATGGCCTGTTCCCCGGAGGATCCCTGAGGGTGAGCCACAAGGCAGCCAGTGCTGCTTGGGACGAGATAGCCAGCCGGCTGCCTCCACCTCCAATGTGCTTCCGGAGGACACACCTAGATGTAATGGCACAGCTAAGAGGGCAAAGCACATCGAGGATCACTGAAGGCACCGGGGGAGGGGGAATGTGGTAGGTAGGGGGTGAGTGGGGGGGGGGGGGGGGGTGAGGGGCCTCTCTGTGACCCGCAGACAGTGCCAAGACAGTCCCTGCGCTCTGGAATGATGTGACACATACTCTGGGAGGGTGGGAAATGGTGGTGGTGGGTGAGTAAGAATGCGACGATGGACCAGGCCACATCCTAGATGAATCGGGGTGAGTATGAGAGCTTCTCTGGCCCTCCAGGCTTGCTGGGCCCTCACAGCTTCCGCCTGTCCTGCAGCCTCCGGCTGGGCCTCAGGTTCCTCCCTGGCCTCATCTCCAGCTCCTGCTGTTCCGGCACCTCATCATCACCCTCATCCTCCTCCTCCTCCTCCTCTATGGTGACCACATGTTCCTCGTCACTAACCTCCAGCTCGTCGCCCCTCTGCTGTACGTGGCATCCAAGACTCCCTGGACCTGGGGCATCCCGGCGATGGTGGAGAAACCTGCTGCCCGGGCATCCTGTTGGGCCTGGTCCATGTCAAAATGATGTAGTCTTCCGCCCGGGCATACAGGGCATTCGTGACCTGCTGGATACACCTGTGGGCTGTGGCCTGCGCGGTACCACACAGGTTCCCACTCGAGCCCTGGAATGATTCTGAGGTGTAAAGGCTCAGGGCTGCAGTGTCCTTGGCGGCCACCAGGATCGGGTGTCCTCCTCCTCTTCCGCGAGGATATGGCACAGGTGTTGTACCGTCTCATTGTTGAGGCGGCGTCTGTACACCCTGGACCGTCATGGGACTCCCCCTCTGGGTCGCTCCCTGGCCCAATGGGTGGCCAGGTCCTCAGGGTGTGTGGTGGGGTCCGGCCCATGGGCTGTTGCCTCGAACATCTGCAGACGCTGCTGCTGCTGCCTTCTCCGCCGTCTGGCCACATCGTGTAGCACCAGCACCATGAGGGCAACATCTGCGTCCAACATCCCTGCCATAGCGTTCAATATCTGTAAGGCATTGGGAGAGGGTGTTAGACCGACAAACAGCGGTGGCTCTCACCCTGGGACTCTTCATTCCCCCTTTGATTCCTCCCCCACCACCTTACCCGGAACGCCCTCCCCACATACTCCACGCCACAGCGGGCCCCCCTCACCGAGCCCCAGACCCTGTACCCAGGACACCCGCTCACATCACCACCCGGACCAGGTGCTGGCCCCCTCCCCGTGGCACTCACTCATCTTCCGACCGTGGACATGTCCCGGAGCTGCGTCCCAACCCCTGGGGTTTAGGATGTTAAAAAAAACAAAGAACAAAGAAAAGTACAGCACAGGAACAGGCCCTTCGGTCCTCCAAGCCCGTGCCGACCATGCTGCCCGACTAAACTACAATTTTCTACACTTCCTGGGTCCGTATCCCTCTATTCCCAGAAAATTTAGCTATCAGGGGCAGGATGTTGCCCGCAAAGTGTTTTGCAGTGGTGGAGGCAGCCCGCCATTAGTCGGTGGCAGGATCCTCTGCTCCCTCTGTTGTCAATCCCGTTGAATGCACCTCTCGTCTCCAGGAAAACCATGGTGGGAAGATCTTGCCGGTGTGAATGGCTGGAAAATTTTGGCCCATACCTTAGGTCCCTTCATAGTAAATTATATAAATCACAAACAGTTGGGACCAAAACACTGATCCCTGTGACACACCACCCGTTACATCGTGGCAACCAGAAAGTGGCTCAATTATGTCTACTCTCTGTTTCCTGTTAGCTAGCCTATTTTCTATCCATGCCAATAAGTTACCCCGCCGACATCATAAGCTTTTATTTTCTGCAATAACCTTTGATGTGGCGCCTTGTCAAATACCTTTTTGAAATCGGAGTACAGCACATCCACTGATTCCTCTTTAACCACAGCACATGTTACTTCTTCAAAGAATTCCAATAAGTTGGTTAAGTATGATTTCCTTTTCACAAAACCACGTTTTGATTTTGACTGATTGCTTGAATTTCTCTAAGTGCCCTGCTATAATGTCTTTAGTAATAGCTTCTAGCATGTTCCCTATGACAGCTGCCAAGCTAACTGGCCAGTAGCTTCCTGCTTACTATCTCCCTCCCCTTTTGAATAAAGGAGTTATTTTCACTATTTTCCAATCAATTGTAACCTTCCTCTAATCTAGGGAATTTTTATTTCTGTTGCTTTAGTATTTGCTTGTGAATATCTTTCTGTACCAACCCACAGCTGCCCTATACTGATCAGACAAGGCTTGTCATGTATTATATAAGTCTGAAGATGCTGAGTGAGGAGGCTGCAGTTTAACATGCAGAATTTCTACAATAAACTAACATTAGACAGCTGACAACAGATATGGCTGGTAAAGTTTTTAATAGCTGCAATGAAGAATTGTCATTGTCTATAAAGGACGATATTGAAAACTCTAAACCTGCATTTAGATGCATACGTACCTGAGGGCCCAGGCGAAGTCAGCAACACTCTCGCCTTCAAAACTGCTTTGTCAACAAGCTTATTTGCTTTTTGGCATTTTTCTTCCCTCTGAAAGCCACTTTGGCTTTTCACTGTAGGCCTAAGGACCCGTCTCATTCTACTTTCTCATAATTTTCAGGAAAATACCCAGGAGAAAACAATAACCTGAATAAAATGTAATCTCTCCCCACCCCTCCGATATTAGGCAGGAAAGGCTTGGAGAGTGGGAGGGGGTTTAACTATCACATGTGCAGACTGTGACCCTAACAACACACACTCATCTGTTGCAATTTAACAGTGATAGGTATCATACTGACCAAGTGTCCTGTGGATTAGTGCAACATTTTATTAACATATTTAAATCATGCTCTCCGTGGAATTAGAAAACTGGGGCAGGATTCTCCGTTTCAGGGACTATATCCCCATGCTGACGTGAAAACTATGGCCTTTTACTGGCGTCAAACTCCAGCGGCCGCGCCATGCTCCATGGCGGAGCAGGATCACGGAAATAGTGCCACAGTGCTCCCAATCGGCCGCGTGCCCGACCCGGACCGCCCGCTCAAAAATACCCCGGTCCCATATGAGGCTTCCCCTGCCCTCCAATCGGCCTGCCCTTGATCATGGCGGCTGCAGACTGAGTTATGGCTGGGACCATGTTAGAAACACGCCGTTGGGACTTCAGCCGATCGGGGCGGAGAATGGCGGGATGGGCATTAAGCAATGGCCGTAGGTGGGGGATACATGCGGCATATTTCTCGGGTACGCCGTTGGGACTTCAGCCGATCGGGGCGGAGAATGGCGGGATGGGCATTAAGCAATGGCCGTAGGTGGGGGATACATGCGGCATATTTCTCGGGTACGCCGTTGGGACTTCAGCCGATCGGGGCGGAGAATGGCGGGATGGGCATTAAGCAATGGCCGTAGGTGGGGGATACATGCGGCATATTTCTCGGGTACGCCGTTGGGACTTCAGCCGATCGGGGCGGAGAATGGCGGGATGGGCATTAAGCAATGGCTGTAGGTGGGGGATACATGCGGCATATTTCTCGGGTACGCCGTTGGGACTTCAGCCGATCGGGGCGGAGAATGGCGGGATGGGCATTAAGCAATGGCCGTAGGTGGGGGATACATGCGGCATACTTCTCGGGTACGCCCTTGGGACTTCAGCTGATCGGGGCGGAGAATGGCGGGATGGGCATTAAGCAATGGCTGTAGGTGGGGGATACATGCGGCATACTTCTCGGGTACGCCGTTGGGACTTCAGCCGATCGGGGCGGAGAATGGCGGGATGGGCATTAAGCAATGGCCGTAGGTGGGGGATACATGCGGCATATTTCTCGGGTACGCCGTTGGGACTTCAGCCGATCGGGGCGGAGAATGGCGGGATGGGCATTAAGCAATGGCCGTAGGTGGGGGATACATGCGGCATATTTCTCGGGTACGCCGTTGGGACTTCAGCTGATCGGGGCGGAGAATGGCGGGATGGGCATTAAGCAATGGCCGTAGGTGGGGGATACATGCGGCATACTTCTCGGGTACGCCGTTGGGACTTCAGCCGATCGGGGCGGAGAATGGCGGGATGGGCATTAAGCAATGGCCGTAGGTGGGGGATACATGCGGCATATTTCTCGGGTACGCCGTTGGGACTTCAGCCGATCGGGGCGGAGAATGGCGGGATGGGCATTAAGCAATGGCCGTAGGTGGGGGATACATGCGGCATACTTCTCGGGTACGCCGTTTTCGGGGCCAGAGAATCGAGGAACCGGCGTGGGTCCCGATTCCATGTGGGTAAATGGATTCTCCGCCCCGGCGCCGGACGCGATTTAGTGATTTATCGCTTCTGCATGGATTTTCCAGGGAAATCTGACAGAAGAAGGGAGACCAGAGCAGCCAGTTCTACAAGATTAAGTCCCGAAAGACGTGCTGTTAGGTAATTTGGACATTCTGAATTCTTCCTTAGTGTACCCTAACATGCGCCGGAATGTGACGACTAGAGTATTTTTCCAGCAACTTCATTGCAGTGTTAATGTAAGTCTACCTGTGACAACAATAAAGATTATTATAAAGATTAATGTTTTTTCCAGCACTCAATGCGGGCCAGGTGCAACAGGTCTTTGGTCAAAGAAGCCTCTGGCCTTTCCTGTCAGTGGTAGTCTTTCTCTCGCCCCACCCTGATGTCCGACTTAAGAACAGAAGAAATAAGAGCAAGAGGATGCATTTGGCCTTCTGAACCTGCTCCACCATTCAATAACAACCTTATGCCATCTGGCTCATTGATTGACAGTCTCCCACTAATATATTGCCTGATATACCCCCTTCCTGATTGCCAGGGTTCCTAAAAGCCCCAAGACTTCAGTCCCTTACTTCTAGTTTTCCTCTGCCTACTGACCAGAATGTCTGTTTGGCTGGGTAGAAAATGGGTCAAAATCCAATGCCGAGATACCGCCATTACATTGAGCAGGACCTCCACGTTAACTTTTTCAGGCTTTTTAGCCTCCTAGTGCTTACTGGATAGCTCTACAGAGAGCCATCTCAGGGGGCTGAATTGCCTCCATATGTTTTGTAATTGTATTATGGTCCCCTGACATTCTCCCTTCCTCGCTTTAAATACCGGAGTCCAGGAGCGGGATTCTCCGTCAGCCGATGCTGGAATCAGGAAAGGCGACTGGGTGGTGAATTGGTCATGAAGCGAAAACCGTGGCGTTCACCCACCAGAATGCCATGCTCTGGTGCCTCAACAGCGGCGTCAATACATTCTCTCCGCACGTACAGTAAATGTTGTTCACGTAACATTAGCGGGTCCGGCCCAATATTCTCCAGGGCATCCCTGATGCTCCGTCTCCACCAGGGGCATTACCGATGGCGTGTTTCATTTGGGATTTCAAAAATCGGGAAACTAGCACAGTGGCCGATGAGGGAGGCAGGACGTGCAGAGCGTGACCATGGGCTGCTCTCCACTTGGGGTTTGAGTTGGGGTTTTGATTAGGGTTGGGGGACACCAGAAGGCCCCACCTCATCACCAGGAGATCCTGTAAGACATAGCTGGTGGTGGGAGTGGGCGTCGGGAGTGTGGGGGCGGTGGTGGTGGAGGGCGGGGTGGTAGAGGTGGAGGGGGGTTGTGGGGTGATGGTGGTGGAGAGAGGTGTGGGGGTGGTGGTGGTGGAGGGTGGGGTGTGGGGATGGTGGTGGTAAAGGGGGGTATGGGAGTGGTGGTGGAGGATGACTACACACGTGCCATGGGGAACTGCAACCCAGCGGGTCGCTCGATGTCGACCTCTGCTTCGGTGACTGCTCTCTCTCCGGGCCCACCAATCAGATCCAGTGCCCACTGCTCTGTTGCGGTGAGGGGCTGCTAGTCTAACGGTTCCCTTCCAGCCTCTTCCCTCTCTTGGCAGTTCTGGGCCACCTTCTCCTGGCTGTGGGGGTGGCCAGGACACCCGGCCAAAGCGGCTGGTATGGGTGCTGTTATATAGTGCAGGGTGTGGGTTCGTTCACCCTCCAAGGTGTGGGGGGGGCGGGGTTAGTGCCAGGTGCACAGTGCTGCCAACTCACCCCGGTCACCCTGAGGAGGTTGTGCAGTTTATTTCCTGCACTGCTGGTTGGTCCTGACGGTGTTGCCCATGGTGCCCGTGACCTCTGGCACCTGCACCCAGGCCCGGAATGAAAATGAAATGAAATGAAATGAAAATCGCTTATTGTCACAAGTAGGCTTCAAGTTACTGTGAAAAGCCCCTGTGAAGGCGGCTGGTCGCAACCTCCTTGCTACCCTGGAGTACAGGATGGCCAATCTCTCCTCCACGGCATCCAACAGGGTCGCTGTGAACAGGGGTGCCATTCTCCATGCTGCCATCTTATTGGCTGGGATGGTGTCAGTGGGGAGTGTTTATATGTGGCTGCAGCCTGTCAGCCTCTCGAATGTCAATCCCGAGTCCACTGTTTTTCATTGGAATTGATCGTGTGCCACGTGGTGCTGGTGCGAGCCCATTAACGGTTGATGAATTGGTCTGGGAGCGGCGCCAACCTTGCTGTCCTGGAAGTCCACCGATTCTGTCCCGGTGACTGGAAACTCCCGCCTGAGGTCAGTGGACCTTTACATAGTCTGCGTCCCGCCCATGGCGATCTTGCGGCAGGCGGGGTGGAAGAATCCAGCCCTTAGTTTCTGAAATGGAGAAGCCCGCCCCAGAGATTTTTAATGCATTGTTGGAAAGTGCTTGCTGCACTTAACCACAGCACTTCATTATGGAAACATTCATTCTCCTCCCATCAGACCGTCAGAAATATTGATTAATAACTTGACAAGGATGTGAGTGATTTAGATAACTGGGAAGTGGGGAATATATTTGTGAAAACAAAAGGAATTAATTTCATCCAGAATTGATTGCAGTTAATATTTTGTGCATGAAAGGTTTATGATTGGAAAGTGATCTGTGGGCACTCATTGTTAGAAGATTACTTAGTAACAGTAAATATTTATTTTGTGGAGTGCTCTCTCCTTTCCTGCTAATTGAAATCATAACCTGCCTTTAATAAGAAGCCACTCGCCTTTAATTTTCCCACATGTCCCTAAGCCCTAGTAATGTTTTATGAAGATCATTTAATTAACAAAGTTGAAGCAGCAGCTGATGGCAACCATAAATAAACCGGACAAAATCACATGATTTATTCAGTTGACCTCTACAACAGTGGTTACAACTATATCTGAGGAAATAAAGGCAAGTTCTGTGGTACAATCGATTCCTTTTCCCTGAAAAATATTGACTGTAAAATTTGATGATCCCAAAATGGGTGCAGGGATTCCCCTAGCCCAATGCTGCTGACACAGGTAGAAGGCATACTCTGTATTGCCAATTTAAATGATTACCTCATAGAATCCCCACAATAAATGTAATGGTGTACAGACCCCACTGAGTATCTTGTTGAGTGGCTGCACAACTAGGAATAGGGTACAAAACTGTGAGAGGCACAGGTTAAGGCTTGTCTGCACTACTTAAAGCCAGCCTGGACGCCACGACCCATTCGTATTGTCATGTAGTTGGCCAAGGGGGATGCAACCTACTGCATCCATGGCAGGGTTTTTGGCCACATGTGGTTGCGAATTGAAGCTGTCATGCGTGTAATTTTGCGCCACTGGATTTTGGTGCTGTGTTGTTCCTCGTGTCTTAATAAAGCTCGTAGTCTCAAATGTGGAGAAGATGATTTATTATGTGTTCGTTCACTCTTCAGAGCTGTTTCCTAAGGTGACCTTCAGTGTTCCTAGCTGGCGTGTGTCTTGTATCTGTGTTGCTCCAAGTTCTGCCCTTAGTGAAGTGTTTTTCACTTCCTGTCCTGATCTATTTATATGGCTCTCCCGTGCTCCCTCTAGTGGTCGCTCAGTTGTGTTGCATCTGGTTAACTTGTGATCACCACATCCCCCTTTTTCTCTTAACATATTTTCTGAACATCGTTAAAGAAAATTGTACATCCTGTCCCAGTGTATTTATAGCTCTCCCGCTCGTGTTTGCTCTGTTGTTTTGTATCTAGTCAATCTACGATCACCACATCCCCCTTTTTCTCATTACATAGTCTCTGTACATCATTAAAGAAAATTATACAAAACAGTAACTTATGATATGCGTATCTATACAAGTGATGATGCTATTGCCTTAGTTAACAAAGCCAATGTATTTATATGTCCAATCTTAATAAAAACATTTATGAGTCCAAACTTGATGAATTTGTTCAGAGCTTTTTTTCTTTTTGTTGTTGATGACGTGGTGATATTGATATTGCAAGTCCGCTGTGAATGTTGTTGGTGTTCCTTGTTATCTTAAGTACCCAATGCGTCATCCCGAGGTGTCTGCATGGTCACATCACTGATGTTGACTGGCATGGACTTTTTTTTTTTTCTGTGCTTGTGGTGTTGATTTATTGTCTCATCCGCCTTGGATGCTGGTGTGCTTGCTCGTTCTGGAGCAGACGTGTGTTTATGCGATTCGTCGTCATCCCATGACATGTTTGTAGTCTTGTCATCGTTTTGCCATGCGCTGTGGCATTGTCCGTCATGTGCCAAGTAGTTCCATTGTGTACAAGTCGTTGTTTCATTGCTGTTGTTTCTGTCGTTCTTGTTTTTGTTGTTTTCGTTGCCGTACTTGTCGCTGTTTTTGTCGTTTCCGTCTTTGGTGTTGGCACTGTCGTTGTTCCTGACTTTGTTGTTCTCGTTGCCGGTCTTGGTGCTGTTTTTGTCGTTTCTGTCTTTGGTGTTGTCGCTATCTTTGTTCCTGACTTTGTTGTGTTTGTTGCCATTCTTGTTGTTTCTGTCCCTGTCGTTGTCGCTATCTTTGTGCCTGACGTTGTTGTTTGTCTTGTTGCGCTTCATGTTGCTTTTATTCTTGCTGTTGTCGTTCTCGTTTCTGCTGTGCTTCTTGCTATTGTTGTTTGTCTTGTCGCGCTTCATGTTGCTTTTCTTCTTGCTGTTGTCGTTCTCGTTTCTGCTGTGCTTCTTGCTATTGTTGTTGGTCTTGTCGCGCTTCATGTTGTTTTTGTTCTTGCTGTGTTTCTTTTGACTTTTGTTTTTCTTGTTATACTCTATGAGTGTCCCGAGTGGATAATTTGAGTCATTGAGCATTCCGTCTCGCGAGTGGTGCGAATGATCTGATGTTGCATCGGTGCAGGTGACATCAATCAGTTGTGGAGAATTGGATTCCGCATCTTTGCTTTCTTGGTGCTCGTCTTCTCGCGAGTGGTGCGAATGATCTGATGTTGCATCGGTGCAGGTGACATCAATCAGTTGTGGAGAATTGGATTCCGCATCTTTGCTTTCTTGGTGCTCGTCTTCCGGAGTCAAAGTCTTCTTGATTACATTTGACGCGGTGTCTGTGGACTCTCGGCGCTCCTCTTCTGGAGTCCAAATCTGCATGATTTCAGTTGACGTGGTTTCTCTAGACTCTTGGTGCTCCGCTTCTGGAGTTAAAATCTTCATGATTTCTTTCGGCATCGTCTCTCTGGACTGTTGGGTGGCCCGACTCTGTGCTTCTGTACAGACAAGCTGAGAACTGTCAGTCTCACTGTGATCCTGTACGTCGAGTGCGAGCACCTTGTCACTGTTTTCGCTCTGTGCTTCGGTACAGACAAGCTGAGAACTGTCAGTCTCACTGTGATCCTGTACGTCGAGTGCGAGCACCTTGTCACTGTTTTCGCTCTGTGCTTCGGTACAGACAAGCTGAGAACTGTCAGTCTCACTGTGATCCTGTACGTTGAGTGTGATCACCTTGTCACTGTCTTCGCATGCAGTGGGCAGAGGTGCATTGTCTTCTTCTTGTTCCTGTGAGCGTGTTGGACTTTCATAGTCCGCTCTTTCTTCTTGTTCCTGTGAGCGTGTTGGACTTTCATAGTCTGCTCTTTCTTCTTGTTCATGCTTGGTGTCCGCCCGGGAGTGTTTGCTTGCATCCCTGTTGGCGTCTTTCATCACTCGCACTGTGGAGCCTGTCATCGCTCGCTCCGTGGAGTCTTCCTGTGCTCTCTGTGTGGCGTCGTCTTCGTCTTGGGTATTGCTGTCATCCAATGTATCGACGAGCTGCCATGGCACCATGGTGTTGGATTCATCCACCATGAGTAGATTCGTGTTGAGCTTTGCAACGTTGTCGCTGATGCTGTGATCAGCATGTCCAAATAACTCCTCCATGTCTGAGTAGTATTCTTTGAAAGCCATTTCATCTTGGTTGGCTTCTTCTACCACGAGTTGGTTCGTGTTGAACTTTGCGACCGTGTCGCCGATGCTGTGATTAGCATATCCGACTGACTCAGCTATGTCTGAGTAGTATTCTTCGAAAACCAAAGCATTTTGGTTGGATTCATCTACCACGAGTTGGTTCGTGTTGTACTTTGCGACCGTGTCGCTGATGCTGTGATAAGCATATCCGACTGACCCAGTCAGGTCTGAGAGGTAATCGTCGAAAAACAAATCATCTTTTGTTGTTTCGGACTTCTTTTTGTTCGCTTCACTGTGTGTGGTGAAGGCAGCTTTTTCCAAGGTTTTGTGCAAGTTGTTTTTCACTGTTGGTTTAAGTTCAGGCGTTTTTCTGTGTTCTGAGGCAAGAAAATTTGGTTTTACCACTTTAAGTGTCTTGTTTTCAATTTTCGGGCATTTCCCTTTTAAGTGGGCGTGGTCAGGATTCTCAGACGTCATGACGTCACGCGTAGGAACGACTTGCACATGCGCAAATCGGCTTTCTTTCCTTGTGCGGTTCGGTGTCCATTGCGCATGCGCGGCTTGCGCATGCGCATGACGGTCCGCGACGAGGACTTTTTTTGACTGCGCATGCGCGGCTTGCGCATGCGCATAACGATCGGCGCCGCGATCTTTTGTAAACTGCGCATGCGCGACTTCCGGTTCCGGCGCATGCGCAGACGCGATTTGTAGTTCTTTGCTTACCATAGACTGCAAAATGTGCTCCGACGCCATTTTATCGCGGATTTCAGCGTTTTTTCTTTCTAAAAGTTGTAAGTTACCTTTTCTTTCCGATCTGGACTGGATTTCAGCGTTTTGGCTTTGTGAAAAATTCATGTTATTTCTTCTTTTTGATCTGTACTGTGCATTCGCGATTTCCTGATCTTTTTGTGATTTTTTAAGTCTTGCATCACTCAGTCTCTGTGCAGGTTGGACTGTGAGCATGCCTTGCTGTTCAAATTTCTCACAGTACTCTTCAAATTTGTTTAGTAACGTTTGTAAGCTGTTCCTGTCTTCACCTTTTGAGTATTTAAATCCATTATACACTTTCCTATTGACAGGCCCTTCGATGAGAATTGCTATTTTAATTTTGTCTGAGGCTTCTGCTACATCATTAGCTATGAGATAAAAATCGAACATTTGTTTAAACCTTTTCCAGACATTTCTTACATTACCAGTCGTGTCCAGCTGAGGTGGGTATCCATGCCACATCCTCGAATTAGCGATGTCTTCCCCAGTCAAATGTCCAGTAGGAGATTTCCATGCCATTTTGAGCTTTCTGTATCTGCCACTGAGTTGTCCTGTAGTAAGCGTCTGAAGCCACTCCTGGGTACCATGTGTTGTTCCTCGTGTCTTAATAAAGCTCGTAGTCTCAAATGTGGAGAAGATGCTTTATTATGTGTTCGTTCACTCTTCAGAGCTGTTTCCTAAGGTGACCTTCAGTGTTCCTAGCTGGCGTGTGTCTTGTATCTGTGTTGCTCCAAGTTCTGCCCTTAGTGAAGTGTTTTTCACTTCCTGTCCTGATCTATTTATATGGCTCTCCCGTGCTCCCTCTAGTGGTCGCTCAGTTGTGTTGCATCTGGTTAACTTGTGATCACCACAGGTGCTATCTCATTCCTCAACCATTTTGCTGGAGGCCAAATTAGGGGCAGAATGTAGAGGCCATTTAAAGCCAAAAGATCAGAGACTGACTGGAATTTTCCAATAGGTTTTCAAGCCCGCAGCAACATCACCAGCGTAGCCATCTCCCCACCTCCCCAGCTTACCTGGCCACCGCTCTGACCGCAGGCCATCCTTTGAAGGAGGATACCCACCATAATGGTGGCCTGGATGCTGTGGCCATTTTTATTTTACATTTGCTTAATGTCGCTGAGATTGAGCTTGAAAATAGAGGTGCCTTCTCTCTCCCTTTCCTGCATTGGCAGACTGCAGCTCCTTCAGTGCTGGAAGGTTTCTTATTGGTCCTCCAGCTTCGAGTGCAGCCAACCTGCTGTTCTTAATTGGATGTTGAGTGCACCCTCTGGCCAATCCCATCAAATTCCCCATTGGGTGATTGCTCCTGGCATGGCGCGGGACACCGGCATTGGGGTCAACTGTGGGCCCCAACCCGAAACGCAAAATCCTGCTCCATTTCTGGAAGTGATTACTTTGTGCCATATTCCCGAAATCACTTCACCACCAGTGGATCTTAGCAACTTGAAACAATTCTGGAAACCACCAAACACTTGTACAATCATATAGAAAGAGCCATAGAAATCCAGCCTTGATCCAGTCCGAATTCTAACCTGAAAGGAGCCAATTGTTGTGTTATGCTGCTTTCCGATAACACAGGCTGCTACTTGATGCAGTCTTAACTAAAGGATGCTCCAGACTCTGAAATGAGTTCAACGTGTTTATTGAACTATTAACACAGTTCTCAAATGAGCTTGACTCTCTGCTAATCTAACTATAGTAACTCAATCTAACTGTACCAGCTTGCTCTAAGCCACGTGCTGGGGTGTGATGCTGCTGATCAACCCTGTCTAACTCTCTAGATGTCTGTCCATGGAAAGAAGCAGGCTGTGAGTGTCATCCCCTTGTGGTGATGCCATCTCTGAGTGTTCTGACTGCCCATTGGTTGTGTCCTATTCTGAGTGCTCATTGGTTGCATGTTTGCATATCATGACACCAATGATGTCTTAAAATGGTGCTGGGCCTGGGAGGGGGTCCTTCCTATTGCTCAACCTATGCTCATTTGCGTAAGCTTAAGAGATGGCATTTGAGGGAGCATTGAGCTCCAAAATGGCAGCACGTACATCAAATCTGCAAGTGACGTGGATTAGATAACGGTCTGCCTGTTACATTTTTTTTCCAGCAGGTGATCCCTGTGCACACACTGACACCCTCATTAAAATGGCACCTGGCATGGCTAACATGAGCGGTGTGTATGTGCAACATGGACACCATTTTGAAGACAAAATGCTGTTTCTAGCCTAAAATCCAGGTCTATGGAGTTCAATTTAAAACATTTTTTGCTGTAGGATTGTACAAGAATGTGCAACATGACATTCAAGCCTTAAATTAAAAGATGTGGTCAAGTAAAGAAGTATCACCAAGGTTCTAAATTTCATAGTGCAAGATATAGACAAATTTGAAATCAATAGGAGACCAAATAAGGTAAGTGACAAATGAAGATGGTGTGATATAAGACCCTCAGATTTTGGGCAGGATTTAACTAAATGGGAACAAAGTCCCATCGCGATCACATTTAGCTGCGTGTTTCCCGGCATACGCTAAGCTGAGAAACACAATGCTATAAAACGGCACTTGTGTAAGATAGGGGGCCTCAGTGGGGAATGCAGGTCGAGACCACACTAGCCCCGTTTTGTGCACTGAGGAGCTCCTCAGTGTAGTGAGAGATTCTGGAAGCCATATTTAAATGGTCTTCGGACTCTGGAGCCCCCAAAGCAAACCCCCAAGCCCCAACACACAATGGGAAGGTAAACCCCCCCCCCCCCCCCAACCAACACCTGTGCAGGGCACCCCCAGCCCGATTACTACAGCACACAAAATGCCAGCTTGGCCCCATGGCAGTGCCAACCTGGCAGCTGGCAGTTACACTAGGTCACCTTGACAGTGCCAGGTTGGCACCCAGGTGGCACCTCTGGGGTGCCAGTGCCAGGGTACTACCCAGCCCAAACAGCATGCACCTGATCTTCTTGGAGATCCCCCTCGATTGTCATTCTGTGTGGTCCTTGTTTGTGGAACCAGTACTGAACAGCGCTAACCCAAAGCCTCTGAGGCGAAGGAAATAGATCCCATGCCTCAGGTACTTTGTGAGTTAGACGAGATGTTTTGCTTTAATATGCAGATTTGCTAAAAAGTGATATCGCCCCCAATGAGCGGGATTGACATCACAACGTCTTGAAAGATGGCATTAAATCTCGTAAGGCGTTGTGAGCCGGGTCGATCCCGGGAGTGGGATCTCATGGCTTCTACCAGCCACACTGCGCCAAGCTGCTTTTCGGGCACAGCTAGGCTGCAAAATTGCGCCTAAATTCAATTCTTGCCCACAAATGGCACAATTTGTGTACAATTTGTAACCAAAAAGATTGAGATGAGTTAGGCATAACTGATATGTGAATTTAAAAAAAAAAAATTTAGAGTACCCAATTCTTTTGATCTCCAATTGAGGGGCAATTTAGCATGGCCAATTCACCTACCCTCCACATCTTCGGGTTGTGGGGTTGAGACCCACGCAGACACGGGATGAATATGCAAACTCCACACGGACAGTGACCCGGGACCGGGATCGAACCCGGGTCCTCAGCGCCATGAGGCAGCAGTGCTAACCATTGCGCCAATAACCGAGATATGAAATGAAAACGGAAAATGCTGGAAATGGCCAGCGGGTCAGGCAACATCAGCGAAGAGAGGAAAACAGAGCATGTTTGTGTGACCGATTGGGGAACCTGTGGGAACATCACATCGCTGCTCTCCCTGGGGACCTGATACTATGTTAAGTGCAGTCAGCCACTGACTTGGACTGTGTCAGGCCTGCCACTTAATCAAGGCCCGAGGTGGGTGAAAATTCTGCCCGACAGATGTCGACCAATCAGAGCTGGCAGCTCTTGTCGGCAGTGCCAAGGGAAACGGTGGCTGCTGCCAATAATTCATTGAAGACTTCACTAAGGATCATCACTGGTCCGGTGGTAATAGCTTCGTTGAGTATTTGGAGGCAGTTTTGACAGCACTTCGGATTGGGGACAGGATCAAGGGAAATGCCGATTCGGGGGAACCATAGATTTGGGCCAGGGAAGTGGGATGGAAATTTTCGGAGATTGGAGGAGAAAGCAATTAGGACACTAAAATATTTATTTCTTGGGTGTCATTTTGCGGGATTGAAGGAGCTGGGGGTGAAGTATGGGCTGGAGCTGGGGGAAATATTTAGATACATGCAGGTCGAGATTTTGCCAGAAAGGAGATACAGAGCTTCCCAGTAGAGCTTCCACATTGCTGGAGAAGATGCTGACGACAGGGGGACTGGAAAAGGGGGTAGTATCGGTGGTTTATAGGGCTATTTTGGAGGAGGAGAAGGCATCGCTAGAAGGGATCAAAGCAAAATGGGAGGAAGAGTTGGGAGGGGATTTGGAGGAGGGGTTCTGGTGTGAGGTGCTCCGACAGAAGATCGCCTCCACCTCGTGTTCGAGGTTGAGGCTGATACAGCTGAAAGTGGTGTATAGAGTGGACCTTACAAGGATGAGCCGGCTGTTTGATGGGGTTAGAACAGGGGTGGGAAAACTACGGCCCGTGGCCCGCATGCGGCCCGCCAACGGTCTTTATGCGGCCCACCAAGATCAAGTCATAAATAAAAAAAATTAAAAGAAATATAAAAATTTTAAAAAACATTTTTTTTATAAGGTTAATGGGGGGGGGGGGGGGGGGCTGTTGGGTTACTGGTACAGGGTGCATACGTTGACTTGAGTAGGGTGATCATTGCTCGGCACAACATCGAGGGCCGAAGGGCCTGTTCTGTGCTGTACTGTTCTATGTTCTATTTTCTATATGAGGCGCCCAGAATCATAACCGGGTGAAGCGCCATTTTTGAAAAGTAGAGAAAAAGAGGGCTAAAGGCAGGATGCCGCCGGGGGAAGCGCTGAGGTATATGCTGCACGCTAATTGGTTACAACCGGGACTATTAATTAATATACTATGCGGCCCTTTAAAATTGTGAATTTCTGAATGTGGCCCTTGCACGGAAAAGTTTGCCCACCCCTGGGTTAGAAGATGTGTGTGAAAGTTGCGGGGGGGGGGAGTGCAAACCACGTTCATATATTTTGGTCCTGTCCAAAACTGGAGGATTACGGGAATGAGGGGTTTAGGGTAATCTCTAAAGTGGTGCATGTGAAACTGGACCCAGGCCCTCAGAAGGCCATATTCGGGGTATCGGACCAGCCAGGGTTGAAAACGGGCGCAGAGGCAGATGTTGTAGCCTTTGTCTCATTGATCGCCCAAAGGCGGATCCTGTTAGGGTGAAGATCAACCTCTCCACCCTGTGCCCTGGCATGGTGGGGGGACCTGCTGGAATTCTTGATGCCTGAAAAGGTCAAATTTCAACTGAGTGGAAGGGTGGAGGGGTTCTACAATTCATGGGCGTTATTCATTATGCACTTTTGAGAATTGGATTACATCAAACATTAGGGGGGGCTGGGAGGGTTGGGGGAGGGGGACTGTGTGTGTTAATGATGATTATGGGTGATTCTTGATTCCTTTTTGTCATTTGCTTAAGTTAACATGTGGGCCAATGTTTGGGGTTTGGTGGGTGGATGGGATCGTTGTTATTGATATGGAGATTGACATTACATTCGTTACTGAGTATTATTTATTGTTGGGTGCAAATTTGGGAGAAAATGTGAAAAAGGAGGAGAATAAAAAATATTTTATAAAAAGGGATCATCACTGGATCCCTGGAGACTTATAGTGCGGGTAAGGTGAGGGTACATGAAGGGGGTTGCTGGTGAGAGGCGAAGGGGAGTTGGATGCAAGGACAAGGGACATGGCTCTCAGTGTTCCCTTCCTGATGGAGGCTCCCTTGATTAGCCACTGAATGCCTGTGAATAAGGAGGCCCCAGATCCTCCAGGCATACTTGAGGTAGGTTGCTAGGCGGCTTTTAGGAGGTATTCAAGACTTGTGCTAGTTCTGCTAAATGCCACAGAAACAAGTAAACCCTGGTGGGCTCAGGGATAATTGCTCTCAGAGGCTCATCGATGATCATAATTGATATCCGCCGCCAGCAGGCACCCCCTACACCCACTACATCGGGAACAGTTTTGCCACCATGTAAACGTTCTCGGCCCCACACTGGCATACCCGTTCTGGCAGGCTCTATTTAATTCCACCCAATGTTTCAGGTCAATGATGTTTCATTCCAACCAGGTCATCAACATAAAACATGGAGCCACATTCCTCACTTAGTGATGGGAACTACAAGTCAGGCCATTTCCTGACTTTGCATTCTCGACTTTTGAAAATCAGCATTCCAATTTGTATCCTGAGGAGGCGGGATGGAATGCCTTGGGATTTCCAACTCCCGAAGCAGGCATGAGGCAGCCATGGAGGCAAGCTCACCAAGAGGTGGGCAGGTGAGACGTTCCACCTCCAGGACATTGGCCCAGTTCTATTCATGGTTGTTAGTCCCCCTAACTTTCATCCCTTCCTTTCTACCAATCCCATACCCTGTACACCCTCCATGGCTCCATGCCTTTCGATACTTCCTCAATAGCCTTCATGCCCTTCCATTCCCCCATGCCCTTTCCATGCCCCCATTCATCCTCGATAACCACTCTTCCAATATCCACAAGATCTCAAACCAATGACTCATACAATAACACTGGCAATTCTTTGAAATGCTCAATAAACTATCAAAACAAGAAACCAGGAATTCAAATTTCTCTTGAAAAAAATGGCCACTCTTACAAGCTCATAAAGTGTCAGCCATTTACACTCCCATTGAAAAAGGCTTTAATCTACTTAACATATCCTAATCTTGTTCAAATAAAGAAACAGGCAATGAAAAAATGTATCAAAGAAAGATGGAATTGTTACAAGCTCATAAATAATAATAATCTTTATTAGTGTCACAAGTAGGCTTACATTAACACTGCAATGAAGTTACTGTGAAAATCACTAGTCACCACACTACGGCACACAGGTGGCTTCATTGTATTTGATTGGCAGTTTTATGAGCTTGACAGAGGGATTATTTTTTTCAAGTGGATTTTAAATGACTGCTTATATTTACAGCTTCAATAGAGTTTCAAAGGCGTGTTAGTGTTTTATGGATCATTGCTTCTGTACTAGTGGATGCTAAAAGAGTGTTTCAAAGATTCAGCAAATATGAAGGCATTAGATTAATGGGAAAATCAAATCTCAGGGGCCCCTACATACATTAATATCTAATTTTCCACATTGTTGAACCCAGATGAACGCTTTCTCAAATACTCTAATGCAACTGAACACTTAAACAGTAGCTCTGGTCAATTTAATGATCACTTAACTTTTAAGGACAGAGCCCAATGATCATCACTGCATTAATAACATATTTTACTTTTCAAACAGCAGATAATTACGACAGTTCAGGTTGGCAAAAGCTTTTAAACTTACCTGTCAAAAGGTTTCCAACTCTGGTAGCACAAGTGATTAGCACTGTGGCTTCACACGCCAGGGTCCCAGGTCCAAGGTTCAATTCCCTGCTGGGTCACTGTCTGTGCGGAGTCCTGCACATTCTCCCCGTGTGTGCGTGGGTTTCCTCCGGGTGGTCCGGTTTCCTCCCACAGTCCAAAGAAGTGCAGGTTAGGTGGATTGGCCATGATAAATTGCCCTTAGTGACCAAAAAATGTTAGGAGGGGTTATTGGGTTATGGGGATAGAGTGCAAATGAGGGCTTAAGTGGGTCCGTGCAGACTTAATGGGCCGAATGGCCTCCTTCTGCATTATACGTTCTATGTTCCGTAGCAGGCTACCCTTGAGGTTCATGAACTGACTTACCTGACAGAGTTCATAGAGCCTTCACAAAGCTACCCGCCTTGACGAAGACAGCACTATTTGGAGCAGGTATTTAAATAGAAAATCCAACATCACTTGACATGTGTGTTGGGGTGCGACCCGCCATGTTTTCTAACCTGTGGATGATGGAGGGTGATGGGAATCGTCTAGTAAGCGTCATACACCTCCCATTTAGTCTTCCTGACACGTGTTTACTCAGCATTCGATGGAAAATACTCGGTCCATTAGATCTGTTCTCGCCACAGACACTGCTGGATCTACTGGGTATCTTCAGCATTTTATGTTTTTATTTCATATTTCCAACAAAAGTATTTTACTTTTGTATAATTGATTAATGCCCATTCTTATGTTGTGCCCTAATTTCCTTGGTCACTGTAATGTTTCCCTGAATCCGTCAACCATTTTCTCCACTGTTTAGCATGCTCACGTCATCCATCCGGAATAACCTGCAACTCAGAACAGGGACAGATCTTCCCCCAAATTTGGCTTCCTTCTCTTCAAGAGATTGGCACAATGGAATTCAAATGGTCACTACCACAGTGTCTCTGTTTTCCTGAGTATTATTAGAGTGTATTTCCATTAATGTTCTGAGAAATACATTCCACAGGGAAGATGTTTAAACCGCTTTACTGAATAAATGTGTGATTCTACATTTAAAACAACAATATATCCTAACTAGTGTAAATGATGTGAATGTGACCTCCGACATATATGTCAGCAAAATAGCCGATGTCTGCTTTCAATAGTCTCTGAAGCGGAGTTGAAAGTTAACCACAGCAGGGAAGAGCAATGTGCAAAACTGAAAAGAGATTAAGCAATCAGTTTTTTTTCATTAAAATTCAAGAACTTGACCTTAGCACAAATTCTCAGAAATCAGAGTCAGATCACATCAGTGTGATGAATCGACCCCAGGCCTTTTCTAACATTGCTGATATAAACTGGGAGAAATTAAACATTTTAACCTTCCTGATTCATCTGATTCACAACTACTCCAAGTGACTCATTTTAGAGCATTTTAAACAAGCAAATGGATTTTGGGTGACTTCCCAGCATTTTAAAACCTGTGTAATTTTTTTAATTTCCAATGCTGCATCAGATTAAGTCTAATTTTTTATTTTGGTCATAGAACGTGGGGGTCGCTGGCAAGGCCAGCTTTATTGCCCATCCCTAATTGCCCTTGGGAAGATGGTGGTGAGCTGCCTTCTTGAACCGCTGCAGTCCATGAGATGGATTTTGAGACCAGTTGTATTCTCCTCTTCCTGTGAAACTGATCCATTCATAGAGAGCCTTGCTGGCTTCCTCTCACAAAAATCCTAAATTGCCTAATACCAGACAGTGTGGAATCCGGCACCATTGCAATTAGGTTTCTATTTACCTTTTTGCTCTCAGCTTTTCAGCCTACAATCACATGGGTATTTCAGAAAACCAATTCACCCCCTTTTGGAATACTCCCCAATTTCACTTTGGCCTTTTAGGGGACATCGCACAAAGAGAAAATGCAAGCCTCTTCCAAAGCACCTGGGTCATAACATTAGACATATCTCAGAAATAGTTTAATATCCTCCATTTGTTTGAGTGTTTTCGTGCCACTAGTAGATGTGGTAACAATGTCAACCTGCCATTTCTATTTTCATCAGTCACAAATTAAGAGTTTAGTGGCAACTTTTCTGAACCCCTTTACACATATTTATGGCAATTTTTGTTTCAGCTGACGAACCACCTTATATAAGTCAATTGGATTCAAGCATTGAGAGAGAAAATAAATGTTTTGGGAATAGAATGAGATGAGAATTGGCATACTGAAATAAACAGGTATCCCTCACTCCAACTATTTTGTCTCATAACTGAACTTCAATCTTTCCTGACTTCTACAGGAAAGGGTAAGAGATCTTTCCTTAGTGCTATTTGCAGGCTTTGAAAGAAGCACTAACAATTAGTCACTGGGATTTATTATCACATTCCCAGCATCATGCTACAATCATTTGGTTGCATTTCTAATTACATATCTATGCAGAATTTTATTAATGCATTTCTTGTCAAACAGGTACAATCCTTACCTACATAACTGTTATCTCTTTTTCTCAATGCAGAAAATAACAAGCGTCGCTGATACAGTCAGGATAATGTTAGGGACCATTTCTTCATTACACTTAAATCACACTGTTATTTTACCCTCTGGCATAGTGTAATTAGTTCTTGGCAGATTTCAGGTTTAATTGCCATCTGCAAGAACAGCATTTAAACAGATGTAAATTGGGTGTTACTTCACAATGTAACTTCACCCCCGCACACACACACACACACCATCACTGCCACAGGAAATTACCGACCAAGTTTTGGTTTGAAAAGGTTTCAGGAGGAACTAAGATTGTGAGGAGTAGGGAAGTTAACAGTTTTGAACTCTTGGAAAATTGAGTTACATTTGGAGATAATTGCATTGAGTGGTTTTGCCACACAAGTGTATGCAAATGCATGTATCAAATTTCTCTCTCTCTCTCTTTTAACTTGAGATCTTAATTTATTTATTCTAAGTAAGCTAGATCATGAAAATAAGTGCAGATGAATGAAAGACCATTTGGGCTATTTGCCTCATTCTACCCTTTGAAAACTAAGGTCCTCTGCAACAACATCTTGTCACTCTTTGAATTATTTCATAAGCCCTTCCTTCAGTCTAACCCAGTTGACAGGAATGAAATGGGTTTTGGTCAGATATTTGACACACACACTCTGTCCAATTTCATGCAGATTAAGAGGAATGATGAAACTTCTTGATGATTTCAATTAGGGGGCATAGCAAAATGTAAGGAAGCGAGAAAGAGATGTCAGGAAGAAAATTAGTTATACATTGATTTTTATTTGTTTTTTCATATGTGTATTTAGTAAACTGAGAATGCCAAGACCAACTTATTTTTGCATCACTTGCGTAAATTTTCACAATGATGAAGCTATGAAAGTACATCTTAATCTGCTTAATAATTAGAACCACATTTTTACATAATTTATATTTCTAGCTTTAGGAAATATAGGGTTCTACTTTGTACTAGCTATTTGAATAATTTCTGCTGCCTTTTTCAAATGAACAATTTATGTAATGAAAGTTCCTACTGTGTGATTTCGAGAGCGATGCAAGTGTTTTGCTTCATAAAAAGGGGCTGCTGCCTTAATTTGGCACGTCTGGTGACAGAATTTTATTATATCATTAAAACAAAAATATGCATATTTTTATATCTATAAATACAAAAAGACGAAAGCTCCTGCCAGCATTCTAGCGTCTCAAAGCCCATCTATCAATCAGTCCTCAGGCAATGCATGGTACAGTGACAGATACAGTTGGTCCACATTCATCACTATCGACCTAACTGGGCCAGCCCGATAAGGAAGCCATAACTTTTAAATGTACAGAACACAGGCAGCAGGTGCCTTGAATAGCAAGTAGGTTCCTGTTTCGATTTTAGGACCATCATTCACAATTGGCAGGCCAAGTAGGCAGAGCATGTGTTTCCCATGCTCTGCCCAGTTGTCTGCAGTCTTCAGCAGCTTAACTACTAATCTTTAAAGATATTACTGGAGGCTACAAGTATGGAAAGTTTTCACAGGTTTCATTTATGTGGTGCCTGGAGGGAAGTGTGGCTCTTCCTCCCTCTTTCAGGACCTACATGAAGCCTTGATGGCCAAGCTGCTTCAAGACAAGACAACCAATTTGCGTCCTCAACTCAACCAGGTAAATTCAAATGAAACCCGATGCCAAATTTTGCATGAGGCTCTCACTAATGTTTCCTGGGCAGGCATTGGAAACACGCCTCCCATTTTGTTTTGGAAGCTGGTGTATAAAGAATTTCTCCCCATCTTAGGTGGAAATTTCAACTCCAGTAGGACATTAAACTGGGTGCAGTGGTTAACTGCCCATTATTTACACTGATCGATTTTTCTTTCCATTGAAGTTTTAGTCAAAGCTGTCATTGGCATTGGCAGCATAAGCTCGGCTTCAGGCCCATTAATCATCCTGACTGTCATTCAGACTGAGCCATGTGGTTCAATTCCTGTTCCAGCTGAAGTTATCATGAAGGCCCTGCCTTCTCAGCTTTGCCCCTTGCCTGAGGTGTGCTGATCCTCAGTTTAAATCATCACCAATCAGCTCTCTCGCAAAAGAGGAGGGAAGCCTATGCTCCTTGGGGACAATGGCGACATTAATTTCATAAACCATGGCTATTCTGCTGGACCCTGACATCTCCTTCTTCACCAACTGCCTCAGAGCAGCAGTTGTAAATTTTCAATCAGGAGGCAGACAATGGCCCAAATCTTCCTGGCACGTATATATACGTGGGAATTGTGGAAGTTTAAACTTCCGATGGGAATTCCTTGCTGCCTTCAACCCTGAGCTTAGCGTGGAGACTTGGGCTGGATCAGCGTGACTCATCTCGATGGTTAACCAGAAAATACGAGGAGGGCTAAAATCTGGGTAACTCCACAACTCCACCATACCCCAACTATAACACCCCCTGACTGCCTCCACAAATACCCCGCAATCTATCTCCCCTCCACGCAGCCTGACTGCCTTTCCAGCCACCCGACTACATCCCAACTACCTTTTCAACCATATCTGACTACTTGATGACCTGACTATCCCACACAACTACCCCCTGAACAACCAGCTACCCTCCTAACCAACCTTGACCATCCAAATAAACCCTACCAAACCAACTATGCCCCTGACCAGACCTGACTTCCCTCTCACCAGACCAGACTTCCCCCGCACCCAACTACCCCCTCGACCAACTGATTATTCTTGAGCTAACTAACCCTACCTGATTACCCACCTACCCTCTCACACAACTACTCTCTCACCCATCTAATCACTCATCCACCGACTTGCTCACCCTATTGGCTACCTTTCCACTTACCCATCTCTCTGACCTACCCACTTTCCCACCTACCCATTCACCCACATACCCATCTCAACCCACTCTTCTACCTCACCGACGGCCAAGCCACCTACCCACCTTACCAACCTACCTTCCTCACCATTCACCCACCCACCCACTGACCCTCTCACTCATTCATTCACTCAGCCATAATCATTCATTAAAGAACTAAACCTATAAATACCAGAATTCAGCAGCTAGTACCATATTAATGAATCGTGCCATCATCTTCCCCAAACTCGACTCTGCTCACTGGAGTGAGATGAGAGATGTGGTGCTGCCCATTTCTGTGTCAGCCAGGATCAGAAGATCTGGAAAGAAATGGGCAGTATCGTGAGTTTGGATTTGTGGCCTGAGGCAATGCGTGTAGCATTGTGCCGATTGGAAGATGGACCACTATCTGGGAAATAGCTGTCAAGTACACAGCAGGGAAAGATTCAGGGAATAATGCTCGGTGGCATAAGGTTGCCATTACTCATGCTGAGAAGCTTGTATTTGTGTACAGTGAATGATAGCACTCCTGAGGGCGATGTGAGGCTTGTGCAGCAGAGGCTGGCAAAGGAATTCCTCATGCAAAAATGACTGACTGCTGAGGAAGTTGAAATGGGAGAAGGATCCTCTGACATTGGATCAGAGTAGTGAGGAAAAACTTCAGCAGGAGCATCCTCCTGGTCACAGGGAAGGCAGGAGAGCAGAGTGAGGAAGGAGCTACAGGGGAAAGATGATGCTATCTAAGACCTAGGGAAGAATTTTCCAGCTTCATTGTGACTGGGAAGGTGCTAGAAAATGCACCATGTTGTTCAAAGCTTCGTTGGTATTGGTGGGACTAAGTTCCTGCCAGCGGAGGGGGAATGTGTGTGCCGCCCAAGAATCAACCTATAAATGATAGAGCCCTAGTCTGAGAGAGGCAGATGCTCTCAGATTTGTGCGCTGTGGTCCACAATGGCTCTCCATGAAGGTAATGGAGGAACTCATGCACTCAAATCTCAGAGCCATCACAGAGCACACGGACTCTTCAATTGTCTGCCCAGGACCCCGCCAGGCACCAGGAAGCCCTGATATTAAGGATTTGATCTGACCTAGGAAGACCCTCCAAGTATATGACACATGAGAAACAGCATCTTCTCCAAGCTGAGCATGGATGTGCCTGTCCTCCCTCCTCAGAAGTGGACTGGCCACACTGATTCTGCCTCATTTCCCCTTCTCTTGCTCACTTGAGAAGTGCTCCTCATCCAGTTCTCCCAGTTCTGAGCTAGATTTAAGGCTAACCGAGGTGAACATGTATGTGCTGGTGGTTGTGGAGGAGGTAGGATGTGAGGATGCAGGCTCTGTGAAGTCTCCTCCCTCAGCTGAGGAAGCCAGCAGTATCTGTGCAGGTGCAGTGGGACACAAGGCATTGATGAGAACGTGAGTTAGTCAGCAGGTACCTAAACACAACCAACCCAAAAGGTGACAACAGTCGACGCGCCACAGCATGCTTTGGGCAGGAGCCTCCTCCATGCCCTTCATCTGAGGACAGAGGTATCAAATTGCCCTGTTCTTCATGGCCTTCAATATCACCATTGCTGATAGCTGCTGCGATGCTACCGTTGCAATATCCAGTGCTATCTCCACCATTAGTGTCAGCTTGATGAACTCCACCTTCCATTCGAGATATCCCCTGTCTTTTGTGCCTTCTCTTCCTGCAACATGAGGATACAATAATGTAAGAGTAGTCTCGCCTCCCTGACCCCTTCCAGCATGTCATCGTAACGGAGTGTTATGCTCATCATTGATACACTTTTCTCAATTACCTCCCATATGTTAGCATGGCTGTTTCCCAGTGATTCAACTGGCCACTTGCTCTGACATTATTAGGATCTTCAGCTCATGTGCATGCTACTGTATACAGAGATAGAGGCCTGTCAGCTGGGTATCATTTACCCCTCATCTTTTTAGATCTTATCAGGTCAATGAATCTTTTATGTCTTTGGACCCTTGTCGTCCTGTTAACTCCCCTGCTACTGCTCTCCGTCGCCACCTTCATCCAGGAACTTTTGGTATCTCTAGGCAGATTTCTTTTACCTGAAGTTGGGAGCAATATTTGTTGCCTCTGTGGGCCTCAGTTAATGCCTCAAGAGGCATCAGAGAACCTTTTGATTGCTGTCACTCGCCTTCTCAAAGGGTCCATGCCCCATCCTTAGGCTGTTCCTGATGTTGTTAATTGGGTGTCAATCTCGCCCCAGGCCAATTAGACCTTTTGCTATAAAATATTGTGTTGCTGATTGCACGGATGCTGACGTGGCACAAACATTCTGGGCTTTGGATCCTGAACCTGGAGTGGAAGTCCAAGCCCAGAACTCAATTTTCTCACCTTTAGAAAGTTGCGTGTATGTGTAACTACGTGTCTCCCTCAAGTACCCAACACCAATCCACACCTTCACCACCTCCAGCATGGAATTTTCAAATGATCTCCCTGTTAGACCTTCATCCTTCAATTAATTTAGACCTTCATAGTCCATATCCATCCTCAAGCAAAGTTCTGAATATCTGTTAATGCTGTTGTGCCAGGTTTATGACTTGCTTCTCCCAACTTTTTAAATTGATAGTCCGAGTTCTAATATTAAAATCCTTCCATCCTCTTGCTCCATTTCACCTCAGTAATCTTCTCCAGATGTGTGCCATATCTTTTACTCTTGGTTACTCTGGAGGTTTGTTGCCGGTTCCAGCCTCCACCGCCAGTTAACAAATGCTTTGAAGCTCTTTCCCTAAAATGATTTAATGTGCTGTCTCTGAAACTACCTGTAATGTCAGGGGGACAACATCAAGCCACTATTTTAAATGTGAATGCTGTCTTTCTGCCGTCTCTGGAAGGCATTTGACAAGGGGCTCAGAAAGTGAGTTAGCCACAGTGATGGCTCACAGTCCCTGCATTCCCCCGTCATCATATGCCTTTCCTTTTGTCTGCTTCTCCTGGCCAGCACCATTTGCTGATGTGACACGATTGAATAAATTAGGATGAAGGTTAGCAAGGGAGTGTGTGCCAGGCGATATAGGAGAACTGAAGTAAGAGACACGGAGATATCAGCCTTTTAAAGTGTAAGAGTGGTGTGCTGTTAGTCTGAGCATGGTGGCTGCACTTTCACACCAAGAGGCCTGAGCACATAATCTAGCTTGGCACATCAGTGCTTTACTGAAATGCAATGCGGAATTCTCCCACTTTGGGACTAAGTGGCAGGAGTGGGACTGTGGAGTGTTTCCTGCTGTGAAGGATGGTGGGCAAACACACCAAATCCTCCAGCCCCAACCTCATTAATTATGCAACTGGGTGTTTTGCTCCATATTCTATGGCGGGACAGGTCTGATGGCACGTACGCCATCCTATCTGGTTGCCATATTGAAAATAATAATAATGCTGATCTTCATTTGTGACACAAGTAGGCTTACATTAACACTACAATGAAGTTACTGTGAAAAGCCCCTAGTCGCCGCATTCCGGCACCTGTTCAGGTACACAGAGGGAGAATTCAGAATGTCCAAATTACCTAACAGCACGTCTTTCGGGAGTTGTGGGAGGAATCCGGAGCCCCAGGAGGAAACCCACACAGACACAGGGAGAACATGCACCCATCGTCACTGATCCACTGTGAAGAAATAAGGTGGACCTCCTGAAAATGAAGATGGATCACCGGGAACAAACTCAGGCTGGACGGTGGATCCCCCTCCAGGACACCGAATCTGGAAGGTATGCCTGCAGATGAGATGCTTCCCCCCCCCCCCCTCCAACCCATCCACTGCTATGGTCTTCTGGAGTCCAGGGTTGCTGGTAGCCTTTCTTCTGAACTCCGGAGACAGCCGTGGACATTGTTCAGGTGAGTCCAATGTTGTTCCAGACATGTTTCGCACCCGCATGTTTTCCGACTGCCGCCTCCGAGTATTGGGCATGGGTGGCTGGGCCTTCATCTGCATACCACTAGTGGTATGGTTCACATTGGCTGCCAGTTGGTTTCTGAACTGCCACGGTGGTGGGCACCAACACAAAGTCCCACTGTAAATGCACACCAGCATAAAACCGACTTGTTTGATCCTCCTGCTATTGAACCCACTGGCGGGAGCTTGGGAGAATTCCAACCGCAGTCTCTCAAATGAGACATTAAACCAAGGCTCCATCTGCCCTTCGATTAGAGATAAAAGATTCAACAACACCATGAGAAGGGACATGGGAGTGATCTTGGTGACCTTGCCAACATTCATGCCTCTACTAATATCCTTAATTTAATTGCTGATTATATTGGAACCTTTCTGCAGACTAGCTACAATGTTTCCTATATTAGGATAGTGACTACACTTAGAAAGTACTTCATTGGCTATAAAGAGCTTTCGGGCAGCCTGTGTGGTCATGGAGACTTCAAAGAAATGCAAATTCTTCTTCTAGTTGGTGTCACTTATTATGAGTAGAGTGTGTGCAAGTGATATATAATGATGGCAAAATGATTGCAATTGAGAGCAGTTGATGTCAAGAAAGCTGCTGAAAGTAAATGATGCCAAATGACGTGAAACATGTTGGGTAGGGCTGAGTAACCAAAGTGCAAGATGCCAAGTTAAAACGATCTTTGTCTCCTGATTTCAGTTTGCTTGGCAATGTTTACAGGTCAGAGTTGTAAAAAGATCCATCTTCTGTGCACATGTGCCACGCTGTGTTCCCTTTTTTTTTAACTGTGCATGCAACTGATCTTTTTTTAAAAAAGGACTTGCATTTCTACAGTGCCTTCATGGTCCAAAGATGCTTTACGCCAGCTAAATAGGCTTGAAGGGCAGTCATTGTTGTAATGTAGAAAAGTAGATATTTTTAAAGAGTATCAGGTAATGATCAATGAGACAGGCAGGCTGCTGTGAGTGAGCTGAACCCTGCTCCTTATACCTCTTTGTCTCTAATCTGCTGCTGCACTCTTCAGGAAGACAGTCCTTTTAAAGGCTACACTCCGATTTGCACAAACTCCAGTCGGTTGCACAGGTTTTGTGTGGGGTTTATATCAATAATTGCGAGAGCTGATTTTTCAATGCTGCAATCTAAATGCAATGCATCCCAACATATTAGGCCCATTTTACATGGGTTTTGCATCAATAATTACTCCAGTGGATATGTAAATTACCTGGGAAATTGTAATGGAAATATTTCACCAGGCTATAGGTGGACATCATTCATTTCTCATTGATGTAGCAATAGTGTCATTCATTGTGTGGATCTTTTAGTCCTACCCCTTCAATCGCCTTTGGACCCCATCTCCGATGCTCTTTTTGTTTTACATTTGTCTGTGTGAGAGGAACAACATGGATGCATTTTTTAAAGTCAATCTAACATTCAGGGCAGCACGGCAGCATGGTGGTTAGCATAAATGCTTCACAGCTCCAGGGTCCCAGGTTCGATTCCCGGCTGGGTCACTGTCTGTGTGGAGTCTGCACGTCCTCCCCGTGTGTGCGTGGGTTTCCTCCGGGTGCTCCGGTTTCCTCCCACAGTCCAAAGATGTGCGGGTTAGGTGGATTGGCCATGCTAAATTGCCCGTAGTGTAAGGTTAATGGGGGCATTGTTGGGTTACGGGTATAGGGTGGATGCGTGGGTTTGAGTAGGGTGATCATTGCTCGGCACAACATCGAGGGCCGAAGGGCCTGTTCTGTTCTATGTTCTATTCACCGAACACTTGCTAATCTTACCTCTCTTAACTGAGCTGAATTGATCAATGCTCTCATTGCTGTCACTGGATGTGTAATGACACATGAATCATGAAACCCTACAGTGCAGAAGGAGGCCCACGTCACCACCCTATCCCCGCAACCCAGTAACCACACCTAACCTTTTTGGACACATAGGGCAATTTAGCATGGCCAATCCACCTAGCTTCCATATCTTTCGACTGTCGGAGGGCACCGGAGCATCCGGAGGAAACCCATGCAGAAACGGGGGTAACATAAAAACTCCACACAGAATGTCACCCAATGGTGAGGCATCAGTCACTTTGCCACCATGTCGCCCTATAAATAAATGTCACCAAAGTCTCAGAAGCTGCTCTCCCTTTTGAGGGCTGACTGGTGGTGATTTCAGCTGAGAGTCACAACACTTCAGGCGTGGAGCAAGACTTCATGAATAACCTCAGCCGGCACGGGAATTGAACCTGAGCTGTTGGTATCACCCCGCATCATGAACCAGCCAACTAAGCTAACTGGCCCCTAGTCAGTGGCGTGCAGAGGTCTGGTGATGCCCGGGGCAAATCTTGATTGTATGCCCCAAAGCCCCACGTAAATATTTCATTAAATATCACCAAAAAACCTATAGAAAACGTAGTTGCACCCGTTCTAGAGCTATTCACTGACCTCTTTATCTTTAGAACATAGAACGATACAGCGCAGTACAGGCCCTTCGGCCCTCGATGTTGCACCGACATGGAAAAAAACTAAAGGCCATCTAACCTACACTATGCCCTCATCCAATAAACTTTTAAATGCCCTCAATGTTGGCGAGTTCACTACTGTTGCAGGTAGGGCATTCCACGGCCTCACCACTCTTTGCGTAAAAAACCCACCTCTGACCTCTGTCCTATATCTATTACCCCTCAATTTAAGGCTATGTCCCCTCGTGCTAGCCACCTCCATCCGCGGGAGAAGGCTCTCGCTGTCCACCCTATCTAACCCTCTGATCATTTTGTATGCCTCTATTAAGTCACCTCTTAACCTTCTTCTCTCTAACGAAAACAACCTCAAGTCCATCAGCCTTTCCTCATAAGATTTTCCCTCCATACCAGGCAACATCCTGGTAAATCTCCTCTGCACCCGTTCCAAAGCTTCCATGTCCTTCCTATAATGAGGCGACCAGAACTGTGCGCAATACTCCAAATGCGGCCGTACTAGAGTTTTGTACAACTGCAACATGACCTCATGGCTCCGGAACTCAATCCCTCTACCAATAAAGGCCAACACACCATAGGCCTTCTTCACAACCCTATCAACCTGGGTGGCAACTTTCAGGGATCTATGTACATGGACACCGAGAGCCCTTTGCTCATCCACACTACCAAGAATTTTACCATTAGCCAAATATTCCGCATTCCTGTTATTCTTTCCAAAGTGAATCACCTCACACTTCTCCACATTAAACTCAATTTGCCACCTCTCAGCCCAGCTCTGCAGCTTATCTATGTCCCTCTGTAACCTGCAACATCCTTCCGCACTGTCTACAACTCCACCGACTTTAGTGTCGTCTGCAAATTTACTCACCCATCCTTCTGCGCCCTCCTCTAGGTCATTTATAAAAATGACAAACAGCAACGGCCCCAGAACAGATCCTTGTGGTACGCCACTCGTAACTGAACTCCATTCTGAACATTTCCCATCAATTACCACTCTCTGTCTTCTTTCAACTAGCCAACTTCTGATCCACATCTCTAAATCACCCTCAATCCCCAGCCTCTGTATTTTCTGCAATAGCCGACCGTGGGGAACCTTATCAAACGCTTTACTGAAATCCAATACACCACATCAACTGCTCTACCCTCGTCTACCTGTTCAGTCACCTTCTCAAAGAACTCGATAATGTTTGTGAGGCATGACCTACCCTTCACAAAACCATGCTGACCATCCCTAATCATATTATTCCTATCTAGATGATTATAAATTGTATCTTTTATAATCCTCTCCAAGACTTTACCCACCACAGACGTTAAGCTCACTGGCCTATAGTTACCGGGGTTATCTCTACTCCCCTTCTTGAACAAAGGGACCACATTTGCTATCCTCCAGTCCTTTGGCACTATTCCTGTAGCCAATGATGACCTAAAAATCAAAGCCAAAGGCTCAGCAATCTTTTCCCTGGCTTCCCAGAGAATCCTAGGATAAATCCCATCAGGCCCCGGGGATTTATCTATTTTCACCTTGTCCAGAATTGCCAATACTTCTTCCCTACGCACCTCAATGCCATCTATTCTAATAGCCTGGGTCTCAGCATTCTCCTCCACAATATTATCTTTTTCCTGAGTGAATACTGACGAAAAGTATTCATTTAGTATCTCGCTTATCTCCTCAGCCTCCACACACAACTTCCCACCACTGTCCTTGACTGGCCCTACTCTTACCCTAGTCATTCTTTTATTCCTGACATACCTATAGAAAGCTTTTGGGTTTTCCTTGATCCTACCTGCCAAAGACTTCTCATGTCCCCTCCTTGCTCGTCTTAGCTCTCTCTTTAGATCCTTCCTCGCTTCCTTGTAACTATCAAGCGCCCCAACTGAAACTTCACGCCTCATCTTCACATAGGCCTCCTTCTTCCTCTTAACAAGAGATTCCACTTCTTTGGTAAACTACGGTTCCCTCGCTCGACCCCTTCCTCCCTGTCTGACTGGTACGTACTTATCAAGAACATGCAATAGCTGTTCCTTGAACAAGCTCCACATATCCAGTGTGCCCAACCCTTGCAGCCTACTTCTCCAACCTACACATCCTAAGTCATGTCTAATGGCATCATAATTGCCCTTCCCCCAGCTATAACTCTTGCCCTGCGGGGTATACTTATCCCTTTCCATCACTAACGTAAAGGTCACCGAATTGTGGTCACTGTTTCCAAAGTGCTCACCTACCTCCAGATCTAACACCTGGCCTGGTTCAATACCCAAAACCAAATCCAATGTGGCCTCGCCTCTTGTTGGCCTGTCAACATATTGTGTCAGGAAACCCTCCTGCACACATTGTACAAAGAACGACCCATCTAATGTACTCGAACTATATCATTTCCAGTCAATATTTGGAAAGTTAAAGTCTCCCATAACAACTACCCTGTTACTTTCGCTCTTTTCCAGAATCATCTTCGCCATCCTTTCCTCTACATCCCTAGAACTATTAGGTGGCCTATAGAAAACTCCCAACAGGGTGACCTCTCCTTTCCTGTTTCTAACCTCAGCCCATATTACCTCGGAAGAAGAGTCCCCATCTAGCATCCTTTCCGCCACTGTAATACTGTCCTTGACAAGCAGCGCCACACCTCCCCCTCTTTTGCCCCCTTCTCTGACCTTACTAAAACACCTAAACCCCGGAACCTGCAACAACCATTCCTGTCACTGCTCTATCCATGTCTCTGAAATGGCCACAACATCGAAGTCCCAGGTACCAACCCATGCTGCCAGTTCCCCTACCTTATTTCGTATACTCCTGGCATTGAAGTAGACACACTTCAAACCACCTACCTGAACACTGGCACCCTCCTGCGAAGTCAAATCTGTGCTCCTGACCTCTATACTCTCAATCTCCCGTACCCCAAAACTACAATCCAGGTTCCCATGCCCCTGCTGAATTAGTTTAAACCCCCCCAAAGAGCACTAACAAATCTCCCCCCAGGATATTGGTGCCCCTCAGGTTCAGATGTAGACCATCCTGTCTATAGAGGTCCCACCTTCCCCAGAAAGAGCCCCAGTTATCCAGAAATCTGAATCCCTCCCGCCTGCATCATCCCTGTAGCCACGTGTTTAATTGCTCTCTCTCCCTATTCCTCATCTCACTATCACGTGGCACGGGCAACAACCCAGAGATAACAACTCTGTTTGTTCTCGCTCTGAGCTTCCATCCTAGCTCCCTAAAGGCCTGCCTGACATGCTTGTCCCCTTTCCTACCTATGTCGTTAGTGCCAATGTGGACTACGACTTGGGGCTGCTCCCCCTCCCCCTTAAGGACCCGGAAAACACGATCCGAGACATCACGTACCCTTGCACCTGGGAGGCAACATACCAAATGTGAGTCTCTCTCGCTCCCACAAAATCTCCTATCTGTGCCCCTGACTATTGAGTCCCCAATTACTAATGTTCTACTCCTTTCCCCCCTTCCCTTCTGAGCAACAGGGACAGACTCCGTGCCAGAGGCCCGTACCCCATGGCTTAGGGTCCCTGCACAGACTGCTTCTTCCCAGTCCCTCTTACAGTTACCCATCTATCTCCAGTCTTTGGTGTAACTACTTCCCTGAAGCTCCTATCTATGACCCCCTCTGCCTCCCAAATGATCTGAAGTTCATCCAGTTCAAGCTCCAGGTCCCTAACACGGTTTTTGAGGAGCTGGAGTTGGGTGCACTTCCCACAGATGAAATCAGCAGGGACACTGACGGCGTCCCTCACCTCAAACATTCTGCAGGAGAAGCATTGTACTGCCTTCCCTGACATCACCTCTAGATTTAAAAAAAACAAGAAGAAAAAGAAACGAAGAGCTTACCTGATATTCCCTCAAACCCTGCTCCCGGTGAAAGGTAAGCAAATTTAAAGGCACTCACTCACCTTCACGACAGGCCCCAAGCTGCCTCTAGGTCATCTCTAAGGTATAGGACGGCTGCCTGAGGTTAAATTGCGCTGTAAGAGTTAGTCAATTTCCCCTTAGCGCTGGGATTCTAGGGATATTGTTCTCTTCTTCAGTCATTTTGCTTTGCAGCAATGGGTGAGATGTTATGTCTCGAAAGTTGTGCCTCCCTCCTCTGCAACCCCCATGGAGAAGGATAAGAGCAGCAACGTCATGGAAATACTGTTATGACCCTTGTGGAAACAAACTACAAACAACCCAACTAAGACCAATATACAAAACTTCACTTTTATATTAGCAATCACACCAAAATCAACGTAAATTAAACATGAATTAACAGGAAAATTGCAATAATATGACCGATAAATTACTCATAGCAGATACAAAGACATATCTCACACATTTCTCAGTCAGCCCATTCAGCACGTATCACATTCATTTCAGCCACAATATCCTTCAAAACGTTGAACTTCTTCAAATCAAATTCCATCTTCATTTCTCTAAAGCTTTAGTACCAAGTCTCATCAAACAACGGCATTACTTCACCCAATTTCCACAAATATAATTTTCACAGTCGACACATTTCCAGATCCCTTCTTCTTCACAAAACCCTGGTCATGTGGGGCCTGTTTGTGCACTATGCCAGTGCATAAAGGGTCCCCAAATCCAGATATAAAGCTCTGTTCAAGATCCGAGCTCCAGCAGCTTGCAGTCAAGTAGAACATAGAACATAGACCAGTACAGCACAGAACAGGCCCTTCAGCCCTCGATGTTGTGCCGAGCAATGATCACCCTACTCAAACCCACGTATCCACCCTATACCCGTAACCCAACAGCCCCCCCCCCCTAACCTTACTTTTTTAGGACACTACGGGCAATTTAGCATGGCCAATCCACCTAACCCGCACATCTTTGGACTGTGGGAGGAAACCGGAGCACCCGGAGGAAACCCACGCACACACAGGGAGGACGTGCAGACTCCGCACAGACAGTGACCCAGCAGGGAACCGAACCTGGGACCCTGGAGCTGTGAAGCATTTGTGCTAACCGCCATGCTACCGTGCTGCCCCTGTCTCTGAGAATCTCCCATTTATAGGACCCTGGGCTTTAAGTATAAAGGGTAAGAGGGCAAAAGTTAAGAGGCCATGATGAATCTTCATAAAATACTGGTTCTGTCCCAAATGGGTGCCCCTGGCCCAAATGTCAAATTCTGGGCACGACAGTTTAGTAAATTGACAACTATAGGGAGGGTGCAGAGAAGAGTTTAAAAATGGATCAAAAGATAAAGATAAAGAATAAATAACTCACCCATGGTGGCATTGATTGCCGTTGATTCGGGAGATTTCGCGCCCTTTTTGTTCACCAGGCGCGCAGGCACGCTCCGGCCGACCGCGGTGCGCAGGCGCGCTCCGGCCGACCGCGGTGCGCAGGTGCGCTCCGGCCGACCACGGTGCGCAGGCGCGCTCCGGCCGCCCGCGGTGCGCAGGCGCGCTCCGGCCGACCGCGGTGCGCAGGCGCGCTCCGGCCGCCCGCGGTGCGCAGGCGCGCTCTGGCCGACCGCGGTGCGTGCTCCGTTCTCTTCACGCTGCTGCCCCCATCCAATCGATGCCCGGGGCCAGCGCACCGTCGGCCCCCCCCTCTGCACGCCACTGCCCCTAGTCCAATGTTAGATTAGATGAAAGACTGAGATTTTTCAATTATGAAACAAAATGAAATGAAAATTGCTTATTGTCACGAGTAGGCTTCAATGAAGTTACTGTGAAAAGTCCCTAGGCGCCACATTCCGGCGCCTGTCCGGGGAGACTGGTACGGGAATCGAACCGTGCTGCTGGCCTGCTTGGTCTGTTTTAAAAGCCAGCGATTTAGCCAAGTGAGCTAAACCAGCCCTTGTAAAACATTGGGATTTAACAAAAAAAACAGGATATGTCACAGGACATAACGTAGTTGTGCTGATGTCATGAAGTACCATCATGATATGTAGCCTGTTTCTTTTCTAAGTTTCCAGTTCTCTTTTCAAATATACCTGCCTGACATAGATATATCCTGATGTTTTTTCTTGATGTTGCAGACCAGCAAAGCAGCCAGAAAATCTTCAAGAATTCTGAAATATTTGCATCAAGCTTGACAGAATTGATGTACAAATGATGCAGAAGTGATATTTTTCATTCAGACTAATGTGAATGTGCAGAACTGTCATTCCTACTGTGCTTTATTATACTTTTTGCAAGGCTAAATGTATGCTTATATTAGCTGAGGCCCATGAAGCCTTAAAACCAATAAGTCAACAGTAAATCATAAGAAGGAGGAATGTAATAAAATTAAGGATAAAAATACAGAAAAAAGTCAGGAAAATACAAAAAGCTAGGAAGGGAAATAAAAGGACTATAAGAAAGATATTTTTGTAAGAGGGTGGGACAAGGAAAGGCTGGCAGCAAGGATGAAGAACAGAATTGTGCTGTAGAGAGAAAATAAAAAGATCTGCACACACTGAGCTGGGTAAAGGTAGAGGCAAAGTGGGGTGGAGCCAACAAGATCCACCTCAGAGAGGAGATCTGGCAGATCTGGGGCGGGATTCTCCCCTACCCGGCGTGACGGGGGGTCCCGGCATAGGGGAGTGGCGCCAACCACTCCGGGGTCGGGCCTCCCCAAAGGTGGGGAATTCTCCGCACGTTTGGGGGCTAGCCCCGCGGCGGAGCGGTTGGCACCAGAAGACTGGCGCAAAAAACCGGCGCCAGCGGCCTTTCAGGCCCGCCGCCCGGCAGCGGGGCTGGCCGAAAGGCTTTCGCCGGTCGGCGCAGCTGCCGCTGACGTCACCGCCGGCGCATGCGCGATGTGGGTTTCTCTTCCGCTTCCGCCATGGCGGAGGCCGTGGCGGCCGCGGAGGAGAAAGAGTGCACCCAGGGCACTGGCCCGGAGTCTGAGCGGGGGGCCCCGATCGCGGGCCTGGCCACCGTAGGGGCACCCCCCGGGGTCCGATCGCCCCGCGCCCCCCCCCCCCCCCAGGACCACGGGGGCCCGGTCGTGCCGCCGATCCCGCCGCCACCAGAGGTGGTTCAAACCTCGGCGGAGGGAGAGGCCTCCCAGCTGCGGGACTTCGGCCCATTGCGGGCCGGAGAATCGCCGCAGGGGCCTCGCCGCTCGGAGTGGTGTGATTCCTGCCACCACCACTTCCCGGGTGGCGGAGAATCTCTGCAACGGCGGGGGCAGGATTTTCGGCGGCCCCAGGCAATTCTCCAACCCTGCTGGGGGTCGGAGAATTTCGCCCCTGGTTAGTCGAATAGTGGAGGGATCTACTGCCAATCTGCTTGTACCAAAGGGTTGTGACTACTGGATTACTGAGACCATAAGAAATTCCATCCCGTAGCCACACCTTAATTGGCCTGTGAGACACTGTCACAGCCTCTTTAGTAGCAATCAAAGATTTCCAGTTGAGGCCTGTTCTTTTTTGTGATGTGTGAACTTGCCTTGCAAAGAGACAAGTTGCTACAAGTTTCTAAAGTATGTTCAGTGACAAACAAATTCCCATTCTGAAAACCACTGTGTTTGAGCATATGGCCACTCATCATGCAGCTAGTTTCTATTCGGGCAATCTGCTGTCTGAATTATCCTTCAATTGAAAGCATTTTCAGTTGGAAAATTGAAGCCTGATTTCATGTCTTACTGTACTGGACGCACATTATATTATTTCATGTGATGTGGGCATTGCTGGCCAGGCCAGCATTTGCTGCCCATCCCTAATTGCTGTTGAGAAGGTAGTGTTGAGCCACCTTCTTGAAGGACAGCAACATGTCTTGTGTAGGTACATCCACAGTGCTGTTAGGAGGTGAATTCCAAGATTTTGACCCAGTGACGGTGAAGGAACAACAACATAGTTACAAGCCAGGAGGGTGAGCAGCTTGGAGAGGAACTCACAGATCTTGATGATCTCATGAATCTGCTGCACTTGACCTTCTAAGTGGTAGGGGCCACGGGTTTGGAAGATGCTGTCGAAGGAGCCTTTGTGAGTTGCTGCAGTACATCTTGTATTTGGTATACACAGCTGCTACTGTGCATCAATAAATGTTCAAGGCATTAGGTTAGCTGATTTGGGTGGCACGCGGCACAGTGGTTAGCACTGGATTGCGGCGTTGAGGACCAGGGTTTGAATCCCAGCCCTGGGTCACTGTCCGTGTGGAGTTTGCACATTCTCCCCGTGTCTGCGTGGGTTTCAGCCCCACAACTCAAAGATGTGTAGATTAGGTGGATTGGCCACGCTAAATTGCCCCTTGGGAAAAAAACACAAAAATAATTGGGTACTCTAAATATTAAAAAAGAGGTTTGCAGGTTTGCCTATGTGCCGTCAGGATAGTATGCATTTACAGCTTTGCAGGGCATGCCAGGAATGCCCATACATTCATCCTCTTCCTGCTGGAATGCTGCATGGGCTGTGGAGGAAGTGGACAATGGTGCATTGTACCTCAGCCAAGTGATGCAGAGCCTCCGTAATGCCACCTCCAGCAGCGCTACGCCAACTAATTTTGCACCAGTATTTTTCTAGTCCAACAAAGAAAGAAGTATTATATGACTTAGTTCTCAGAAGTGCAAAGGGTCAAATAGTGGATGTGAGAGTAGAAGAACAATTCAGGAATTGTGATCAAAACATAAAATAAAAAGGACAATCAAGAGTCAAAGTTAGTTTGACTGGACAAAATGCAAAGTTCACTGAAATAAGAAAGAATTTGCCCCAAATTAACTGCGCAGAAAAGTTAGCAAACTGGCCAATTAAATGGCTGTAAGTTTTTGTTGAGAGGTTTGGGCATCACTAGCAAGGCCAGCATTTGATGCCCATCCCTAATTGCCCATGAAGTGAGTGGCTTGCTAGGCCATTTCAGAGGGTAGTTAAAAGTCGACCACATTATCTGGAGTCACATGTAGGCCAGACCAGATAAAGATTGTAATAAAAACAAAAAATGCTGGGAAAACTCATCAGGTTGGGAAACGTCTGTGGAGAGAGAAACAGAGTTAATGTTTCGAGTCTGTATGACTTCTTCAGAGCTAAAGAAAGGGAGAAAAATAGGAAGGGTATCATTTCCAAAAGTACATTAGTGAACCAGATGGATTATTAACGACCATCAGTGGTAGCTTTGTGGCATTACTGAGACTCCTTTCAATTCCAGATTTTTAAAAATAATTGAATTTAAATTCCACCAGCTGTTGTGGTGAGATTTGAACCACCATCTCCAGAGCATTAGCCACAGGTATACTAGTCCAGTGACATCACCTCCACACCGCCTTCTCCATTTCCATGGAAATATGAATTGGAGCGAGTAATAAACAAATGCAACTCAAATTTGAATTTTCAGGGAGTATGGGGCCAATGGGGCGAGCACCAAACTTGCCCTGGTTTGCCAACAGGAACCCTGAGCCACTTTGATTCTGAGACCACTTTTAAAGTTCAGTTACCACCAAACCCAATCTCAACAACATCTGCCTGGCAGACAGGAGCTAGGCAGGCATGGCAAGAGACGGAGCAGAGGGCCCATCAAACAGTAATAGCACCCTGCTTGCAGGGTGGCACAGTGGCGTAGTGGTTCGCACTGATGCCTCAAGGCGCTGAGGATCCGGGTTCGATGTCCGTGTGGAGTTTGCACATTCTCCCTGTGTCTGTGGAGGTTTCACCCACACAACCCAAAGATGTGCAGGTGAGGTGGATTGGCCACACTAAATTGGCCCTTAATTGGAAACGAAAAAGAATTGGGTACTCTAAATTTTAAAAAAATAATACCCTGCTTGCCTCTTCCGGTCCTACATTTCCTCTACCAAAACCAAGGATGATCACAGGGATACTCAAAAATATTATTTAAGCAAAGGTTATTTTGACAAGTACCCACTAATAGCAAATGAGATGCAGCTTTAAGAAGATGTGAACTACTGCTTTCATGAAATTCAAGGACTCCATCGGATAATCAGTGAAATTCCTGGGTCAGCAGGCAACTACTTAATGTAACTGCAAAGTACACTTTCCTATAAGGAACAGCAACCCAATATGGCTGATTACGCAAACCATGCAGCATGTGTTTTATACGGATACTGAGCTCTGGCAGCTGTTCAGGTGCTGAAACTAATATGGAGAAAGGGCTTCATTAACATTCTTTTATAACTGAGGACAAACCAACAGTTCCACAAGCATTTCACAATGTAGCAGGCCTCAATAAGCAATAGTACATGTTACTCGCACCTGCTGAGCATCAGCCCTCATGTTGCTGAACAACACATTATTGACCCACTGGATTTGTTTACATTGAATAAAGATAAAAGTTCAAGCCCTTCATTTTTCATATATTCACATATTTTGAAATAATTGCTTGTAGAAAACAAAATTTGACGGCAATTATAATTACTCACTTCATGTGGAGCCCTGTGTTTCCCACGATACACTATGGCATGAAGCCAAGAGCCATTATTTCTTTAATCAGCATTAAAATTTTGGCTAGAGCAGACCTACGAGTATGAAGGAGTGAATTTGGCCAGATGCCAGAGCATGCAGGCCTCTTTGCAAAAAGGTTGCTATTTGGTCTTGAAGGTTGAAGCAGATAGTGATTTTAAAAATAACAGGAATCTAGAGCACTGTTTTCAATGAAGGTATCATCCAAATTACAGACTTTAATAATCATATTCCACTGTGAAAGTTAGAATTGTACTTTCTCTGGCATGTATCTGGTTATGCTAAGGCTTAGCGAGAAAAGTCGTATGCACATTGCATGCATATTACTGTAGCAAAGTTAAATCACCATGCCCGTAGGGATGAATAATTGATCTTGCTTTTAATAAAGTTGAATAGATGTTCACATGAGCAGAGGTTTCGAGAGGTACAAAAACATTGTTCAGTCATAAGGAATGTGTTAGAATCATAGAATCTCTATCGTGCAGAAGGAGGTCATTTGGCCCATTGAGTCTGCACCCAAGCTCTGAAAGAGCATCCTACCTAGGCCTATGTCCCAACCCTATCCCCACAACCCAGTAATCCCCCCAATCCTTTTGGACACCAAGGGACAATTTAGCATGGCCAATCCACCTAACATGCACATCTTTGGACTGTGGGAGGAAACCGGAGAACCCAGAGGAAACTCACGCAAACAAGGGGAGAATGACAGTCATTCGAGGCTGGAATTGAACCCGGGTCCCAATGCTAACCATTGTGCCACCGTGCCTGCCCTTAATAATATCCTTAATAATACCTCAGCTAGCATTGTCTGCTCTGCTGAGTTTGTCTAATATCATCCTATGTTTCAAAGGAATCCTGGGATCAAAGGTACAGTCAATGCCCCTCCATGAAGTGCAAAGTAAAAATTCGTAGATGGTCTCCAGTTTCCAAACCCCATCAGACTGTCACTCTTTCTCGACATCTATGTAGGGAAGACAACTGGGAAAGAGGGGCCTATTATGAATGCGCATAATAGTGTCAAAAACAGGGTAATGAATCATCATGTTGTTTGACAGGTCTCCCAAATTTTGTTTCCGTTTTCTGCAAAGTCTCCCTCCCTTTCCTCCTTCAAGATGATCCTTAAAACCTGCGTCTTTGACCAAACGTTTGGCTATCTATTATAATATCTCAAATTTAGATTAGATTTGGATTTAGAAAAATTGTCTCGTGTTCTGCGTACAGTCCTGACAGATCATTCCATGTATGAAAAACATAGGACATACAATAAATACACAATGTAAATACATAAACATCGGGTGAAGCATTAGGAGTGCAGTAATACTCAATAGAGAAGCTGCTTGGAGAGATCAGTTCAGTCTTTAAGAGGGCCATTCAGGAGTCTGGTAACAGCAGGGAAGAAGCAGTTTTTGAATCTATCGGTGCATGTTCTCAGAATTTTATATCTTCTGCCCAATGGAAGTGGTTGGAAGAGTGAATAACCCGGGTTAGAGGGGTCTTTCATTATGCTGCCCGCTTTCTCATGGCAGCAGGAGGTGTAGACAATCAGTAGATGGGAGGCAGGTTTGTGTGCTGGACTTGGCTGTGTTCACGGCTCTCTGTAGTTTTGAGATAATGTTAGTGTCATACTTAAGTTTTAAAAGGTTAGTACAGTTATAATAATAGATGTAGGAAGAGGATCTGTGGGGCGGAGCTTGCAGAGACTCGCCTCACTCCGGCGCCATCTTGCAAATGATGGCTCGGTGTGGATTTTGGTTTGATAACATTCCTGAGATGCACCTTGATGTTTTATATGAATGCAAGTTTCTGTTATTGTTGTGCCAGCAGTGTGCATTCACCACCCCTTGATTTTCATTTTCTTTGGTCAACACTTCTTTCCAGCTCTGTACTTTTAATGGACATCGGGAGCTGGATTGGGGAATGTTAAAGGGAAAAATATGGATATTTCAAATGAGTGAATCATTTAGATTTTATACAATTAAAGTAGAAATAATGTGAATAAAATATCAGAATAGATTTATAATTACAATTAGATTCCAATTACTGAAGAAAATATTATGCTGGGAAAATATCAGAACTATGTGAATGGGTTAACTAATGGTTAATATTGTTGAAAAATAAAAACATTTTGTCAAAGCTTTTCACCTTGCACTCATCAGGATAACTTGCAAGAATACCAATGTCAGAGGAAACAACACATTTATACTGTATGAGAAGATTGGTTGGTTGTCAAGTTGTCTCCGATAGGTAGAATGCACCAGTTTTTAATTATTCTGTTACAGGATGCGGGCTCCGTGGGCTGGGTCAACATTTGTTTCCCATCCCTAATTTCCCTTGAGAAGGTTGTCGTGAGCTGCCTTCGTGAACCGCTATCTGGTGTAGGTACACCCACAGTGCTGTTAGGAAGGGATTCCAAGACTTTGTTTCAGTGACAATGAAGAAACGCAATATATTTCCAAGTCAAGATGGTGAGTGACTTGGAGGGAACTTCCAGGTGGTGTGGTTCCCAGGTATCTGCTGCCCTTGCCCTTATAGATGGCAGTGGTCATGTGTTTGGAAGAATCTGCCTAAGGAGTGAGTTCCTGCAGTGCGTTTTGTAGAGTGTGCTCATTGCTGCTACGGTGCATTGGTGGTGGAGGGAGTGAATGTTTGTGGAAGGGGTGCCAATCACGCCGGCTGCTTTGTCCCAGATGGTGTTGAGCTTCTTGAGTGTTGTTGGAGCTGCACTCATCCAGTGTTCCATCACACTCCTGACTTGTGCCTTGTAGGTGCTGAACAGGCTTTGAGGAGTCAGGGGGTGAATTACTACGCGGGATTTCTAGCCTCTGACCTGCTCTTGTAGCCACAATATTTGTAAGGCTAGTTCAGGTTAGTTTCTGGGCAAAGGTAATTCCAGGATGTTGATAGTAGAGGGATTCAGTGATGATAATGCCTTCGAATGTCAAGAGGCGATGGTTTGATTCTCTTTTATTGGAGATGGTCATTGCCTGGCACTAGTGTGGTGCGAATGTTACTTGCCACTTAGAACATAGAACAGTACAGCACAGAACAGGCCCTTCGGCCCTCAATGTTGTGCCGAGCCATGATCAACCTACTCAAACCCACGTATCCACCCTATACCCATAACCCAACAACCCCCCCTTAACCTTACTTTTTTTTATTAGGACACTACGGGCAATTTAGCATGGCCAATCCACCTAACCCGCACATCTTTGGACTGTGGGAGGAAACCGGAGCACCCGGAGGAAACCCACGCACACAGGGGGAGGACGTGCAGACTCCACACAGACAGTGACCCAGCTGGGAATCGAACCTGGGACCCTGGAGCTGTGAAGCATTTATGCTAACCACCATGCTACCCTGCTGCCCACTTGTCAGCTCATGCCTGGATATTGTCCAGGTCTTGCTGCAGTTGCATGTGAATTGCTTCAGTGTCTGAGGAGTCATGAATGGTGCTGAACATTGTGCAGCCATCAGGGAATATCCCCATATCTGACCTTATGTTGGAAGGAAGGTAATTGATGAAGCAGTTGAAGATGGTTTGGCCGAGGACACTACCCCAAAGAACTCCTGCAGTGATGTCTTGGGACGAGATGACTGACCTCCAACAAACGCAAACAACTTCCTTTGTGCTAGGTATGACTCCAGCCAGTGGAGAGTTTTCTTCCTGATTCCCCTAGACTCTAGTTTTGCTAGGGATGGCTGATGGTCAAAGTCATAGAGTAATTGAGGTCTACAGCCTTGAAAAGGCCCAATGCCTCTAGCTTGTAGTTTTGCTCCCAGGCCTCCAGCAGTCTCCTGTGACCATAGAGGAATTGACAATTGCTGCCAGTACCCTTGCTATTTCCTCCCTTGCCTCACTCAACAGCCTTACATCTGGCCCTTAGATTGATTTATTTATAAGCCTGCCAGACTATTCAGAACCTCCTCTCTGTCTATGTTAATTTCTTTAATTTTATCACAATCTTCCTTCCTTATTTCTATGATCATATCGTCCTTCTCACTGGTGAACACCGACACAAAGTATTCCTTTAGAACCCTACCTACAACCTCCGGTTCCACACACAAATTCCCACCGTGGTGCCCCTTAGCGTCCAACGGTTAGGTGCGGTTATGGATTACGGGATAGGGCAGGGGATTGGACCTAGGTAGGGTGCTCTTTCAGAGGTTGGTGCAGATTCGATGGACCGAATGGTCACCTTCTGCACTGTCAGGATTCTATGAGACTGACTTCACATTTTTCACTTTAATGTCACTTATAAAGCAGTATCAGTGTATCCATTTAATGTTGCCATTTTAACTTTCATGTTGTTTTCCTTTGGCCTATCTGCTTACATGATCTTCCCCACAACACCTGTTCTTACCATTGGCCCTTCTTGCTCCTGTTGTCTCCTGGCATTGCTCCCGTGCAGGCCTCCCAGGCTTGCCTCCTGGCATTGTTCCAGACGTTGCCTCTACCTCAGCATTGCTTCCCACCCTGGCCTCTCGGTCTCATTTCCCAGCCTCGCTTCCTGGCCTTGCCTTCCTGTCTCTGTTCTTCTCTTAGTCCCAGTGGCCGAGGTTGGTTGGTGCATGTGTTCCGAGGACGTCGGGTGCTATCTGTACTGATTTCTGCCATTAGATGGAACCTGGTCAATCTAAAAGTACTGTACTTGGATGAGTGTGGTGTAACTCTTTTAACATTTTACATTGCACTGTATTTTATTTATTTTACATTTAGTGATGTATTTTATTTTTCAAGTTATTTCAGCAAAGAATGCACATTAATAGCACAGTATTTCAACTATATTGTTTTTTTCTGGGTGAGAGATATCCAAAGGAATCTAACTCTGGCTTTTACATTGATTTCTATGGGAACCTATGATTCACTTTAAGTAATTTCAATTAAAGTTGGTTCACTTAAGTCATGATTTTCTGGAATAGAACCACTACTTTTAAGTGAGGACTCTCTCCAGTATCAAGCTAGAAGATATGATACCACCTAACTCTGCTTTTCTGTCTGACTGTTTGTCTCCTTTCACCCACCTCCAGTATTCTCCCTCTACCTGGATCCCTCCCTCTGGCCCCTTGACTTTTCCATTGAGAAAGGGCAGTGTGACATCTACCATCTTAATTTCTCTGCTCCTCTCACCCACTAACGTGTCTCCTTCTGAACTTACTGCACTCTGTTCTCTCCAGTCCATCCCCACTTTGTTATCATCATATGGACTCGAAATGTTAACACTGTTTCGCTCTCCACAGATGCTGGAAGATCTGCTGAACTTTTCCAGCATTTTCTATTTTTATTTCTTATTTAACAAGATGGAAATTGGAAATGCAGAGCTGCAGTGGTTTTTTGAGCAATCTCGACACTCCAGGACATGAGACCCAGGATTTTAGTGGCTCCCAGGCTACTTTAGCATTCATCAGCATCAACTGTTGTCTGAAGCTGGTGAGAACAGTAGTATCTCTCCTAGTAGTTTCAAGTCAAGATTTGTAAGGGCCCAGTCTGGTGCCAGGGACCATTGAAATTAGGGTCCGACTCCTCTAGTTAAAATGTGAGGGGTGGGAATGAGGTGCAAACTCGGTCAATCCACCTTAACCTCTCTCTCAGACGTACCAGCAGGGCAGGGTTAAAATTCCCTTTCTAATGGCAGCTGACTGCTTCCTCTAATCCCTTTATTGTGCTCTGTCCACCTTCATTTCCAATACCAAAGGTGAAGAGCTCTGAGTTCACGAGCTTCTCTATTTTGAAAATCGTTATCATCTGTGTCGATGTGACTGATCCTCTTCCCCCTTCAGTTCCTCTTCCCCCACCTTACTAACCTATATCTTACTGGAAAGCTCACTTTCCTTCATTTTGTTGTTTTTCTGTTGTGCTGATAGTTGGTTTCTGCCTTTGCTGCTCTTTTGTTGATGCAGCAAAGGAGATTAATTCTGATCTCTGGTGCTGCGGGGAAAGAGGTTTCACACTGGTTTTTATTCTTACTTTTAGAGATGACAACTTACTCTGTAAGATGTGTTAGCATTCATTCTTGAACTAGGTGTTTCTTGGCACATATCCATGAAGGCAGCTAAAATATAAAACTCAATGATAAATATAAAATGTCTGCCAAAGGAACATGATTTTATAGCTTGGCAATAAATCACGGTGTAAATTGGGATCTTTAATATAGTAGAAAAGGTGCCTTGCAGTTTAACTATAAACTATAAATAAGCTAATTGCATGTTAAGGTGGCTGGCATTCAAGAGGTAAATGCAGCACAGTCTGCCTATTGTATTCACCAGTGGTACCAGTCTGATACCCTGACAGGTGTCTGCTCCATTCGGGAGGAATGCCTGATAATGTGTAATCATGTCACTTTGAACAAACAATTAAAATCAATTAGGCTAAAGATGTTTCTTATAATTAAAAGTGTCTCAGCAAATCTATTCAATTTCAAGATAAGACACTAGCATACATTACTTTAATTTCAAGTGTAATTTAAACTCATCAAACAAGTAAAAAAAACAAAAGAAATAAAAGTGAAAACATTGAAGAAGGAAATTACATGAACTCTGAAGAAAAGCAAGGAAAATAAAGAAGGAAAGGAAGAAGTCATGAGAAAAAGGAAAATAAGAAAGATATCTAAAAATAAACCTTTACTGATGTAAAGAAAAATATCATGGGATGTTAACATATAAACAATTAATGATTCATCGGAAATTTGAGAAGAAATGTCAGCCATCTTCGTAAACACCCATTTGGTTCATTAATGTCGTTTAAGGGAGGAAATATGTCACCCTTACCTGGTCTGGCCCGCATGTGAATCCAGATCTACAAACAATATGGTTGGTTCTTAACTGCCCTCGGAAATGGCCGAACAAGGTACTCAGTTCAAGGGAAATTAGAGATGGGGCAACAAATATTGGTCTTGCCAGCAATGGCCACATCTCATGAAAGAAGAAATTACAAGAAAAATCTGGTTCATTTCCACTCCAGCTCTGCTATGTCCCCTCCGGAACATATCTGTATCAGACCTGAAGGCCACACCTGCCTGACAGAGCAAACGGTTGCTCCAGACCACTCAGATTCCAGCCATTAGTGCAGTGAAAACAAAGCCTGGTTCAGAATGGGCTGTGTTAGCCTTTGGCCAGCCTGGACTGCTTGTCACTGTTTCCATGCTTTGTATATGCCCTGGGTAACTTTACAAAGAGATCACACAGTGACTACTATTAATTGAAGCCTTCTATGGGCACTGAGCACAACTGGGCATTACCTGCACTATTGATGAAGAAAACTAGATCAAATTCTGATTGCAAACGTTTAGTTAGATTGATCTATTTGCCTTAGCAGTGCCTTTACCCTGAGGAGGGGACTTGTAATGATACTTTACCTTATGGAATTGGGAAACTAGTGCCACTCTGAAAACTCAACCTGCCTAGTCCTGAGCACTGTCCCTGCACCCAGTTCCTGATGCTTTGTAGAGTGAAGTTCTCAAATTGAAATGTTTCATTGTTATGCTCCTGTTGCAGACCCTGAGATGATCCTAGGCTTGGAGACCTTTAGCATATGTACACCTGGATACCGTTAAATTTGTATTGTGGATATAGGAACCTTCAGACCCCCCTCGACCCCCCCCCCCGCCCCACCCTCACCTTGGCCCCAAGAAGCAGCTAAGGCACGTGACGCAAACGTGACGCCACTGTTTAAAAAAGGAGGTAGGCAGAAAGCAGGAAATTATAGGCCAGTGAGTTTAACTTCGGTAATAGGGAAGATGCTGGAATCTATCATCAAGGAAGAAATTGCGAGGCATCTGGATATAAATTGTCCCATTGGGCAGACGCAGCATGGGTTCGTTAAAGGCAGGTCATGCCTAACTAATTTAGTGGAATTTTTTGAGGACATTACCAGTGCAATAGATAACGGGGAGCCGATGGATGTGGTATATCTGGATTTCCAGAAAGCCTTTGACAAGGTGCCACACAAAAGGTTGCTGCATAAGATAAAGATGCATGGCATTAAGGGTAAAGTAGTAGCATGGATAGAGGATTGGTTAATTAATAGAAAGCAAAGAGTTGGGATAAATGGGTGTTTCTCTGGTTGGCAATCAGTAGCTAGTGGTGTCCCTTAGGGATCCGTGTTGGGCCCACAATTGTTCACAATTTACATAGATGATTTGGAGTTGGGGGCCAAGGGCAATGTGTCCAAGTTTGCAGATGACACTAAGATGAGTGGTAAAGCGAAAAGTGCAGAGGATACTGGAAGTCTGCAGAGGGATTTGGATAGGTTAAGTGAATGGGCTCGGGTCTGGCAGATGGAATACAATGTTGACAAATGTGAGGTTATCCATTTTGGTAGGAATAACAGAAAATGGGATTATTATTTAAACGATAAAATATTAAAGCATGCCGCTGTTCAGAGAGACTTAGGTGTGCTAGTGCATGAGTCACAGAAGGTTGGTTTACAAGTGCAACAGGTGATTAAGAAGGCAAATGGAATTTTGTCCTTCATTGCTAGAGGGATGGAGTTTAAGACTAGGGAGGTTATGTTGCAATTGTATAAGGTGTTAGTGCGCCCACACCTGGAGTATTGTGTTCAGTTTTGGTCTCCTTACTTGAGAAAGGACGTACTGGCGCTGGAGGGTGTGCAGAGGAGATTCACTAGGTTAATCCCAGAGCTGAAGGGGTTGGATTGTGAGGAGAGGTTGAGTAGACTGGGACTGTACTCGTTGGAATTTAGAAGGATGAGGGGGGATCTTATAGAAACATTTAAAATTATGAAGGGAATAGATAGGATAGATGCGGGCAGGTTGTTTCCACTGGCGGGTGACAGCAGAACTAGGGGGCATAGCCTCAAAATAAGGGAAGTAGATTTAGGACTGAGTTTAGGAGGAACTTCTTCACCCAAAGGGTTGTGAATCTATGGAATTCCTTGCCCAGTGAAGCAGTTGAGGCTCCTTCATTACATGTTTTTAAGGTAAAGATAGATAGTTTTTTGAAGAATAAAGGGATTAAGGGTTATGGTGTTCGGGCCGGAAAGTGGAGCTGAGTCCACAAAAGATCAGCCATGATCTAATTGAATGGCGGAGCAGGCTCGAGGGGCCAGATGGCCTACTCCTGCTCCTAGTTCTTATGTTCTTATGTTCTTATGTTCTTATGTCAGCCAGATGTTCTAATTATTGGAAACCTGTAATGAATCTGTTAGTGTTCCAGTGCAATTTTATAAAGGCTTTCTGTGCCTTAAACCAGCTGATATCTGTATTTATTACTGCTGTCTCAGTCGCCATTCTTTAGTTCAAAAAATAGCAAAAATAAAACATTTAAGACTCCATTGCTTCAATTTGCATGTCTTTTGGGATATCTGACTCTTTCCAATTATTTTACATAATCAGATATTTTATCAACATTTTAATTTATCATAGTGCATATTTCAAAGGATCACCTTTTTAAAAAAAAATAGTGTTTTAAAAAGTGAATTTTTGTTGGGGTTAGATAACAGCCCGATTAGCTGCAATTAACACGAGGCAACTCAATGCAGTTTACATCTTGCATTCGTAAAGAACTGGAAGAAGGTTTGCTAAATGGCTTTTCCATAGAGGACATTACTCCTTTACGGACAATGTATGTTTTTATAGTATGTTTCCTTGTATTTGACTCCTGCTTTGGCTTCACGTTTTAATTTCCTCTTCGTGTTTTTTTATTCTGACAACACTGACTCATGCTTCCGCATGTCTGCACAAGTACTGGTTGACCAAGTTGCCACTCTTCTTGGTGTGAGTCTAGACTGTGCTGTAATACCTCGGATCAATTAATTCAACATTGGCCGGAAATTGGAGGTAATTAACAAGGGCAACTTGCAGTTATATAATGAAAAATGAAATGAAAAATGAAAATGAAAAAATGAAAAAATAACATCTTTAACGTTTATTATTATTAAATTCCAGCGTTTAGGGGCTAGGCAGCCATCAATGAGCAAAGAAAATTGGGGCTACACAAGAGGCCAGAATTGGATTTAGTTTTCCTTTCATATACAGACAGCCGGCACCACAACAGTTATGAGAGAAGGTGTCAAGTTTAGTGTGGTGGCTCGAGGCAATACTAGGGAAACTTCCAGTATAACTGAACAAGGGCTTATTGGTAACAAGCAAAAGTAAACTATACACATGCAGTCACTAAACAGGTCTTCACTCTCTGGCTCCAGGGTCCACCCTGCTCAGGATCACATTCACGGGGCCCCGTGTGTTTTGGAGCTATGGTCCCCCGGCTTCTTACGAGGTCAGCGTGCTTCTGCACTGTCCTGCCATTCAAATCCACCAAGTACGAGACTGGATTTGGCTTTGGCTACCAGGTAGAATTGTATCAAAGTGGGCCTGAGGCAAATTTCCTGAAGAGGGCCAAGTCATCCACTTGAAATGACCTCTCTCCTTAACATGGCATTTCCTATCTGTGTGGTGTTTGCACATTCTCCCCGTGTGGGTTTCATCCCCACAATCCGAAAGATGTGCAGGTTAGATGGATTGGTCATGCTAAATTGCCCCTGAATTGCAAAAAATATATAATTTTTTTTTTTTAAATAATTTTTATTGAAGAAATTTTTCAAAATACAAACATTTTAACCCCCCCTGCATTTAAATTTAAATTATATCAAAACAGAGTCAAAACCCCCTACTTAACAAAAAGTCCCCCCACCCCCTACTCGCACGTCCCCCCCCCCCCCCCCCCCCCCCCCCCCGCCGGCGAACCGACAGTCAGACCAACTTATCATTTCTGGCAGTGTCCTCGGGCAGGCCTTGCCCGTGCCACCACCGCTACCGTACTTCCTTAGTTGTTGTCCCCCCTCCCCCCCCCCCCCCCCTCCCCCCCCCCCTCCCGCCCTCCCCTCCCCTCCCGGGTTGCTGCTGTCACGACCTCAGTTTCTATCTCTGATCTAAGAGGTCCAGGAAGGGTTGCCATCGCCTAAGAAACCCCTGCACCGACCCTCTCAGGGCGAATTTGATCGTTTCCAATTGGATGAAGTTTGCCATGTCGTTTAACCAGGTGTTAACACTTGGAGGCCTTTCGTCCCTCCACTGAATCAAGATCCTCCTCCGAGCCACCAAGGACGCAAAGGCTAATATTCCAGCCTCCCTCGCCTCCTGTACCCCCGGCTCCACCCCAACCCCGAAGATCGCAAGTCCCCATCCTGGCTTGACCCTGGACCCCACCACTCTCGACACCGTCCCTGCCACCCCCTTCCAGAACTCCTCCAGTGCCGGACATGCCCAAAACATATGTGCATGATTCGCAGGGCTTCCCGAACATCTAATACACCTGTCTTCACCCCCGAAAAACCGACTCATCCTTGTCCCCGTCATGTGGGCTCTATGCAGTACCTTAAATTGAATGAGACTTAGTCTCGCACATGACGACGACGAGTTGACCCTCTCCAGGGCGTCTGCCCATGTCCCGTCCTCTATCTGTTCCCCCAGCTCTAACTCCCACTTATCTTTCAGCTCCACTACTGGTACCTCCTCCACCTCCTGCATAATCTTATAGATGTCCGAGATCTTCCCCTCCCCGACCCAGACCCCTGATAGCACCCTATCACTCGCCCCCCTATCGGGAAGCGCGGGGAACCCCTCTACCTGTCGTCTGGCAAATGCCTTCACTTGGAGGTACCTGAACGTGTTCCCCGGGGGGAGCCCAAATTTCTCCTCCAGCTCTCCCAAGCTCGCAAACCTCCCCTCTATAAACAAGTCCCTCAGTTGTCTAATACCCGCCCTCTGCCAGCTCTGGAATCCCCCTCCTGTATTTCCCGGTGCAAATCTGTGGTTCCCTCTTAATGGTGCCCCTATCAGACCTCCCACTTCCCCCCTGTGTCGCCTCCACTGCCCCCAGATCTTGAGGGTGGCCGTCACCACCGGGCTCGTGGTATACCTCGTGGGAGGGAGCGGCCATGGTGCCGTTACCAGTGCCCCTAAGCTTATGTTGCCGCAGGACGCCCTCTCCATGCGCTTCCAGGCTGCCCCCTCCCCTTCCATCATCCACTTTCGTACCATCGATGTATTCGCCGCCCAGTAATATCCTGAAAGGTTGGGTAACGCCAGCCCTCCACTATCCCTACTCCGCTCCAAAAAGACCCTTCTAACTCTAGGGGTGCCATGTGCCCACACATACCCCATGATACTACTCGTTACCTTCTTGAAAAAGGCCCTGGGGAGGAAGATGGGCAGACACTGGAACAAAAAACAAGAACCTCGGGAGGACCGTCATTTTAAACTGACTGCACCCTCCCTGCCAGCGACAGCGGCACATGTCCCACCTCTTAAACTCCTCCTCCATCTGTTCCACCAGTCTGGAAAAGTTCAACTTGTGGAGGGTCCCCCAGTTCTTTGCCACCTGCACCCCCAAGTACCTAAAACTTTTAACTGCTCTTTTGAAGGGGAGCCTCCCAATTCCCTCCCCCTGGTCTCCCGGGTGTATTACAAAGACCTCACTTTTCCCCAGATTTAATTTATACCCCGAAAAGTCCCCGAACTCCGCTAGTATCCCCATTACCTCCGGCATTCCCCCCTCCGGGTCTGCCACATACAACAACAAATCATCCGCATAGAGCGAGACCCGATGTTCCTCCCCTCCCCTTGTCAGTCCTCTCCACCCCCCTGAACCCCTCAGTGCCATCGCCAACGGTTCAATCGCTAATGCAAAGAGTAAGGGGGATAGGGGACATCCCTGCCTAGTACCTCGATGGAGCCCAAAATATTCTGACCTCCTCCCGTTTGTTACCACACTCGCCATCGGAGCTGAATAGAGCAGTTTTACCCACTTGATAAATCCCTCCCCAAACCCAAACCTTTCCAACGTCTCCCACAAGTATTCCCACTCCACCCTGTCAAATGCCTTCTCCGCATCCAGCGCTACCACTATCTCCGCCTCCCCCTCCACTGCTGGCATCATGATCACGTTTAACAATCTCCGGACATTTGTGTTAAATTGGCGTCCCTTCACGAACCCCGTCTGGTCTTCATGGATTACCCCTGGCACACAGTCCTCTATCCTGGTTGCCAGGACCTTTGCTAACAGCTTGGCGTCAACATTTAGGAGGGAGATGGGCCTGTAGGACCCGCACTGTACCGGGTCCTTGTCCCGCTTCAAAATCAAGGAGATCAGGGCCTGCGACATTGTTGGGGGCAGAACCCCCCCCTCGCGCGCCTCATTAAAGGCTCTCACCAGCACTGGACCCACCAAGTCCACAAATTTCCTGTAAAACTCCACCGGGAACCCATCCGGCCCCGGCGCCGTCCCCGCCTGCATCTGGCCTATCCCTTTAATTAGCTCCTGCAGCTCTATCGGCGCCCCCAACCCTTCTACCAGCTCCTCCTGTACCTTTGGGAACCTCAATTTGTCGAGAAAGTTCTTCAGTCCCCCTCTCCTCTTCGGCGGTTCAGACCTATACAATTCCCTATAGAAGTCCCTAAAGACCCTATTCACCTCTTGCCCCTTCTGCACTACGTCCCCACCCCTCTCTCTCACTCCCCCAATCTCTCTGGCTGCATCTCGCTTACGAAGCTGGTGTGCCAGCATCCTGCTCGCCTTTTCCCCGTACTCATACGCCGCACCCTGCGCCCTTCTCCACTGCGTTTCCGCCTTCCTAGTGGTCAGTAGGTCGAACCTGGCCTGCAAGCTACGCCGCTCCCTTAATAGCCCCTCCTCTGGTGCCGCCGCATATTTCCTATCTACTTCTAGGAGCTCCCCCACCAGCCTCTCCCTTTCCTGCCTCTCCTTCCTCCCTCTGTGTGCCCTTATGGAGATCAGCTCTCCTCTAATCACTGCTTTCAAGGCCTCCCAGACCGTCCCCACCTGCACCTCCCCTGTGTCATTCGTACCCAGATAGTTCTCAATGCCCGTTCTCACCCTTCTGCACACCTCTTCGTCCGCCAACAGCCCTACATCCAGGCGCCACAACGGGCGTTGATCCCGCGCCTCCCCCATTTCCACGTCCACCCAATGTGGTGCATGGTCCGATATCGCAATGGCCGAGTACTCCGTGTCCTGCACTCTCGGTATCAGCCCCCTGTTCAATACGAAAAAATCTATCCTAGAGTACACTCTGTGGACGTGGGAGAAAAAAGAATACTCCCTCGCCCTAGGCCTACCAAATCTCCATGGGTCTACCCCTCCCATCTGCTCCATGAACCCCCTTAACACCTCTGCCGCTGCCGGCCTCCTATTCGTCCTGGAACTCGATCTATCCAGCCCAGGGTCTAACACCGTATTAAAGTCCCCTCCCATGATCAGGCCCCCTGCCTCCAGTCCCGGGATGAGGCCCAGCAGGCGCCTCATAAAACCCGCGTCGTCCCAGTTCGGGGCATACACATTTACCAGTACCACGTTCTCTCCCTGCAACCTACCCCTCGCCATCACATACCTGCCCTCCTTATCTGCCACCACCTCTGCCGCCACAAACGGCACCCTCTTTCCCACCAAAATCGCCACCCCCCGGTTCTTGATATCCAAGCCTGAGTGGAACACCTGTCCCACCCACCCCCTTCTCAGGCGGACCTGATCTGCTACCCTCAAATGAGTCTCCTGCAGCATTGCTACATCAGCCTTCAGTCCCTTCAGGTGTGAGAAGACCCTTGATCTTTTAACCGGCCCATTCAGCCCCCTTACGTTCCACGTGATCAATCGGATCGCTGAGCGACCCGTCCCTACTCCCTGTCGATTAGCCATGTCTTGTCCCTTGCTCGCCCCGGGTCATCCCTCCTTTTCTGACCCGCTTCCCATAGCGATGGCCCCCCCCCCCCCCCCCGGCTCTCCCCTTCTCGTCCCTGGTCTTTCCAGCAGCAACCCGGTGTCCCCCCTTAACCCCCCCCCTCCCCCCCCCCCCCCCCCCCCCCCCCCCCCCCCCCCCCTGGCTAGGACCCCTCCTAGCCGCGATGTACCCAACATCGTACTCCCGAGAGTCAGCTGGTCTCCGCTGACCCGGCTGCTCCTGCCACATTCCGACTCCTCCCGGTTCGCCCCATCTGCGCCCGTGAAAGATCCCCTTAAAACCCCAGAGAAAGACCCGCATAATCAGCCCACTCCCCCCCGTCCCGTCTCCCCAACTTAACGATATAAATACCCAATGGCAAATAAATACATAAATACTTAACTACATACTTAAATAACAAAATAATTAACTAGCTATCAACTAACAGTGTGCTCAACCATCACCCTCCATCAAACAGTATAAATAACCACAGATAACCATAACCAGAAAAGAAAGAAAGAACATAAAACAAGCACCCAAAGGAAAAGGGTAAAAGGGGTAAATAACTAAGGGAAATTGGAAATGGGAAGAAACACCCCATAAGAAGCCAACGACCCACAATAGAGATTTCAACAGTTCAAATATACAGAAACACCCAACAACTCGAAACCTTCAAGATATTCAGAAAAGTCAAACGTTCGAGAAAAAACACCCCAAACAATCCACGAAACTGTTACCCAGTTCCGACCTGGCCTGAAAAAGAAAAGGGCCACTTGCTCAATCAAGAGTCCCCAGGCGGCTACGACCGCCGGTGCTCCCAGGTTTTAGTTCGTGTCCAACTTTTCCTCTTGTACAAAGGTCCAGGCCTCCTCTGGGGACTCGAAATAATGATGTTGGTCCTTGTAGGTGACCCACAAGCGCGCCGGCTGCAGCATTCCAAATTTGATCTTTTTCGCGTGTAGCACCGCCTTTGTCCGGTTGAACCGGGCCCGCCGCTTTGCCACCTCCGCACTCCAGTCCTGGTACAGCCTTACCGTCGAGTTCTGCCACTTGCTGCTTTTCTCCCTTTTTGCCCACCTCAGGACTTTCTCTCGATCACTTAGCCGCTGGAACCGCACCAGCACCGCCCTCGGGGGCTCGTTTGCCCTAGGCCTCCTGGCCCTGACCCGGTATGCCTCTTCCAGTTCCAGGGGCGCCGGACCGGCCCCTTCCCCCATCAGGGAGCTCAACATCTCCGCCACATATCTCGGGAGATCCGACCCCTCCAGGCCTTCTTCCAGGCCCAGGATCCTCAAATTTTTCCGCCTCATCCGAGTGTCCAGCTCCTCGAAGCGGCTCTGCCACTTCATGTGGAGTGCCTCGTGCACCTCCACCTTTGCCCCGATGACTGTGGCCTCCTCCTCCCTCGCGGTCATCTCCTGCTGCAGCTCTCTGATCGACGCCTCTTGGGTCGCCTGGGCTCCCATCAACCTGGTGGTCGTCGCGTTCATGGACTCTAAGAGCTCCACTTTCAGTTCCGTGAAAAAACGGAGGAGAGCGGCCTGCTGCTCCTCCGCCCATTTCTTCCATTCCTCCGGTACGCCGCCGGCCGCCATTTTGATTTTCTTCCCCCGCTTTTTTTGGGGAGCTGCTGCCGTTTTTCTTGCCGCTCCACTCCGGGTACCGACCATAAAATCGGTCTAGTTCTCCTCAGGGGACCTTCCCCCACCGGGATTCGTCTTTACTGCACCTTTGGGGCCCTCCAGTTGGCCCGAAAACACCTTTGTCGCAGGAGCTTCCAAGTGTGCGACTTAGCTAGTCATAGCCGCAACCGGAAGTCCCGCAAAAAATATATAATTGGGTACACTAAATTTAAAAACAAAAAAATGGCATTTCTTCTGGGAGGCCTGCTGTGCCTTCACCCTCTCCTCCAAAATCAGGACAATCAGTCCAATCGAGTTCGCAGGCAACAGCCCATGGGTAATTGCACCGGTGTGATGCCCGTGGTAGCATGGGGGATTGATTGTGTTTTAAGAGAGAATAACGTTTGCTAACCTAAGGAGCAGTGGTCTGCTGAACCACTTCTTCATGGCTGTTTTGGACGTCTGCCCAGCGCTCTCTGCTAACCCCTTTGAGGCGGGTTGGTAGGGAGTTGTTTTAGTTTCGCGAATGCCATTTGTTCAGACCAAATGCTGAAACTCTTCTCCAGTGAATGCAGACCACTGTCAGACACTATAACTTCACGGAGGCCATGGGTAGCAAAGTTCCGCCACAGGGCCTCTATTGAGGCTGCTGAGGTTGCTGTCCCCAGCTCTTGGACACCTTGAGTGGGCGTCAACCCACGAGGGTTGAAGACGTGGAACATCCTGCCCAAGAAAGGGCCTGTGAAGCCCACATGTACCCTCGTCCACGGACGACCAGGCCATGGGTGGAGGTTGGCCGTGGATGGCAACGTCTGCTGTCTCTGGCAGGGGTCGCACTGCTGCACCATGCATTCAATATCCTCATCTATGCCAGGCCACCAAATATAGCTCCTCTAGCATTTTAATTTTTGTTTGGCCCAGTTGGACGCTGTATAATTCCTGCAACAGTGGCTCTCTTGTTGGGGGTGGTACCGCCACTCAGGAAAATCAGAGTATTACTCCATCCTCACAACTGAATTTGTTTTTGAGAGTGAGGTAAGGCCTTAACTGGTAATATTTATCATGGTGCCGGAGGGGTTGTGGTGTGAGGTGCTCCGGAGGGTGAATGCGCGAGATTAGGGCTGATACAACTGAAGGTAGTGTATAGGGCGCACCTCACAAAATACGAGGATGAGCCAACTCTTTGAGGGGGTAGAGGATGTTTGTGAACACTGTTGTTGGGGGGGGCGCCCACAAATCACGTTCATATGTTTTGGTCCTGTCCAAAACTGGGGGGGTATTGGAGGGAGGTCTTTAAGGTAATCTCAAAGGTGGTGCATGTGAGACTTGAACCAGGTCCCGTTGAAGCCATATACGGAGTGGCGGATCGGCCGGGGTTGGAAGCGGGTGCGGAGGCATATGTCTTATCCTTTGCCTCATTGATCGCCAGAAGGCGGGTCCTGTTGGGGTGGAGGTCAGTTTCTCCACCCAGTGCCCTGGCGTGGCGGGGGTTCTGCTGGAGATCTTAACACTCACGAAAGTGAAGTTCGAGTTGAGGGGAAGGATGGAAGGGTTCTACAACTCATGGGTCTTGTTTATTATGCATTTTCAAGAATTGGATGACATTGAACATTAGGGGGGTGGGTAAGGGTGGGGGGCTTGGAGTGTATAAGTTATTGGTGATTATGTTTGGGTTGATGGTGGATTCCTGATTATTTTTTCTTTGGTGTTTGTGTTTAAAATGTTGAAGGCCGTTTGGGGGTGGGTGGGATGAAGGGATTGTTGGCCAGGGGATTGACATTGTATTTGTTACTGTTGATTATTTGTTGGTGGGTGTAAATTTCATGAAAATGCCAAAAAGGAGGAGAATAAAAATATTTTAAAAAACCAAAATATTTATCATGGTGCCACCTAGTTAAGATCATGCGCTTCATTTTGGACAGGAATGGGTTACATTGCGGACAGTTCTTCATATGACCTGCTGGTACTGTCAAAGTTTCAAGAAAGCTCGAAGATGATATCTTTTAACTTGATTTGATTTGATTTATTGTTGTCACGTGTATTAGTATACAGTGAAAAGTATTGTTTCTTGCATGCTGTATGAACAATGCATACCATACATAGGGAAGGAAGGAGAGACTGCAGAATATAATGTTACAGTCATAGCTAGGGTGTAGAGAAAAGATCAACTTAATACGAGGTAGGTCCATTCAAAAGTCTGATGGCAGTAGGGAAGACGCTGTTCCTGAGTCGGTTGGTACATGACCTCAAACTTTGGTATCTTTTTCCTGATGGAAAAAGGTGGAAGAGAGTATGTGCAGGATGCGTGGGGTCCTTAATTATGCTGGCTGCCTTCCTGAGGCAGCGGAAATTATAGACAGAGTCAATGGATGGGAGGTTGGTTTGCGTGATGGACTGGGCTACATTCACGACCTTTTGTAGTTTCCTGCGGTCTTGGGTAGAGCAGGATCCATACCAAGCTGTGATACAAGCAGAAAGAATGCTTTCTATGGTGCATCTGTAGAAGTTGGTGAGAGTCATAGCTGACATGCCAAATTTCCTTAGTCTTCTGAGAAAGTAGAGTCGTTGGTGGGCTTTCTTAACTGTATTGTCGGCACGGGGGACCAGGACAGGTTGTTGGTGATCTGGACACCTAAAAACCTGAAGCTCTCGACCCTTTCTACTTCGTTCCCATTGATGTCGACAGGGGCATGTTCTCCACTACGCTTCCTGAGGTCGATGACAATCTCCTTTGTTTTGTTGACATTGAGGGAGAGATTATTGTCGTTGCACCAGTTCACCAGATTCTTTATATCATTCCTGTATTCTGTCTCATCATTGTTTGAGATCCGACCCACTATTGTGGTGTCATCAGCAAATTAGAAAAGTGAGTTGGAGGGGAATTTGGCCACACAGTCATAGGTGTATAAGGAGTATAGTAGAGGGCTGAGGACACAGCCTTGTGGGGCACCGGTTTGGAGGATGTGTTGTTGCCTATTCTTACTGATTGTGGCCTGTGGCTTAGAAAGTTCAGGATCCAGTTGCAGAGGGAGGAGCCAAGGCCAAGGCCATGGAGTTTGGAGATGAGTTTCGTAGGAATGATGGTGTTCAAGGCTGAGCTATAATCGATAAATGGGAGTCTGACATAGGTGTCTTTGTTATCTAAGTGTTCCAGGGTAGAGCGCAGGGCCATGGAGATAGCGTCTGCTGTGGACCTATTGCAGCGGTACGCGAACTGTAGTAGATAACGGCAATCCGGAAGCTGGAGTTGATTCGTGCCATGACTAACCTTTCGAAGCACTTCACGATGATGGATGTCAGAGCCACTGGACGATAGTCATTAAGGCACGTTGCTTGACTTATTTTTGGTACAGGGATGATGGTCGTCTTCCTGAAGCAGATAGGGACCCCAGATTGTTGTAAAGAGAGGTTGAAGATGTCTGCGAATACCCCCGCCAGCTGATCCACGCAGGACCTGAGTGCTCGTCCGGGTACCCCATCCGGGCCAGTGGCTTTCTGTGGGTTGACTTTCGAGAATGCTGCTCTGACGTCTGCAATGGTGAGCTCAGATAGAAGTTCATCCGAGGCTTCTGGGGTGGAGGGCTTGCTCTTGCTTACCCCTTGCTCAAAGCGTGCATAGAATGTGTTGAGCACATCAGGGAGGGGTACATTGGAGCCGGCGATCTTACATGCCTTCATCTTGTAGCCCGTTATGTTTTGCAGACCATGCCATAGACGGCGGGGGTCCGTGTGGCTAGCCTGGGACTCGAGCTTGGTCCGGTACTGTCTTTTGGCATCTTTGATGGATTTCTTTGGATCATATCTGGCTTCCTTGCATTGGTCAGGGTCGTCTGACTTTAACGCCTCAGACCTAGACTTCAGCAAGCAGTGGATATCCCTGTTCATCCAGGATTTCTGGTTGGGAAACACGTGGATTTGCTTCTTTCGCACACAGTCTTCTATATACTTACTAATGAAGTCAATTACTGTAGTCGGGTACTCATTCAAGCTGGTCGCAGTGTCTTCAAATACTGACCAGTCCATTGACACTAAGCAGTCCTGTAGGAGATCATCCGATTCCTCAGACCAACAATGCAAAACTTTATTTGATGGATTCTCCCACTTCAGTTTTTGCTTATAGGCCGGGAACAGGAGCACAGCCTTGTGGTCAGATTTGCCAAGCCCGCCGACCATGCTGCCCGCCTAAACTGAAATCTTCTACACTTCTGGGGTCCGTATCCCTCTATTCCCATCCTATTTATGTATTTGTCAAGATGCCCCTTAAATTCACTATCATCCCTGCTTCCACCACCTCCTCCGGCAGTGAGTTCCAGGCACCCACAACCCTCTGTGTAAAAACCTTGCCTCGTACATCTCCTCTAAACCTTGCCCCTCGTACCTTAAACCTATGCCCCCTAGTAATTGACCCCTCTACCCTGGGGAAAAGCCTCTGACTATCTACTCTGTCTATGCCCCTCATAATTCTGTAGACCTCTATCAGGTCGCCCCTCAACCTCCGTCGTTCCAGTGGGAACAAACCGAGTTTATTCAACTGCTCCTCATAGCTAATGCCCTCCATACCTGGCAACATCCTGGTAAATCTCTTCTGCACCCTCTCTAAAGCCTCCACATCCTTCTGGTAGTGTGGCGACCAGAATTGAACACTATACTCCAAGTGTGGCCGAACTAAGGTTCTATACAGCTGCAACATGACTTGCCAATGCTTATACTCAATGCCCCAGCCAATGAAGGCAAGCGTGCCGTATGCCTTCTTGACTACCTCCTCCACCTGTGTTACCCCTTTCAGTGACCTGTGGATCTGTACACCTAGATCTCTCTGACTTTCAATACTCTTTAGAGTTCTACCATTCACTGTATATTCCCTACCTGCATTAGACCTTCCAAAATGCATTACCTCACATTTGTCCGGATTAAACTCCATCTGCCATCTCTCCGCCCAAATCTCCAAATAATCTAAATCCTGCTGTATCCTCTGACAGTCCTAATCGCTATCCGCAATTCCACCTACCTTTGTGTCATCTGCAGAGTTACTAATCAGACCAATTACATTTTCCTCCAAATCATTTATATATACTACAAACAGCAAAGATCCCAGCACTGATCCCTGCGGAACACCACTAGTCACAGCCCTCCAATTAGAAAAGCACCCCTCCATTGCTACTCTCTGCCTTCTATGACCTAGCCAGTTCTGTATCCATCTTGCCAGCTCACCCCTGATCCCATGTGACTTCACCTTTTGTACCAGTCTACCATAAGGGACCTTGTCAAAGGCCTTAGTGAAGTCCATATAGACAACATCCACTGCCCTACCTGCATCAATCAGCTTTGTGACCTCTTCGAAAAACTCTATCAAGTTAGTGAGACACGACCTCCCCTTCACAAAAAAAAATGAGGCAGACACCAGCTCCCCTTGCCCTGCCTGAGGCCGCCGTATGGTGCATTTGGTGAATTGAGAAGCCCTCGGGTTTTCGGGTACAGTCCGGTGAAGCAGGAGTGAGCCATGTCTCCGTGAAACAGAGCACACAGCAGTCCCTTAGTTCTCTTTGAAAAGCGAGTCTGGCTTTAAGTTTATCTAGTTTGTTTTCTAGAGATTGGACATGAGCAAGGAATAAGCTAGGCAGAGAGGCTTTGGGGCCGTGTTGTTTCACTCTCACCTGCAGGCCTGCACGTTTTCCACGCTTCCTGGAGTGACGGTTTCTCTCTACACCGATGCTGAGTTTATCCAGCACTTTCTGTTTTTATTTCAGATCTACAGCATCCTTAGTCTTTTGCTTTTATTTGGATCAGTCCAGGGCTGTTTTCCCCCCCATTTAGTGGGGTCCAATTTACAGGCTCTGAGATTGACTTTCAATATCTCTTTTGATCTGAGTTTGGGATGTTCAATGGTGGGTTCCCATATTCAGCTGGCTGTAGAAGACCACTTTTGGTCTCCGGAAATCCTCCATCTGCATCAAATAACAATATAATAATGTTTTTGTTCAGCTGCATTCCTATATCTCTAAGCACAAACTGGAAATTACTTGCAAAACATATAGATGGAGTGAAGCAAAGAAATATAGAAAATAGGAGCAGGAGGAGGCCATTCAGCCCTTCGATCCTGCTGCGCTGTTTATTATGATCACGACTGATCATCCAACTCAATAGCCTAATCCTGCTTTCCCCCAATATCCTTTGATCCCCTTCACCCTAAGTACTATATCTAACTGCTTCTTGAAACCATACCATATTTTGGTCTCAACTACTTCCTATGATCTTCCTATAATCCATCTCTGGATTAAGAAATTTCTTGTCATCTCTGTCCTAAATAGCCTACCCCATATCCTAGTGGGCAGCACGGTAGCATAGTGGTTAGCACAGTTTCTTCACAGCTCCAGGGTCCCAGGTTTGATTCCCGGCTTGAGTCACTGTCTGTGCGGAGTCTACACGTTCTCCCTGCGTTTGCGTGGATTTCCTCCGGGTGCTCCGGTTTCCTCCCACAGTTCAAAGATGTGCGGGTTAGGTGGATTGGCTGTGCTAAATTGCCCTTCGTGTTCAAAATGGTTAGGTGGGGTTAGTGGATTACAGCGTTCGGGTGCTCTTTCCAAGGGCTGGTGCATACTCAATGGGCAGAATGGCCTCCTTCTGCATTGTAAATTCATGATTCTATGTAAATTTTATGATTCTCAGACTGTGACCCCTGGTTCTGGACACACCCACCATCGGGAATATCCTTCCTGCATCTGCCCTGGCTAGAGCTGTTAGAATTTTATACATTTCTTTGAGATCCCCCCTCATTCTTCTGAACTCCAGTGAAACAATCCTAACCTATTCAAACTCTCCTCATGTGTAAGTCCTGCCATCCCAGGAGTCAGTCTGGTAAACCTTTGCTGCATTCCCTCGAAAGCAAGAACATCCTTCTGCAGATAAGGAGATCAAAACTACACACAATATTGCTGATGTGGCCTCATCAAGACCCTGTATATTTGCAAGACATCCCTGTTCCTGTACTCGAATCCTCTTGCTATGAAGGCCAACATACCATTTGCCTTCTTTACCGCCTGCTGCACCTGCACGCTTACCTTCAGTGACTGGCATACGAGACACCCAGGTCTCATTACTCATTCCCCTCTCCTAAATTGTGGCCATTCAGATAATAGTCTGCCTTCTCGCTTTTGCTACGAAAATGGATAACCTTGCATTTCTCCAAATTATACTACATCTGCCATTCATTTGCCCACTCACTGAACCTGTCCAAATCACACTGAAGGATCTCTGCATCCTCCTTACAACTCAGGCACCCACACAACTTGGTGTCATCTGCAAACTTGGAGATATTACATTTTGTTCTGTCACTGAAATTGTTAATATATATTGTGAATAGCTGGGGTCCTAGCATTGATCTCTGCAGTACCCCACTAGTCACTGCCTGCCAATTCGAAAAAAAAACATTAATCCCTACTCTTTGTTTCCTGTCTGCCAACCAGTTTTCTATCCATCTCAATACACTACCCCCAATCCCATGCGCTTTAATTTTACACACTAATCTCTTATGCAGGATTTTGTCAAAAGCCTTCTGAAAGTCCAAATATACCACATCCACTTGCTCCCCCTCACCAACTCTACTAATTACATCCTCTATAAATATATATATATATATAGAATGTTGATTTGCCATGGTGACCTGATCAATGAAGAACAACTCTTTGAACTCATTCTAGAAGATGTAGAACATGACAGTGTGGCGGTTAAATATTTACAAGTATATTACAGGTCAGACAGAATTTAAAAAATAACTCAAGATGGTTTAATGGCATGTAGCTTCCAAGTATTGGCGGAAAGCTACAGCCTGCAGATACTGGAAGAGAAAACTGCGCACTTACCTGTGCTCAGAAATCGCGTCGAACCTTCCTATTCCAGCGGCAGCCTTGGGTCTCCAGTGTGGCGCAATGTTGATGTAGCCACGCCCCTTTGTGACGCAGCAGCTGCGGGAACGCCCATTTAGGGCAGGCATTTAAACTATAGATTTATATTGAAGACAACAAGCAACACGTTTTATAAGTGTTTTAAAGGTATATACAAGCTTTTTGAACAGTGTATTTTTGCTCTTTCTTTTATACAGGCTTTGATGTTATTATTGGTTCTTTTAAAGTAATTTTTATGATTATAGATCATTATCGATAAGCGAACATAGGTTTTGTTATTTGTTTTAAATCTGTGAAACTATTTACATCTGCACTATATTATTATATAACATTATATATAGCATGCTTAAAAGTGTTTGTATGTTTTAATTTAGAATATGGTCATAAAATCTTAAAAGTGCCCCAAGGCCTTGTAACATCTGTTTTTTTTTAAATTTGTGTTTATAGAATCATAGAATCACTACAGTGCAGAAAAAAACCATTCAGCTCATGGAGTCTGCACCGACTCTCCAAAAGAGCAGCCTGCTTAGGCCCATGCCCCACTCTATTCCCGTAACCCTACCTAATCGTTGGAAACTAAGGGGCAATTTAGCAAGACCAATCGACCTAACCTGCACATCTTTGGACTATGGGAGGAAACCGAAGCACCCGGAAGAAACCCATGCAGACACGTGGAGAATGTGCAAACTCCACACAGTCACTCAAGTTCTGAATTGAACTCGGGTCCCTGATGTTGTGAGGCAGCAGTGCTAACCAGTGTGCCACTGTGTTACCTGTGCTATTAGGTTTCTGCCTTGTTTACTTCAATTATCTTAGTCATTTAGAATTATCTCACGATTAAATGCTGTGTTTTGATGTTTCTATAAGATATTTGTAGAAGCTTGAAAAGTTTAATGGAAGACATTGAGTAACAAAAACAATTACATAAATATCAAATTTGAAACCAGTTAACACCTAACGTTTAACTTTCACTGAACAATGACATAAAACTACCTCAACTTTTTAAAATGTTTTCACTTAAACGCAACGGTCAGTAAAATATATTTCTCCACATAAACACAATGGTTCCGTCTATTTGTGGAAGGGAGGGAAGAGGGAGGAGGGAGGGTTTTAACATATCAACTCTTAAGTTTAATGTCCAAAAGCAGCCGCTGCCAGGGCATCTCGAATAACCCTTGTCTCACCTGGAGCCTGGGCTTGCACACCTGCACCGGAGATATGCCTGCATCAGGTTACATATGAGCTTCCTCCAGCTTGTCCATTTCTGGTGACAAGACATCTTCCATAAGATATTGGAGCAGAATTAGGCAATTTGGCCCATTGAGTCTGCTCCGCCATTCGATCATGGCTGATATGTTCCATTCCCTGCCTTATTCCCATAACCCCATATCTCCATATTAATCAAGAAATCCCCTTATTAATAAAGAACATCAGATTTCTACTTGAGGTGCTGTTACCTATAGGGCTACAGACCAAGAGCTGGAAATCAGACAGAATAGTTCTTCGAACATCAGAATTAGGAGCAGGAGCAGGCAATTTAGCCCTCAAGGTGAATTCTGAGCCCATGCTGAATGGTAAAGTTGTGCAATGCACAACACACTACAACCATCTTTGAGACTATCTCCGGTGCATACTGTAACATGCCCCCTGACCTGTCCAGACATCTAAAATATGATTTCAGAACATGAATTGTCCTCTCCACTACATGATGAGTTGTATTGTTCCTGTGTTTCATTTTTAGTCCTCTGGAATGGTATCCTAAGCTATGTTCTCAATGGGTATCCCTTATCTCCCAGGAGCCATCCTTTAATTCCTGGTGGTGTTGTCATGGTCCGGTGTAACATGGAGTTTTCAAGGACAAATGTATCATGGACATTTCTCCAGTTGTTTGCAGTTACAGTGAGGATCCTCATTTGTGCATCGCACACTATCATCACATTTAAAGAATTAACCCCTTCCTGTTAATGGATGAAACAGTGTCATTTCTTGGTGCCTTCAATGCAATATTTGTTCCATCGACAGTCCCGATTATTTTTGGGAAACCAGCAATCCTGTAGAATGTGCAGGGCCTCTCCTTAATCTTCACAGGGGATGTGTCAAAGATAATAAGTTCCAAAGTCTTACAATAAATTACATTAATTACCCTGCACATCTTTGGGTTGTGGGGGTGAGGCCCACACAGACATGGCGATGTGCAAACTCCACATGGACAGTGACCCGGGGCCCGGATCCAATCAGGATCCTCGGACTTTATTTGCATTTTAAACATATATATATAAATGCTAAACATTAATAATATAAAACAATAACCTAACGAAAAAAATGGCTTCTGTGTCGCCTGCCTCTGCTTGATCGATGATCCTGGACTAAGGAAAAAAAAGCTCAAATTAAAACGTGTGAAAACTTACCTAAGATCAGGGCAAGCTGGCCAAATTAGCGCTGTCCATGGATTTTTAACACAGCAGGTTCAGCGCAGCGGTAGAAGGAAACAAAGTGAAAAAAACTGGACCAGGAGTTTAAATGTGGCGCACTTCCAGTGCGCATATCTGTACAGCTTCATTTCCAGCTGTTTGTGCCGTGCATGTGCGGCGGACAATCAACCTCAGTCCGAAAACATTTTGGGTATAGAGCCTTTGAGAAAAGTGGAAACTGGAAGATATGAGACTCAATCTAGGATTGAAAAGGAGGGGAGGGAGGACAACAGATTAAAGACAAGAATGAGGTATGTTACTTGCTCATCTCAAAGAAGCAGTGAATGTATGACCTGAGGCATGATCTGTAAACAGTCTTATAGAAGACTAGAAAGAAGGGAAAAAAAGAGTAAGACAGCATAGGAAAAGTAGAAAAGGATTAAAAATTACTCCAAACGTAAGGGCTGTGGAACATGGACGTGAGGAGCAGGCAGAAAACTGGAGCTGACAGCTAAGGTCTGAATTAGTTTAGATCAATGCACGGAATCATAGAATCATAGAATTTACAGTGCAGAAGGAGGCCATTCGGCCCATCGAGTCTGCACCAGCTCCTAGAAAGAGCACCCTACCCAAGGTTAACATCTCCACCCTATCCCCATAACCCAGTAACCTCACCCAACACTAAGGGCAATTTTGGACACTAAGGGCAATTTATCATAGCCAATCCACCTAACCTGCACATCTTTGGACTGTGGGAGGAAACCGGAGGAAACCCACGCAGACACGGGGAGGATGTGCAGACTCCACACAGACAGTGACCCAAGCCGGAATCGAACCTGGGACCCTCTAGCTGTGAAGCGATTGTGCTATCCACAATGCTACCGTGCTGCCCACTAAAGGTAGTCTTTAGTATGGCAAGGAGGAAATTACAATGCTAACATAAATTTACTGGTCTCAAACTCCCAGAGGGAAATGGATTTGGCCAGTGATTTATAATAATAATAATAATCTTTATTGTCACAAGTAGGCTTACATTAACACTGCAATGAAATTACTGTGAAAAGTTCCTTGTTACAACATTCCGGCACCTGTTCGGGTACGCAGAGGGGGAATTCAGAATGTTCAATTCACCTAACTTTAGTGCTGTAGTATTTAATGTTGTAGTCTCACTTCAAGCCTGTGCACTTTTTCCCTACTAGCAGGACAGTGTCCATGAACTTACCCAAACTGTTCCTGAGGTTCCTGTTGAGTTTGTTTATAGTAACGGTCGGAAAATAATTCTGCAGTGAGAATGAAAGAGTGAGATGCAAGTAGACCAGGATCATGCTTATAGAAAGACATGTTCTGGAAAGCAGTAATCTGAATTATATTTGGTCTTTTCATTGTAAAAGAAACCATGGGGTAAGCAATGGCTCAATTAGAGTAGATTTGAGGTGATGGGTGGAGTTTTCCAGCCCCTCCCTCTAACAGGGTCTTCCATTCCACTCAAAGTCACTGGAGTTTTGAATGGCTTGGTGGATTTTACAGCACTGCCCCTGCCACAAAGGGACTGTAAAATTCTGCCCAGTGCATCTAAACTGTTACCTCACATGGAAGGAATGTTTGGAGACGTGGATCATTATCTGATTAGAGGTGAATAGCAGCTGCGGCAAGTGCATTTGAAAGTGTCAGGGCAAAAGAAGCCAAAAGTGGAAGGGATGGAAGAGAGAATGGGGTCAGCGAACCTCTCTCTGATTAACGCCTGCACTTGCTAACTCATCTTCCATTATCTCCATCACTGAGCACACCTTATCTATCGAGCACCACCCCCCACCCCCCTCCACCACCACCACCCACACTTTACTTTCTGAAAGGACTCTGATTGTTCCTGAAGTTGAAGTGATGCGAGGAGTATTGTCTCTGCGCCATTCCACAGTACCTTGGTCCACATTGCAGCATATCTGTATGGTGGAGCACCCAAGGTTCAGGCCATGGGTAATTATTACAGTCATTAACTGTATGTGCTGCTTGGTAGCCATGTGATTTCTTGCAACAATTGGCACAGCTTTTCATGTGTTTGTTTGCTGATCCAGACGTTGAGAAGCCACGTCCACCTGGTTTTGTTAGGTTGCCCTATAAGTGTCTGATTAATAATGATTAGTGCAACTTGGCACCAAAGAGGCAATGTTTGTTCTTAATCATCCAGACATGCCTTCTTTCATGCATAACTATGGGAAACATGAGATTCTTTGATTTGGTTCTTCTCAAGAAACATCCAGGATTTTAGAAAGGATAATAGCGACACCGCTGGAGAATGCTTTTGAAGCTTTTTTGGGAAGAAGCGGATCTACCAACACAAGTCAGAGTCCAATTAAGAATTCTTGAGGTCTTAGATCCCACAAACATTCTGAGACCCTTCCCCTGCCATGCCCACATTGAGAATGGGTGGGAGGAAAGCTGCAACATCTAGCCAGGGATCTACTGAAATGTGGTGCTATAACAAAGCTTGCAATGACTATGGACATGAAAATGTTTTTTCCCTTCAAATCGAAATATGGCCCAGTAATAAAAAAAATGCTAGCCTGTTGCCCAACTTCCCATCTGTGCTCTTGTCAACTGTGGCCATGGAGTCTCAAAATTGCCCCAGGCATATTTTGGAGATGCAGAAAGTTGGTTTGCTTCCGTTTAAGAAACGGGTTCTTTTCATAGCAACTCCAGAAAATTGGAAGGACTTCTCAACTTCAGACGAATGTGTTCGTGCGTTATCACCTGCAGTGGTTCTTCCAATTTCGGCAGAAGAGAGGCAGAATGATGGCAAAGTCTGTTTAGATCATTTCTCCGAGCTTTCTGCTGAAATTACAGCAGAGTCCTTCTCAGAACTTATACTCATGTATTGTAACTTAGAGATGAACATTAGTGGACACGTGCATAATACATTCAAATAACATTCAGTTGTCTCTAATTTTAATACAGCTGTAAATCTAGTTTATTTTAGGTGGATTAATAGTGGCGAAAGAAACATGTTAGCAATTATCAGTTAATATTAGCAACTGTTATTTCAGGATTATACATTTTAGTTAGCAAGTTACTGATTAACACACTAGCAACGATAGCTTTTTCAAAATTTAAAGTACCCAATTATTTTTTTTCCCAAGTAAGAGGCAATTTCAGCATGGCCAGTTCACCTAACCTGCACATCTTTGGATTGTGGGGGTGTGACCCACGCAGACACGGGGAGAATGTGCAAACTCCACACAGACAGTGACCAGGGGCCGGGATTGAACATGGGACCTTGCTGCCATGAGACAGCAGTGCTAACCATTGCACCATCGTGCCGCCCTCTCCAGCAACAATACTTAATAATACTTTAAGATATCAGCAACTTGGAAGCATCATGAATGTTAAAACTAACTTTTTTCTCACCCTTTTATCTTATTTCCATAATTATATCAGTAGTTTACCTGAAATGGCAGGTACTGGGCTTATATAATTTACTTTTAAATAAAGGTACATGAATTTTGAAAATGTCATACTGCAAGAGAATCTTCGATAAAAATGAATAAAATAAATAAAAATCCTGTTATTCTCAGAAACATGGTACGAAAACAACGTGGGAAGATTTCCTGTTTGAAATGTGTGACAAAATCACTATCCGTATAGCACAGAAAAAAATCCTCCACGATTCTTAACACCAGATGGGGTGAAATTTTGCCTGACAATAATTTCAGTGAATAAGCTGGCCTCAGTATTGACAGAAGAATTTCACTTCCTAGATTCTGTTGAGAATAACAGATGGCTGGGTGCATGATATAGTGCAATCGTACCACACTCATTGGTTTGAATCATTTTGAGTGTGGCCCAAAGGGCTACAACGTCACACCGTTTTCTAAGCTGCAAAAGCGAAGTACTCTTTTTTTCAAACATTGATTGATTTGCAGAGCTCACACCTTTGTGAATGATTCTTCTACCTCACACCCCCAGCTTCGATCCCACTCACCCTCCAAGCCCCCACTCAGCCCGGCCGCTAATATTAGGCTTACTTCACAGCTGAGTGCTTCAGGTGCACTGAAGCTGACAGTGAAGGGCCTTCCACTAGACCCTGTGAATGTTACATAGTTAATAGCAGAGGGTTCACACAGGTTCTCTTGACATTTAAACTAGAATGCATGTCATTTGGGTTTTTGAAGTCCAATAATTCATTTCACCAACCGGAGACTAGCTATTTCAGGTGATAAGAAAATCTTCCAATCATCAATCCCTTAATACGTCACCCAATTGTGAGACTTGATGGAGTTTTCATCTATATCCTTACACATTGTCCGTACAGATAAGGTTTAGGCGGGGTGTGGTGATTCGGAGCAATAGGTCTGCCTATTTATCCCCTTTGAGAGCCAAACAAGTCCAGTAGCTTCCCACTGTTGTCTAGGTTTGGAGAAAAACAGGAACCATGACGAAAGCGGTCTAGATTGCCCCATTGAGCGTTAGTCGAGGAATGGTGCTAACACCAGTTGCATCTAGATTCTTGACAGTAGTGGTAGAATTTATTTATTACCAGCCTCTGGTTTTCCTCTTTAATCCTAAAATTAGCCAACAGTCACTACATGTGAAATCTCTTCTTCTGCAGGTTATGGTCTTTAACTGCATTCTTTATGGTAGCTGCTTAATTTGGTGGGTGCTCTGGCACATTCTTCAAAAAATATTCACATTTCAAATAATAGAATGTAAGTATGAAATGACTGAAATTCTTTCTCCAATATTTTCACTTGATGCTGCATCACATTATTACGTGCATCAGTGGCTGTAAGTAAGTGCCCAGGTACAGCAGGCAGTAAAGAAGGCAAATGGTATGTTGGCCTTCATAGCGAGACGATTTGAGTCTAGGAAGAGGGATGTTTTACTGCAATCGTATAGGGCATTAGTGAGGCCACAATTGTGTGCAATTTTGGTGTCCTTATCTGAGGAAGGATGTTCTTGCTGTGGAGGGAGTGCAGCAAAGGATTACCAGGCTGATTCCTGGGAAGGCGGAACTGTCATATGAGGAGGGACTAAGTTGGTTAGGATTCTACTCATTGCAGTTTATAAGAGTGAGAGAGGTTCTCATAGGAACTTATAAAATTCTAACAGGATTAGGCAGGGTAGATTCAGAAAGAATGTTCCCGATGTGTGGGGGAGGGAGGGGGGGGGGGGGGGGGGGTCCAGAACTAGGGGTCATAGTTTGACGATCAGGGGTAAACCTTTTAGGATTGTGGTGAGGAGAATGTTTTTCACCCAGAGAGTGGTGGATCTGTGGAATTCGCTCCCACAGAAAGTAGTTGAGGACAAAATGTTGTGTAACTTCAAGAAGGAATTAGATATAGCTTTTGGGGCTGAAGGGATCAAGGGATATGGGGGAAGACGGGATCAGGGTATTGAACTTAATGATCAGCTATGATCATAACAAAAGGCGGAGCAGGCTCAAAAGGCTGAATTACATCCTCCTGCATCTATTTTCTATGTTTCTATTAAGCCGTCAAGTTTTCAATCTTCAAAGCGAGCTATATTAAGTATTTGCTGAGGATGTGATTTGTTCTGTAGCAGTTTTTATCAAACACAGGCAGTGCTACAACATAATTAATGCCACATAATTAGTGTCATCATTTACATCATGCATTGAATACCAACAAACCTTGAATAATATTAGCATGCCCTGGGCCCACCTCTAATTTGTGTTGCTGTCAAAGCAAGAGAGAATCTGATAGAAAGGTTCAGGCAGAAGTTGAAGTGAGACATGTATGAATAAAAACAGCCATGAATTTGAAACAATAGTACTTGCAAGCAAGTAAAACATATAACAACATCAAAAAACTAATGTTAAATTTCCCCAATACATTTAAATGATAACTCGAATGACTTGGCATCTGACAAGTATGAACTTTCCAAACTGATTTATTATTTAAAATCAGAATGTCAAAGCAAACCATAAGGAAAAAGGCAAAACAAATTGTAGTGTCCTTTTTTAATATCTTTCTTCTTCCCCACTACAACAGTAGTGGACTCGCCAACATTAAGGGCATTTAAATGGTCATTGGATAAACATATGGATGATAAGGAAATAGTGTAGATGGGCTTTAGATTGGTTTCACAGGTCGGCGCAACATCGAGGGCCGAAGGGCCTGTACTGCGCTGTAATGTTCTATGTTCTATGTTCTCCTAAAATTCCTCATTCATTGGCTTGATGAGATTATCTTCCTCCGACCATCACAAACCCCATTACATTAGCTGCTTAGTTAACTTCAGTCACTTGGAAGTGAGTCTTGCTTTCTCCTGAGCCATGTGAAATTATAAAACTTCCTCATCATTCAAGCGAAATAAGAGTTAGCATCAGTTGCAATGAGGTTTACAATCCTAGTTGAAAGTCAAACATTTTGATATTGTATCTTATGAAAACAATTTACAATTTTCAAATTAGTAAAACTATTGCCTTTCTAATCAATCAGCCTCTTTTTTTGATTATTCATGTGAGAAAGTAATGTCTTATCTCACCGCGGGCTTTACTGAAACCGTCGCAAAGATCTTCCGGCATTGCTTTTGGATCTTAGAAAATAGGCCCAGAAAACAAACTTCAATAGAGTCAATTCAGTAACCTTTGCAATTTTAATGGTTTCAGTTGTTGTTTCAAAATGTGCTTGTTGCCAAGACAGGGTAAGGTGGTGTAAGAGGTATGTTCCTGAACGAGTAGCCCAGAGACCAGTTAACGGATTGGATTTTGATTTTTTGATTTTTGATTTGATTTATTGTCACATGTACCGAAGTACAGTGAAAAGTATTTTTCTGCGGCCGAGGAATGTAGACAGTACGTACATAGTAGACACAAGAATAATTAACAGAGAACATTGACAAATGGTACATCGACAAAACAGTGATTGGTTACAGTGCGGAACAAGGGGCCAAACAAAGCAAATACATGAGCAAGAGCAGCATAGGGCTTCGTGAATAGTGTTCTTACAGGGAACAGATCAGTCCGAGGGGGAGTCGTTGAGGAGTCTTATAGCTGTGGGGAAGAAGCTGTTCCTACGTCAGGATGTGAGCGTCTTCAGACTTCTGTACCTTCTGCCTGGTCGAAGGGTCTGGAAGAAGGCAATGCCTGGGTGGGAGGCGTCTCTGGTAATGCTGTCTGCCTTCCTGAGGCAGTGACAGGTGTATACAGAATCAATGTGGGGGTGGCAAGTTTGTGTGATGCGTTGGGTTGAGTTCACCACAGTCTGCAGTGCCTTGCGATTTTGGACCGAGCAGTTGCCATACCAGGCTGTGATGCAGCCAGATAGGATGCTCTCTATCGCACATGTGCAGAAGTTTGTGAGAGTCGAAGCAGACACGCCAAATTTCTTTAGCTTCCGCAGGAAGTAGAGACGTTGTTGGGCCTTCTTGATTATTGCATCAACATGTGTGGACCAGGACAGACTGTTGGTGATGGTGACCCCCCCAGGAACTTAAAGCTATCGACCATCTCCACTTCGGAGCCATTGATGCAGACGGGAGTGTGTGTCGTGCTACGCATCCTGAAGTCGATCATCAGTTCCTTGGTCTTTCCAACATATATGATGTGGAGATGCCGGCGTTGGACTGGGGTGAGTACAGTAAGAAGTCTTACAACACCAGGTTAAAGTCCAACAGGTTTGATTCAAACACGAGCTTTCGGAGCGCAGCTCCTTCCTCAGGTGAATGGCGAGGTATGTTCCAGAAACATTTATATAGACAAAGTCAGAGATGCTGGACAATGCTTGGAATGCAGGCATTTGCAGGTAATCAAATCATTACAGATCCAGGGAGAGGGATAATCACAGGTTAAAGAGGTGTAAATTGTCTCAATCCCGAACAGTTGGTAGGATTTTGCAAGTCCAGGCCTGATGGTGGGGGGTGGATGTAATGCGACATAAATCCAAGATCCCGGTTGAGGCCACACTCATGCGTGCGGAACTTAGCTATAAGTTTTTGCTCGGCAATTCTGCGTTGTCGCGTGTCCTGAAGACCGCCTTGGAGAACGCTTACCCGGAGATCAGAGGCTGAATGCCCTTGACTGCTGAAGTGTTCCCCGACTGGAAGGGAACATTCCTGCCTGGTGATTGTCGCACGATGCCCGTTCATTCGTTGTCGCAGTGTCTGCATGGTCTCGCCAATGTACCACGCTTCGGGACATCCTTTCCTGCAGCGTAAGAGGTAGACTACATTGGTTGAGTCGCACGAGTATGTGCCGCGTACCTGGGGGGTGGTGTTACCACGTGTAATGGTGGTATCCGAGTCGATGATCTGGCATGTCTTGCAGAGATTGCCCTGGCAGGGTTGTGTGGTGTCGTGGTCGCTGTTCTGAAGGCTGGGTAATTTGCTGCAAACAATGGTTTGTTTGAGGTTGCGCGGTTGTTTGAAGGCCAGTAGTGGGGGTGTGGGGATGACCTTGGCAAGTCCAACATATAGAGAGAGGTTGTTTTCGGTACACCAAGTGATTTATCTCCCTCCTATAGTCTGATTTGTCGTTGGGTGAGATGCGACCCACCTCAGTCGTATCATCCACAAACCTATAGATGGAGTTGGAGTTAAATCTTGCCTCACAGTCATGTGTGTATGGGGAGTACAGCAGAGGACTGAGCACACATCCTTGCGGGACCCCGGTGTTGAGGACTATTGTGGAGGAGGTGCTGTTACCTATCCTGACAGATTATGGTCTGTTGGTGAGGAAGTCAAGGATCCAGCTGCACAGGGAGGGGTCAAGTCCAAGATTGCAGAGTTGGGTTATAAATCTTGTTGGAATAATGGTGTTGAAGGCGGAGCTGTAGTCTATGAACAGCAGTCTGACGTAGGTGTCCTTGTTGTCGAGGTGTTCGAGTGTTGATTTCAGAGCCAGTGAGACAGCGTCTGCTGCGGATCGGTTGCGGTGATAGGCAAACTGCAATGGATCAAGACCGTCTGGGAGGCTGGCAGTGATCCGTCTCATGACTAGCTGCTTGAAGCATTTCATAATAAATGTCAGGGCCACCGGTCGGTAGTCGTTGAGACAGGCTACCTTGTTCTTCTTGTTGGGGTGATGGTGGCCCTGACCATGGTAGCCCAGCCTCGAGTAGCTAATGAGATGATATTGGTGGTCCCCTCCCTTTGAGGGACAAAAGAGCACCGCCATGAGCTGCCAGCCAATCAGAGGACCAGTTTGAATTCAGTTTTTAAAAATATGGGAATAAAAGTCAGTAATCACTAAAAGTGATAGGAAAGCAGTCGGGTTGACCTAAACCCTTATTGGTTCACTAATTTTCTTTGGGGAAGGAAATTTGCCTCCCTTATCTTGTCTGGCCGACACAAATGTGGTTAAAGTGGTTAATTCTTAACTGTCTCCTGAAGGGGAGCTCCTCAGGTGTATTTCTAAAATCCTTTCTTTGGCTGTGGACCCTGGCTAGGCCAGAATTTATTGCACATCCCTAAATTTCCTTGAGAAGGTTGTGATGAGCCGCCACCTTGAACCATTACAGTCCATATGGTGTTGGTTGACCCACGCTGCTGTTAGGGAGGGAGTTCCAAGATTTTGACCCAGCGACAGTGAAGGAACAGCGATATATTTCCAGGTCAGGATGGTGTGCAGCTTGGAGGGGAATTTGCAGGTGGTGATGTTCCCAGGTATCTGCTGTCTTGGTTCTTCAAAGTGGTAGAGGTCACAGGTTTGGAAGAAGCTGTTGAAGGAGTCTTGTTGAGTTGCTGTAGTGCATCTTGTTGATGGTAGACACTGCTGCCACTGTGCCCCAGTGGTGGAGAGAGTGAACGTTTACGGTGGTGGATCGAATGCAAATCAAGTGGGGCTGCTTTGACCTGGATGTTGAGCTTCTTGACTGTTTTGGAGCTGCACTCATTCAGGGAAGTGAAGAGTATTCCATCACACTCCTGACTTGTACCATGCAAATGGTGGCCAGGCTTTGGGGAGTCATGAGGTGAGTTGTTCTCTGCAGGATTCCTAGCCTTTGACCTTCTCTTGTAGCCACAGTAATTATATAGCTAGCCCAGTTCAGTTCCTGGTCAATGGTAACTCCCAGAATGTTGATAGTGGGGGATTCAGCGATGGTAGTGCCGTTGAATGTCATGGGAAGATGGTTAGATTCTCCCTTATTGGAGATGGTCAATTCCTGGCATTGTCTGGAGCAAATGTTATTTGCCACCTGTCAGTCCAAGCCTGGATATTGTCCAGGCATTGCTGCATATGAATACAAACCGCTTCACTATCCGAGAAGTTGCGAATGGGTGGCATGGTGGCATAGTTGTTAGCCCTGCTGCCTCACAGTGCCAGGGACTCGGGTTCAATTACGGCCTCAGGTGACTGTGTGTGTAGAGTTTTTTTTTAAAATTTAGATTACCCAATTATTTTTTCCAATTAAGGGGCAATTTAGCGTGTCCAATCCACCTACTCTGCACATTTTTGGGTTGTGGGGGCGAAACCCACGCAGACACGGGGAGAATGTGCAAACTCCACACGGACAGTGACCCAGAGCCGGGATCGAACCTGGGACCTCAGCGCCGTGAGGCGGTTGTGCTAACCACTAGGCCACCGTGCTGCCCTCTGTGTGTGTAGAGTTTGTACGTCCTCCCCGTGTCTGCTCGGATTTTCTTTGGGCGCTCCGCTCCTTCCCACAATCCAAAGATGTGCAGGGTAGGTGGATTGGCCATGCTAAATTGCATTTTGATGTCCAGGGATGTGCAGATTAGGTTGTGAGATTATAGGGATAGGGTGCGGTAGACACTCGTAAATGGGCAAAGTTCTCATTTGAAGGGTCGGTGCAGACTCGATGGGCCAAACGACCTCCTTCTGCACTGTAGAGATTCTATGAATGTTCCTGAACATTTGTGCATTCATCAACAAACATCCCCACTTCTGACCTTACGATGGAATGGAGGTCATTAATGAAGCAGCTGAAGATGGTTGGGCCCAGGACACTACCCTGAGGAAGTCCTGTAGTGATGTCGTGATGTGGAGGTGATTGACCTCCCACCACCACAACCATTTTCCTTTGTGCTGGGTATTGGACTGATGCAATGAATACTGCCTGGTCATTTTAAGAAGAAGACTCATCAACATACACATCCTGAGAATAAATTTTAAAAATACAAACACATGCAAATGCAATTAATTCAAATTGATTTATTTATAGTGTTCCGAGCTACTTCAATATAAAATGGGTATACCTTGGCTGAGAAATTAATTTTCCCTAATTTTTGGGAGAGATGGTTCCAATTTGCAGTGTTCACGCCCATTCTGATCGAGAAGAGCAACATGCAAAATTTGTGTAGCTCCCTCATCTGAAATGTTGTGGTGTTCACTGCCGCGCCTGCAATCTTGGTGTCTGCTTGTTAATGCTGGTGACGACCTCTGCACACAGCAGGAGGTTGTTTACTTATCACAAAGTACAGGCAATCTGCTCTTTCTTAAAGGCAGGAAAACTGCATAAAATGATTGCTGCAATGTAAATTCTTCGAAACAAAACATTGGGCAGAGAGAGAGGTCCACAGTGAAGGATTTGCTGTGAGAGGCATTGGTGGCGCAGGTGGGCATGTGCTGAGTCGCCACAGTCCCACAAGGCCTCAAGGACTAGGAAGGTCAACTCGTGGGGCTTGAATTTGAATGCCCACTGGGGCCGAGGACAGAGGTTGGGGGGGGGGGGGTCACTGAAAATGGCGCTGCTGGCTGTTGTGCCAGTTCTCCAGCTGCATTCCCCCCTCCATCTTCAGGCCATTTTCCTGGAGGCAGGAGCGGAAGCATAATAGGAATACCTGTCCCCAGGTGATAGTTGATTAAGATCATTAATGGCCATTTAAGGCCAGATTATGGAAGCTAACTAGGATACCCAATAAGGTATCTGCCAGTTTTGAATCCAAAATTCAAATCGTTAATGTAAATTGTGAACAGCAGGGGTCCCAGCACTGATCCTTGTGGAACATCACTTCCCACCTTCTGCCACTCAGAATAACTACCCTTTACTCCAAATCCCTGCTTTCTGGCTTGAACCCAGCCTGCAATCCATTCCGCCTCCTGTCCATTGACACCACATTCGCTGACCTTATTCATTGGCCGTTTATAATGCCGCACTTTATCCTTTGATGCCTTTTGAAATACAAGCAAATTATATCTATTGCATTATGATTATCTATTCCGTATGTCAATAATTTAGTCCAAGCAATGTGCTCTTCCCTCTTATATGTGGATTATCCAACCCTATAATTTAGAATGGGCCTTGTTTTGGTCCCGGACCTGTTCAGTTAGCCAGAACTAACGTCTGCTGTACCACTCTTCCACCAATGGGGCAATTCCTCAAGTATTTAAAGCTTTTACTGTTTATATTGGACTGAAAAGCTGGTATTCATCCACATTTATAATTATTACAAGTACTATATTGTTCTGCTGTACACTTGGTAGTATAATACATAATACATAAAATCTATTGATTTTTATAGGATGATGATCCTCTTTTACTGCTTACCCAGATTCAATGGACATTATTTTTCCAAACATTTTTAAAATGTTACTAAGGTGGAATTATTCTTGTAATGTACAGTCACCTTCCACTCTATCATCAAGGTCATTCTTTCCAGCAAGATAGTGTGAGCCTGTAACTGGGTTAAGCAGCTGCGTTCAACTCATTTTCCACAAATTGAACGACAATTGCTGTTTCTACTGATAGAAATTCATCCCTCATTGTTTTGTGCACTCAGAGTTTCATTCTCTTCATGTACTTTCTTTAGTGCACAGATTACTGTGTTCACATGAAATAGCTATTTAAAATGAGTGGGTTTAAATAACAAGTTAACGCGAACACATTAATCAGAGCATTAAATTATGCACATAGAGAGACTAGGGGCGGGATTCTCCGACCCCCCGCCGAGTCGGAGAATTGCTGGGGGGCGGCGTGAATCCCGCCCCGCCGCTCCAACGCCGGCTGCCGAATTCTCGGCCGCTGGATTTTTGGCGGGGGCGGGGATCGCGCCGCGCCGGTTGGGGGCCGTTGGCAGTGGCTCCCCCAGTGATTCTCCGGTCCCCGAGGGACCGAGCAGCCGTCCGTTTTCGGCCAGTCCCGCCGGCGTGAATTACACAAGGTCCGTACTGGCGGGACCTGGCTCTGAGGGCCTGTTCCGTGGGGGCACTCTTTTCCTCCGTGCCGGCCTGTGTAAAGCTCTGCCATGGCTGGCGCGGTGAAGAAACTCCCTGCGCATTTGCAGGAATCACGGCAGTGGTTCTGGGAACACGCTGGCGCCCCTGCGCATGCGCCGGCCGGCGGAGGCCCTTCGGCGCCAGTTGGCACGGTGTGGAGGTGTGGAGGATTCTGCATCTTCCGGGCGGCCTGACGCCGGAGTGGTTCACGTCACTCTTTGGCACCGGTACGGCCCACTCTGCCGGATACCGGAGATTCCCGGCCTAGATCTTCAAATGTGCGGCAATTCTCCAGTTCTAACCTGCTGTTTGACGAACTTGTGCACCAGGACTCTTCACTGGGAAAAGGAAAGATCCCAAAGAATAATGTATTCATTTTATCCTGATCACATCATAGGCCAAATTCTCCCCAAAAATTACTAAGGACGTGATTCTTCCAAAATGTTTCTACGTGTGGCGAGAACGTCACCGCAGTACGTTAATTGGTCCACTTAAAGAGGCCCCACGGGATTCACTCCGCAAATGAAGGCTCGCCTGCCGATTCGCCGGGACCGCGCTCGCCTAGTTAACAAGGTAGAGAAGCACGTAAACTTCTCTTGCATAGACAACTCCACTCAGCTTGCAGCCATGGCGCCAAGACGTCCGGCCCCACGATATAGGGATGCAGACCAGGGGAGGATCCTAGAGGCGGTCAAGGCCAGGAGGGACATCCTACTCCCCCGAGGGTACTGGAGAGACAGCCACATGGCATTCAGTGCTGCCTGGGAGGAAATGGCAGCAGTGCTAACCACTGCACCACCGTGCCGTACCCTGTCGTGGGCACTTGTGTGATACATTAAAAATTCTTCATCACAACTAGTTTGACACCTCTGTCACTTTCTTCCGCAATGCGGGCCAGCCTCCAAACCACTGCACAATCTCACCAGCATTGGATGTCCTGCCCCAGCCCCTCCTGGGCGCATTGCGTACAGGTGATGGGTGATGCAAGCTCTCCGCAGGCAGTTCGACTCATTGGGGGATGTGACCCAGTACCGGGCTGATCTTGATGAGATGCTGCAGGATATGTCTCACTCTCAGATGGGAATGACCGAGGCGCTGCGGAGCTTGTCCGAATCGCAGGTGGGCATTGCCGAGGCGTTGCAGAATATGTCCCAGTCACTGAGGAGCATCGGCAAGGGCATCGACACCGTAGTGCAGATATTGGGAGGCTGCCAGGACTGACAGAGCCAGATGATGCAGGGGCAGCCGGTGCTCAAAACAGCTGTCCCTCCATCCTGAGGTCAACCCCGGAGCCCTAGGGGCATCAACCAGGAGAAGAGGGTGCTGGGTGACAACCCGGCCCCAACCTGTGGACTAGTGACGGTAGCCACCAGCTCCCCTGAGTTCCATCCCTCTGATGAGCTGCTTCTACAGATACACCAAAGAAAGCATTCTTTCTGCTTGTATCACAGCTTGGTATGGATCCTGCTCTGCCCAAGACCGCAGGAAATTACAAAAGGTCGTGAATGTAGCTCAATCCGTCACACAAACCAGCCTCCCATCCATTGACTCTGTCTATAATTCCCGCTGCCTCGGAAAGGCAGCCAGCATAATTAAGGACCCCACGCACCCCGTCATACTCTCTTCCACCTTCTTCCGTCAGGAAAAAGATACCAAAATTTGAGGTCACGTACCAACCGACTCAAGAACAGCTTCTTCCCTACTACCATCAGACTTTTGAATGGACCTACCTCGTATTAAGTTGATCTTTTCTCTACACCTTGCCATAACTGTAACATTATATTCTGCAGTCTCTCCTTCCCTATGTATGGTACGCATTGTTTGTATAGCATACAAGAAATAATACTTTTCATTGTATACTAATACATGTGACAATAATAAATCAAATCAAAGTCTTGCAGCCAGCACCCGGAACCACTTTCCCGGGATCCACCTGGCTTGCCACGTCTCGCAAGATTCAACGCGATCTCACGAGACACAATGGGCGGAATTCTCCGCTGGTGGCCAAAATCGTGGAGGCCGTCGTTAACTCGGCCGAGGTTCACGACGGCCTCGGGGCCCGCTCCCCGCACCTAATTCATCCCCATCCGGGGGGCTAGGAGCGGGCCTACGTCTTTCCCGGCTGCGACCTCGTCGCACCGGAAATGACACGCAAAATGGCACATTTGTGAGGTCATCCGCGCATGCGTGGGTTGCCGGTTCCAACCCGCGCATGCGTGGATGACTTCATCGTGCAGGCGGCGCGAACCACGCATGCACGGTGGCCATCTTTCTCCGCAACCGCCCGGCAAGACGTGGCGGCTTGACCTTGCCGGGCGGCGGAGGGGAAAGAGTGCGTCCGTTTTGGACGCTGGCCCGATGATCGGTGGGTACCGATCGCGGGCCTGTTCCCTCCCGAGCACAGTCGTGGTGCTCCCGTCCAAATCGGGCCCGTAGATGCCCCAAACGGGCATCTGGCACCCGTTTCACGAATGCAGCGACCAGGTGAGTTGCTGCCGTGGTGAAACGGGCTTGAAGGGCCGGCCGCTCGGCCCATCGGGCTTGGAGAATCGCCGTTCGCCGTGAAAAATGGCGAGCGCCCATTTTTCCGAGCCGGGGGGCGGGGGGAGAATCGCTGGGGGCGCCAGGGGGGACGTGAAAAATGTCGGGAGACCCTCCCGCAATTCTCCCACGCCGCGTGGGGAGCGGAGAATTCCGCCCAATGGGTGGGAACACATTTTGGAAAATCTGCATATTAGAATGAGGCAATAAGCCTCACTAATGAAATGAAATGAAAATCGCTATTGTCACAAGTAGGCTTCAAATGAAGTTACTGTGAAAAGCCCCTAGTCGCCACATTCCGGCGCCTGTTCGGGGAGGCTGGTACAGGAATTGATCCATGCTGCTGGCCTGCCGTGGACTGCTTTAAAAGCCAGCGATTTTGCCCTGTGTGCTAAACCAGCCCATACATGCAGACACGTGAGGTACCTGAGGCTTTGGGATTTAACCCTTTCACCTCTTGGGCGACTGCCATTTAGCACTGGTACCTGCAAATGGGGACCAGATGGAATGGCGCTCGTGTGGGTCTCCCAGGGGCTCGGAAGCCCCCAGTTGCATGCCCTTTGAGCAGGGTGGTACCCTGGCACTGCTGGTGTCAACCTGGCACCATAGCAGTGCTACCTGGGTGCCAGCCTGACACTTCCAGATGGCATGGGCACTACCTGGTTGTGAGTTCCCTGTTCAGGCTCCTGATTCAATGTGAGTTGTATTGAATAGCCACGTGTTTCTCGACACTGAGAATGCTGGGAAACAAGCGGCTAAAAACGCTCGCTGGGGAACTTTGTTCCCTTTTGAGAGAATTGTGCCCTCTGCCTTTTTGTTCATCCTGCCAAAGTGAACAACATCACATTTTCCCACATTATAATCCATCTGCCAAATTTTTGCCACACAGTCAACCTATCCATATCCATCTGCAACTTCCTTATGTCCTCACAAACTCCTTATGTCCTCAGGAATTTTCAGGAAAGTATATGCTTCTTCTGGCCTAGAATTCTGATGGAACTATCATTCCCATCTTGGTACCACAGTTGTAACTGTTTGTACCCAATGTTTACAATGGTGAATAAAACGTGACTTCCTGTCATTGAGTAAAGAAAAATTGCTTTGCAAGGCATAGCTTTAAGAAAATTAATAAGATCTATGAAACTACTGGTGAAGTCAGGCAGGTCAGACTGTAGTTACATTTCTCTTGCAATTAAATTATTCTTTCATGCTTTGTATTTTGTATTCCTCTGGTCTGTAATATTGGAATGTATAAACTTGGCCCTTTTACTATCTAATTTTTTTCTTTACTCTTACGTGGTGAAAGTATACTATTCATTGAAACATTTCAAAACACCTCACTAGTCCACTTTCTCAGTGTTCTCTGGGAAGAAACAAAGCAGATTTTAGTTGGAACCTGACACTTTGGGTGGGATTCTCTGGCCTCCCAGTGACATGTTTCTCGGCGGCGCGGTCTTTGGATCCCGCCGCTGTCGATGCGATTTCCCACTGAATCCATCCCACTCTGCCGGCAACCTCACCAGGGTGGGTCATCGGTGGGACCAGAAGATCCTGCCAGGTGTGAACAGTCTTTAATAAAGCACAGGGAGTCCACAGCAAGATTAAAATAAAGACGTTTATTTTAGAACGGTTTATTGCATGATGCCCAGTCAACCCCACAAGGTATTCTCTGTTGGTTGATTCCACACTGGCTGACCTTTTATACATGTACGGATATACGTCGCGCCACCAATATGATGAGTGGATTAAATGGCGCCAGAACCGGTACCGCCAGAAATGCGAGGCCCTGGACACTCCAAACATATGCGCTCCACAGGCCGGCAACGTAACCTCGGCCTGGCGCTCGTTTTCTGCAACATTACTGGCTCTGAAAAAACACCGCATTCCAGAAGTCCGTACTAGGGTCAAAAGCAACCAGCCACCCCGCCTAAACAGGAACAACGGGAACCCATCAACTCCATAGCGCAATCCAAAGAAATCCAGGGAGATGGCTCAGCTGAAAAGGTTGCACATCGACAGCTCCAGTTTTATCCTCATCGCCAGTTTGGGGAGTATGGGAAGTCCACAGCAAGATTAAAATAAAGACATTTACTTTACAACATTTCATTCCAGGAGGTGCGGTCAACCTCATCGGATATTCTCTCTCTCATCGGTCAGTTCCGCATTGGCCAACCTTTCATATAAGCTATCCCGACTCTAGCAGGATAGCTCGTACTCTCTGAGGAGCATGGGGAAAACAGTCATCCCCACACCCTATGTCCCGTGCTGGTTATTATACAGTCATTACACATGTCTTTGACATTTTGGGGGGAAATTCCACCCTACGCGTACATTGTTTGGTTTTTAATGCTTTTGAAGTTCATAATGATTATGAAGAAAAGGACCTTTTTCTCAAAGCTAATAATGACTTTTCCTTTCAGTACTCAGTACAGTATGGATAGTATTAATGTATAATACAATGTGTTGGTGGCATGTGTAGAAACATCTGAATAGTCAAACCCGGCCTATGTGTGAGAAAAATCAATGGGCGAATTTAATGGAAAGATTTCGAAGTTCATTTGTGACGGATATTTCAGGGGGTTTCGGCGGCTTCCCCACCGCTATCCAATGATGCTTTGGGCTGGATTCTTCGGCCGCATCAGCTGCAAGATCGCCACGGATGGGACAGGGATCATTTAAGCCGTTTACCTTAGGTGGGAATGTCTGGTCACTGGGCAGGCACGACAAAATGATCCTGTCCTGTGTCACTTTTTTGGGCCCTGGGGAGTTTCGCACCGATTTAGCAGAATCGGGCAGCCATTTTGAAAATGTGCCCCGATCTCTAAGTGAGCTTGTGGGTCCCCCATACTCCCCAACCATGGACAATGCCATCCCACACACGCGGGTACTACCCCACAACCCCCCAAGTGAGGACATCCCACAATGGGGTCCTTGGGGACTCCCTCTTCAGGTCTCCCCAAGCTCCCTGACAGCACCCGCCTCCAGGACCCCCACCCGTCTTACCTGCCCTGCACATCCCTACCCTCCAAACCCCCATCCACCCTTTTTTCATGGGCACAGCCCGTCAGGTCCTGACCTTGGCAGTGCCACCCAGGCATCTGGGCACCCTTGCTCTGCCATCCTGGCAGTGCTCCTGTCAGTGTGGTAGTGCCCACAATCCAGGAGGAGGGCCAGGAGTCACCCTGCACTATCCCTGACCATGCAGGGGCCTCCAATGGCCTGGGACACCTCTGGTCCATTCCTCCTGGTCCACATTTTTGTGGACCAGGACTAATCGACACCCGACTGCAGCCTCTCTGGGGTGGCCTAGATTGTAGGAGGCCAGTAGATTAAGAGTAGGTAGGCCTTAGGTAGGTTTAAGACCTACTTTATCGAATGCCGTTTGGTCCCGCCCCAGTTAGGCAGAGTTCCGATTCCAAAGCGTCATGGGAATTGGGTATATCCTGTGAAGCATGAAAGCTGCCGGGTGGCCTGCAGGAGGCTACACCGGGGCCTACCAGCCGTCTTGTGCTCTCACTCAAGCCCAACGCGGCCCCTGGATCGCCCCAATATGTCGAATAGACAGTAGAATTTACCAACTATTTTCTGTTTTTAAACCATTTCTATGGCTAGGGGGCGCGATTCTCCCAGCCCCGCGCTGGAGAATCACCGCAACCGCGCCACACCGTCCCAACGCCGATGCGTAATTATCTGACGCGTGGAGAATTGCCACCATTTGTGGCGGCGAGTTTGGCGTACTGCAGGCCGCTGTACGAGGCCGGGCCACCGATTCTCCGGCACGGATGGGCCGAGCAGCCGCACGGAAAAAGCAGAGTCCTGCCGGCGCCGTCCACACCTGGTCGCTGCCAACAGGAACTCTGCGCAAAGGGTCGGTGGGCGTCCTGTGGAGGGGGGAGGGCGGCTCCGTCCCCGGGGGGCGGGGGGGCCTCCGATGGGGTCTGGCCCGCGAACATTGGCAGGCCAACCTCCCCACCCCCGGGTCTATTTTGTTGCGCGTCTGGCCCCAGAACCTCCGCGCCATGTTGTGTCGGGGCCGGCGTGTTCCGTAAAGCCACTGCACATGCGCGGGTTGCCGCTGCCCCCAGTGCACGCCAGGAAGTGAGGCAGAATCGCTAGTGCCCACGCCCGGGCTGTCGCGGTTCACGACGGCGCGGACACTCTGTCTCGCGAGCGGAGAATCACGCCCAGGGTTTTCCGGCCCTGTCGTGGTGCAATCCACCGTTTGAGATTCGGTGGTCCAACCAACAGTCCATTGACAGTCAGTGTGACTGAATGATCCCAGCGGCAAGTACAGCCAGAAAATCCCAAGGAAAGGAGTAAATCAGACCAATTGCTGGCAATGAATTAATATATATTCCTGTGAAGCAAATCTTTAATAAAATGAGTAGATTAATTCCATGCCTTTGATATATGTACATTAGTAAACAAAAGAATATTGTAGATCAGTGATTTTTCCATTGAAAAACAGGTTGGTGGATGGAATCATTCAGAGCGAGACACTGCATGGATCGTTTGTAACATGGATTGAACAATGAGTCTCCTGTCGAGTGCGGACTGGAAAGTAATACATTCTCCACGCAAACTGAAGTCAGCTGCCTTTGCAGGCGCAACATGAGTAGGCATGGTCACAGACTTTAGCTTTGAACAATGGTGTTTACACCTTTTCATGGCTCCTACTCTAAAATTTAGGTTTATTATAGTTTCACTACGATTTATTTTCCTCTCTCTCTCCACCTCAAAAACATTGAAGTTGGTAGATTTTGGAGTCTTTGCAAACTAATTTCAATCAACTTGGGGCGAAATGCTCCATTTGGGAGACTGCAGTGTCCTCCCGCCAGACCTGAATTGCACCTGATTTGCACTCCCAACAGGAACGTAAATCAGGAAGTGATTCCCAATCCTTAGCCTTGCAAATTCATGCAAGGCGAGGATAATGAGGGATTCCGAAGGGAATCCCACTATCGGGCCATCATTTTGAGTAATTGGCCCAATAGCGAGGTCCCACGGCTGCCAACCACCCTCTCCCCCCTCCCGTAGAGGGGTGGGGGGGGGGGGGGGGTGACACAACCCGCCCTCCCCCTCCCAATGATCCCCGAAGTAAAAAGACCCCTCCAGAAGAGAGGCCCCTGTCAGGAAGCTCATCCCAAGGGCAACACGGTGGCACAGTGGTTAGCATTGCTGCCTCACGGCGCCGAGGTCGCAGGTTTGATCCCGGCTCTAGGTCACTGTCCGTGAGGGGTTTGCACATTCTCCCCGTGTCTGCGTGGGTTTCGCCCCCACAACCCAAAGATGTGCAGGCTAGGTGGTTTGGCCATGCTAAATTGCCCCTTAATTGGAAAAAAATGAGGTGGGAACTCTAAATTTATAAAAAAAAGGAAGCTTCTCCCAGGAGAAAGACTCCAGTCAGGAAGTTCCCTCCAGAACAAAGAAAATACAGTGCAGAAGGAGGCCATTCGGCCCATCGAGTCTGCACCGACCCACTTAAGCCCTCACTTCCTCCGTAACCCAATAACCCCTCCTAACCTTTTTGGACACTAAGGGCAATTTACCATGGCCATTCCACCTAACCTGCACGTCTTTGGACTGTGGGAGGAAACCGGGGCACCCGGAGGAAGCCCACGCAGACACGGGGAGAATGTGCAGACTCCGCACAGACAGTGACCCAGCGGGGAATCGAACCTGGGACCCTGGTGCTGTGAAGCCACAGTGCTAGCCACTTGTGCTATGCTACCATGCTGGCCGAAGAGAGACTCCTGTCATGAAGCTCTTCCCCCCCCCCCCCCCCCCCCCCAGATGAGAGACCCTGTGAGGAAGCTCCTTCCAGTAGAGAGATCCCTGTCTGGAAGCTAGAGAGCTGTCCAGACAGAGGCAGTGAAAAAAATTACACTCACCTGGGTATTACACCTGCTGGCTGAGGCAGAGGAAATAGCACCTGTCAATTCTTGGAAAGTGAAACCCATTCAGCTGTGATTAAACCCCCTCAGGTCTTTCAGGTCTTTGATCTGCAAGCCACTCATTCATTTGTCTTTGATATTGATTTTACACGGCTGTGATTGACAGCTTCCACACTCCCCAGCTGTCAGCAATGTTCAATTCATCTTTCTTCGTGGTTGAGTAACTTGAAAATTCTCTAACCTCAATGTTTGTAAGCAGCAAGCTTTGATTGACAGCTCCTGGACCACTTCAAACAGGATTAAGTGCTGTCAATTTGTAGCCGACTGCTTCAAAATCACTCAACCGTGAAGGGATGTGATTGGAAAGCACTTAATTCTCTAGCTTCCAGACAAGGGTGTCTCTCAACTGGGGATATAGGCTTCCTGACAGGGGTTCTCTCTTCTGGGGGTCTCCCGGACAGGTGTGACTCTTCAGGGATCACTTTTCTGGGGGATCTGTGGGGGGCTCTCCTTATTTAGGGAGTTTCTGGTAGGGGGTCAGTGGGGTGTCTTGCATTGTGGGGGGGGGGAGTGGCCACTGGATGGACTTTGGGGGCAATTCCCTTAAACAGTTACCCCCTTGGCCCACTGCGAGATCCACCGCAACAGGGCCACGTTTGTCAGGACAAGTAGCGCTTCTCGCCAACGTGATGCCGAGCCTTAGGGACAGGAGAATCACATGGGCCCAGAGAATATGGTGCCCGGCCCGCTAAAACCAATTTGTAGCCCCCTGCTGGTGTGGGGCGCGAACCTCGAGCCTGACATCAGTGAGGGGCCGGAGCATCAGGTTCTGATCCCGTTTTCTTCACTGCTCTGGATTCTCCACCTTTTTGATTTGATTCGATTTGATTTCTTGACATATGTACCGAAGTCCAGTGAAAAGTATTTTTCTGCGGCCGAGGGAATGTACACAATACGGACTTTGTAGACAAAGAAAATAATCAACAGAAAACATTGGCAAATGGTACATCAACAAACAGTGATTGGTTACAGTACGGAACAAGGGGCCAAACAAAGCAAATACATGAGCAAGAGCAGTATAGGGCATCGTGAATAGTGTTCACCTCATTGGTAACTCTGCTACCGGCAGCATGAGGCGGGGAATTTGTAGCACAGGGCTAAATTGCTGGCTTTGAAAGCAGGCCAAGGCAGGCCAGCAGCACGGTTCAATTCTCATACCAGCCTCCCCGACTAGGGGCTTTTCACAGTAACTTCATTTGAAGCCTACTTGTGACAATAAGCGATTTTCATTTCATTTTATTGGTGAGGCTTACTGCCTCGTTCTAATATGCAGATTTTCCAAAATGTGTTCCCACCTATTGGGCGCGATTCTCCGCCCCCCACGCCGGGTGGGAGAATAGCAGGAGGGCCTCCCGACATTTTTCACGCCCTCCCGCTATTCTCCCCCCCTCCACGCCCGACCCACGCCACGAATCGCCGCTCACCGTTTTTTATGACGAGCGCCGATTCTCCGAGGCCGATGGGCCGAGCGGCCAGGCCTTCACGCCTGTTTGAACACGGCAGCAAACACACCTGCTTGCTGCCGTCGTGAAACGGGCGCCAGATGCCCGTTTGGGGCGTCTGGGGGCCGTGCCAAGGGGGGCATAGGCCCACGATCGGTGGGCACCGATTGCGGGCTGTGCGTCTGTAATGGACGCACTATTTTCCCTCCGCCGCCCCGCAAGATCAAGCCGCCACGTCTTGCGGGGCGGCTGAGTGAAAAGACGGCAACTGCGCATACGCGGGTTGGCGTTGTACAACCTGCGCATGCGTGGCTCACGTCATCGGCCGTGTCAGCCGGCTTGACGCTTGACATGCGGCCTTGACGACCGTCGTCAAAGCTGCGCCGCCGTGACGCACGGGGCCGCGCTCCTAGCCCCGCCCGGGGGGGAGAATCGGCCCCGGAAGTGGGCAGAAGGCTGCCGTGGGTCACGGCCTGTCTCACGGCAGCCTTTTCGATTCTCCGCATTTGCGGAGAATCTCGCCCATTGTGTCTCGTGAGATCGCGATGAAAAGGACTAAAAAGATAGGGGGGGGTTTCTCCATTTTAAAAACTAAGTGCTGATGCGGAGACTGAATTGATGGACTTCTATGACAACTATATTGGTGTCAGTCCCAGAGCAATTCATGATCCGTTGAGGGACTAGCACCAGTGCCCTGTGGAACCCAATTGATTCCAATGAAAAGCAGTGTTCAATTCGCCAGGGTCGGGATTGCCACTCAAGAGGCTGATAAGATGCAGCCGCATATTAGCACTCCACACCCACCACACACTCATCCCAGCCAACAACAGGATGGCAGCACGGAGAGCAGCACCATGGAGTGCTGACGCTGAGCTAGAGACCCCCTGCTGTACACTGTGGAGGGAAGCTCGGCCACCCTGTTCCCTGGGGTGGGAAGGAGGCTGCCACCGTACACCGAGTCTGGGCACAGGTGGCAGAGGCCGTGAGCGCCATGGGCCCCACCGCGAGGACTGGATAGCAGAGCCAGGAAAAACTGCACAACCTCAGGTCGGCCAGAGTGAGTAGGCAGCTCTGTACTCCTGGCACCAACTCCTGTCCCAAAAAACCCGTATCCTCCCAGCCACCTGGAGGGGGACCCCACCCGCCGGCAGTGTGCACATTCCCCACCCTGCGCCACAGGCCAGCACCCATACCGGCCACCATGGCGATGAAGGCCACCAGCTGCCCACCCTCCGTGCTGCCCGCATCCGACAGAGGGATAGTCGGATTGGCGTCCCCTCATTGCTGCAGAGTGACGGGCATTCAACCTGGTCGGTGGGCCGGAGTGAGGGCAGTCGCTGAGGCAGAGGTCGGCATCGGGGGGGCAACCAAATGAGACCCCTCAGCGTTGCGGTTTCCCATGGCATGCATGGCACGACCCCCCTCAGCACCCCCCCACACCACCCCAACCCGTGATCCAATCATGTCTTGTGTCTTGCAGGATCACCAGGCCATGAGGCAGGCCCTCTGGGGTCTCCCAAGCCAAACAGAATCCAGTGACAAGGAGCCAAGAGACAGTGGCGTAAGCCCCCAAACACCAACCCGAGACACCCTGGAGGACGGATGACACTGACTTCCCGATTCAGTCGTTTCCAATAACCTCCTCCACCCAGAGACACTCACCTCGGTTGGGCATGTTGGTGAAGAGGCTCCTAGGGTACTATCTGCTGCACACCACACACGTTCTATAAGACCATAAGACCATAAGACATAGGAGCAGAATTAGGCCACTTGACCCATCAAGTCTGCTCCGCCATTCAATCATGGCTGATATTTTCTCATCCCCATTCTCCTGACTTCTCCCCATAACCCCTGATCCCCTTATTAATCAAGAACCTATCTATCTCTGTCTTATAGATACTCAGTGAATTGGCCTCCACAGCCTTCTGCGGCAAAGAGTTCCACAGATTCACCACCCTCTGGCTGAAGAAATTCCTCCTCATCTCTGTTTTAAAGGATTGTCCCTTTAGTCTGAGATGGTGTCCTCTGCTTCTAATTTTTCCTACAAGTGGAAACATCCTCTCCACGTCCACTCTATCCAGGCCTCGCAGTACCTTGTACGTTTCAATAAGATCCCCTCTCATCCTTCGAAACTCCAACGAGAACAGACCCAGAATCCTCAAACGTTCCTCATATGACAAGCTCTTCATTCCAGGCATCATTCTTGTGAACCTCCTCTGGGCCCTTTCCAAGGCCAGCACATCCTGCCTTAGATATGGGGCCCAAAACGGCTCACAATACTCCAAATGGGGTCTGACCAGAGCCTTATACAGCCCCAGAAGTACATTCCTGGTCTTGTATTCTAGCCCTACTGACATGAATGCTAACATTGCATTTGCCTTCATAACTGCCGACTGAACCTCCACATTAACCTTACGAGAATCATGAACAAGGACTCCCAAGTCCCTTTGTGCTTCTGCTTTCCGAAGCATTTCTCCATTTAGAAAATAGTCTATGCCTAGATTCCTCCTTCCAAAGTGCATAACCTCACACTTTTCCACATTGTATTTCATTTGCCACTTCATTGCCCACTCTCCTAGCCTGTCCAAGTCCTTCTGCAGCCCCCTTGCTTCCTCAATACTACCTGTCCCTCTACAGATCTTTGTATCATCTGCAAACTTAGCAACAGTGCCTTCAGTACCTTCTTCCAGATCTTTAATGTATATTGTAAAAAGTTGTGGTCCCAGCACAGACCCCTGAGGCACATCACTAGTCACCGGCTGCCACCCTGAAAAAGACCCCTTTATCCCCACTCTTTGCCTTCTGCAGTCAGCCAATCCTCTATCCATGCAAGGATCTTACACTGAACACCATGAGCTCTTAACGTATTTAACAGTCTCCTATGCGGCACCTTGTCAAAGGCCTTCTGGAAATCTAAATTAATCACGTACACTGGTTCTCCTTTGTCTAAACCTCCTCAAAGAACTCTAACAGATTTTTCAGACACGGCCTTCCTTTGACAAAGCCGTGCTGACTCAGTCCTATTTTACCATGCACTTCCAAGTTCTTCGCGATCTCATCTTTAATAACAGACTCTAAAATCTTACCAATGACCGAAGTCAGGCTAACCGGCCTATAATTTCCTATCTTCTGCCTCCCTCCCGTCTTAAACAGTGGTGTTACATTAGCTACTTTCCAGTCTTCTAGGATCCTTCCTGCCTCCAGTGATTTCTGAAAGATCATCACCAATGCCTCCATAATTTCCTCAGCTGTCTCTTTCAGGACCCTGGGGTGTAGTCCATCCGGTCCAGGTGACTTATCCACCTTCAGACCTTTCAGTTTCCTCAGAACCTTCTCCTTAGTAATGGTTTCTGCACTCACCTCTGCCCCCTGGTTCTCCTGGAGTTCTGGCATCCCACTGGTGTCTTCCACCGTGAAGACTGATGCAAAGTAACTATTCAGTTTGTCTGCCATTTCTTTGTTTCCTATTATTACTTCTCCAGCCACATTTTCTAGTGGTCTAATATCTATTCTTGCCTCTCTCTTACCTTTAATATATTGAAAAGATCTCTTCCTATCTTTCTTTCTATTACTAGCTAGCTTGTACTCATACTTCATCTTCTCCCCCCTTGCTTTTTTAGTTGTCCTCTGCTCGCTTTTAAAGGCTTTGCAATCCTCTGGTTTCCCACTAATCCTCTACACTTTGTATGCTTTTTCTTTAGCCTTTATGCTGCCCTTGACATCCCTCATCAGCCATAGATGCCTTGTCCTCCCTTTAGCTTGTTTGCTCCTCCTTGGGATGAATTTTCAATTTCTGTTGTGCTTCCCTAATAACCCCCAAAAAACCCTGCCATTGCTGTTCCACTGTCTTCCCTGCTGGGATCCTTCTCCAGTCAACTCTGGCCAGCTCCTCCCTCATGTCTTTGTAGTTACCCTTATTTAATTGTAATACCGTTACATCTGATTCCAGCTTCTCCCTCTAAAACTGCAGGGTAAATCCTATCATATTGTGGGCACTTCTCCCGAAGGGTTCCTTCATCTTAAGTTCCCTAATCAAGTCTGCCTCATTGCACACCACCAAATCCAGTATTGCTTGTTTCCTAGTAGGCTCAGTCACAAGATGCTCTAAAAAGACCATCTCTTAGACATTCCACAAATTCCATTTCTTGGGATTCACTACCCCAACCTAATTTTCCCAGTCCACCTGCATATTGAAGTCCCCCACGATTATTGTAATATTGCCTTTTTTACATGCCTTTTCTATCTCCTGATTTATTTTCTGCCCCACATCCTGATTACTGCTAGGGGGCCTGTACATAACTCCCATCAGGGTCTTTTTACCTTTGCGATTCCTCAATTTTACCCACAGAGATTCTGCGCCTTCTGATCCTATATCGCTCCTTGCTATCGATTTAATTTCATTCCTTACTAACAATACAACCCCACCCCCTTTGCCCATCTGCCTGTCCTTTCGATAGGACACATATCCTTAGATATTTAGATCCCAGCCCTGATCCCCTTGCAGCCATATCTCTGTGATGCCCACAACATTGTACCGGCCAATTTCAATGTGCGCAACAGCCTCATTTACCTTGTTCCGTAAACTGCGCACATTTAGGTACAACGCCCTCAATCCTGCATTGGCCACCTCCCTTTTCACACTCTCCTCAGTCATTGTACCCTGTACTGTGGCACTTTTTGATTTTTGACTATGGCTTCTCTGCCTTACACTTTCCCTCTTACTGCTTTTTGTTTCTGGCCCAGTTTTACTTCCCTCCGACTTCCTACATTGGATCCCATTCCCCTGCCACATTAGTTTAAACCCCAACAACCCTAGCAACCCCCCCCCCCCCCCCCCCCCAGGACATCAGTTCCAGTCCTGCCCAGATGCAGACCGTCCAGTTTGTACTGGTCCCACCTCCCCCAGAACCGGTTCCAATGCCCTAGAAATTTGAATCCTCCCTCTTGCACCATCTCTCAAGCCACGCATTCATCCTATCTATCCCGACTTTCCTACTCTGACTAGCTCATGGCACTGGTAGCAATCCTGAGATTACTACCTTTGAGGTCCTACTATTTAGTTGAACTTCTAACTCCCTTAATTCAGCTTGGAAGACCTCATCCTGTTTTTTTACCTATATCATTTGTGCCTATGTGCACCACAGCAGCTGGCTGTTCACCCCCCTCCCCCCACCCCAGAATGTCCTGCAGCCGCTCCGACACCCTTGACCCTTGCACCAGGGAGGCAACATACCATCCTGGAGTCTCGATTGCGTCCGCAGAACCGCCTGTTTGAGTGTCCTATCACTATAGCCCTGCCATTCTTCTTCCTGCCCTCCTGCACAGCAGAGCCAGCCATGGTACCATGAACCTGGCTGCTGCTCCCTTCCCCTGATGAGCCATCTCTCTCAACAATATCCAAAGCGGTATATCTGTTTTGCAGGGAGCTGACCGCAGGGGACACCTGCACTGCCTTCCTACTCTTGCTCTGTCTTTTCTATTTCATTTTATATCTCCCTCAGTAACTCTCACCTGCGGTGTGACCAACTCGCTAAACGTGCTATCCACGACGTCCTCAGCATCGCGAATGCTCCAAAGTGAGTCCATCTGCAGCTCCAGAACCGTCAAGCAATCTAACAGGAGCTGCAACTGGACACACTTCTTGCACCTGAAGGAGCCAGGGTCAGCGGACGTATCCCTGAGCTCCCACATCGCACATGAGGAGCGTGACACAGGTGTGGGAACTCCTGCCATGTCTTAAACCTTAGTTTAACTTGTACAACTACAATTCCAAAAAACGAAAGAAAAATTAAATAAATACACAAATGAACAGAAAAACTACTTACCAGTCACTTACCAGAGATAAAAAGCACCTCCTCCCCACCCAGCTTCGAATTCCCAAACTCACTCTTCGCTGTGCCTCACTCTGGCTGTGTCTTCTCTGGCTCACTGGGAGAACTCACTGGGAGTGAGTTAAAGTTGCTCTTTTTAAATTGGCCTGAGTTGACTCCCCCTGCCACCTGCTTTTAGATCAAAGTAGCTTTAGGTGACTGACACTTAACTGCCAACTAGTTATGTGAATTGGTGTGGTAGCCCCTTGTTAACCTTCACTGCACAATTGTGCGGTACAGCATGTGGGGGTAGGAACCCCCAAGGGGGGTCGACCTGACCCCATGGAATAGTTGCTGATCAGACTGTTATGGGGCTTCTGGACAGGGCGGTCCCATCGATAGTGGGAATGCAGTCGCAGGGCCAGGGACTATATGAGGAGCAACTGTCCAGCACCTGCAGGTGCAGTTCGAGGGGTCCAACCACCTGCAGAGGCAGGAGGTGATGCCGACAAGGTGTGCCACCGAGGTCAACACCGCTCAGATGGCATCCGTGGTGGAGGCCTTGGGGGTAGGTATCAGCTGTGGGTCAACATGTCTAAGGCTCGGGGCACTCTTTGCGGGCGATGGCTGAGGCACAGGACAGGGCTGCCCTGTCATAGGCAGCTATATACCAGAGTCACATGGACATTGCAGCAGCGCCTAAGAGCTTGACCCAGTCACAACAGGTTGTGGCTGAGGGCGTCGTCTGCATTGCCCGGGTGCTGGCTGACCTGAGCCAGTCCCAGAGGGATGCGGCACAGTCAATGAGAGATGTGACACAGTCCCAGATGGATGTGCCCCAGTCCCTGTGCGCTGATGCCGTGAGCATGAAGACCCTGGTCGAGATGCAAGCGGGCCTCGAGGACTGGCAGTGCCAGATGGTGGGGGAGCGCCAGGAGTTCGCTCCAGTACGTAGCTTGGGGTCGTCGGGCACCCTGAGGGAGGAGGAAGTGATGCGGCCCGTGCCAGAGACCCGTTTCCCTCCCCCCCCCACGCACACACACACATGCACACTCAGAACAGGGTGGCATAATGTCACTTGGGACGGTTCCAGAGGACAGCCGCCGAAGAGGACCCCTGTTACAGGGTGGAGTTACAGCAGGCTGCCTCCACCTCTGGTGTACCAATGGGGATCCACCTAGACGTAGCGTTAGGGCCAGTAAAGCTAGAAAGGTAAACACCAGTTAAGTTGGCACAGGATGCAGCACATAGGATAGAGCTAGGGGCTAGGGCACAAACTTTTATTGTGATGTTCACCTCTTATTTGCAAAATAAAAACCTGTGCCAAAACCACCAACTTGCCCTGGTGCTCTGTCAACAGGGTGTGAGGAAAGGGCTGGGCTGGGTTGGGCTGGCTGCTTGGGGGGGGAGGGGGGGGGGAAGGGGGGGAATATAGGCGGATGGTAGAGGTGGTCACAGGCTGGGGCCCCAGGTCGGACCCTGCGCATCACCCCGCTACCCCACCTTTTCCCTCCCTTTTGCCCAGCACCCCCATGCTCAAGTACCATGCCCCTCCACCTCCCTATTGCCCAACATCCCGTCCCTGCTATCACAAGGGTTTGGGGGGGGCTATGTGATGGACTGGCCATCTTGCACACAAGGCTCATCCAGTTGGACTGTTTAATAGAGGTACCGTGGGCAGGAGTCAGACATTATCAAAAGAAGCAGGGCACCAGAGCACATCGCAGAGTGGGTTGTTATCATCCTCCATCCCATGGACCAGATCTGGTGTTACTGTCGATTCAGGGGGCGCATCTGCAGGTAGGGAACATGGCGAGGGTTTCAGGGGGGGGCAGGGGGTTCGGTGTGTTGTAGGACAGGTAGTCATGGGGGGGTGGTCGGGAGAGTGGGAGTGCACGGGGGGTACAGGATATTCGTGTCGTCAGCCAAGCCCCCTAGTTGATGAACCTGTTAGCGATAAGAACGTCCCGTGCGCACCGGCCCTGGCACACACATTGTGCGGCCTCCTGTGTCTGTCTGAGCCGCAAGCCCTGCTCATTCTGGCCATCCTCCGCATTCTCCTCATCAGACCTAGCCTGGTGTTCATCCCCCTCCTCCAGCACATCACCCCTCAGCTGCGCGATGTTGTGGAGGATGCCGCAAGTTACCATGATGTGGGAGACTCTCCTACCGCTAGACTGGAGCGCCCCTCCACAGAGGTCCAGGCACCTGATCTGCATCTTCAGGATGCCAATGCAGTGCTCGATTACGCCCCTGGTCGCTGCATGAGCGTCATTGTAGCATGTTTCCGTGTCGGTCTGTGGCCAGATAGGCGTCATCAGCCATGACTAGGGTAGGTAACCCCTGTCGCCCAAGAGCCAACCCTTCACTCGGGGGTGTGCCTCGAATGTACCGGGAACTTAAAGTGTATCAGGATGAAGCCATCGTGCACACTGCCTAGGTATCGGGCGCAGACGTGCATGATGTGTAACTCATGCTTACACACCAGCTGTACGTTCATTGAATGGACATTTCTGAAGATCAGCCTGTCATGGGATGGTGCTCATAGGAAGCGATGCATCCTGTCGATCACTCCTTGTACCTGTGAGAGAAACCCGCTGCCCAGGCATCCTGGTGGGGTCGGTCCATATTCAGGCTGATGTACAGCGCCGACTGGACATATAGCAACATCATTACACCTCAGAGTCATGGATGTGGTGTAGCTCGGCGGGTGTATGCCATTTATATACAATGGTAAAATGGAATGTTCTACATTCTAGCCGGTGAGGTGAGGTGAGATTCTAATGAATGCAATGGGGTTTCCAACCTTGCTTATTAAAAGTTCGAGTCGGGAGAACATATTTGCACTGTTTACTCCGTTGTCGGGAAACAGATTTTTTGCCTTCCGTCAAATTAAGTGCCCCTGACTGCCGTGATTCCCACCATGGGCGTGAATGGAAAAAAACTATCCTTTATGTGTATCTTCAAAGAGAAAGATACAAAACGTCTCCCAGAAATAATAGAGAACCAAGGGATTAACGGGAAGGTGGGAAATTAAAAATTGTATTGTGAGAAAGGTATCACTAAAGAAATGAACGGGAACGAAAGTTGATAAATCCCCTGAACCTGTTGATCTACGTCCCAGGGTGTTGAAAGATGTGACTTGAGATAGTGGATGCATAGGTGGTCAGACTTCAAAACTGTTGATGTCCAAAGGGCCCTGGGTGTCCTTATTCATGATATCACAGAAAGCTAACATGCAGGTGCAGCAAGGAATTAGAAAGGCAACAGGTATTTGGCCTTTATTGCAAGAGGACCTGAGTCCAGGAGTAAAGATATCTTGCTGCATTTGTGTAGAGCCTTGGCGAGATCATACCTGGACTATTGTGTATAGCTTTGGTCTTCTTACCTAAGGAAGGATAATCTGATTTTGAGGGAATGCAGATTCCCTCAGACTTATTCCTGGGCTGGTGGGATTGTCCAATGAGGAGAGATTGAGGAAACGTGGCTTGTAGTCGTGTATAGAAGAAATAGGCGATTTCATTGAAATGTACAAAATTCTTCCAGGGCTCAACAAGGTAGATGCAGGAAGGGTGTTTCCCCTGGCTGGGTGCTCTGGAACCAGGGACAGAGGCTGGATTCTCCATTCCTGAGTCTAAGTGCTGACGCCAATGGAGGATCCGTGGAGTTCCAAGTCAGAAAAATCGGTGCCACACCCGCACCGATTCCACTATCGGTGAGGGGCCAGCACCAGCGCCACGTGAAACACCAGTAGAACACACGAAAAACAGTGCGGTAATCGCCGGGTCCGTGATGGACATGTGCAGAGCTGACAAGCTACACCACACATAGACTGTACACCCCCCAAACACACACTGATCGTGGCCGTAAAGATGGCACTAGTTGTGCTACACCGCGTCCCTGTCCACTCCAACCCCACAGCCCACATCCTGGCCACCTCCCACTACTTCCCCCCCCCCCCCCCCCCCCCCCCCCCCACCCAGCAGAAGCCCCCCAGCCAGCAGCACTAATGTCATCGAAGTTTGGCGGTGCTGGGCGCTGTCCGTACGTCCTCTTCCTCACTCTCTCTGCAGCCGCCACGCCAGGTTCACGATTCTTGAGAGCACACGTGGACCTCACCATTGGGAACTCGGCCCATCATAGGCAGAGCACCGCGGGTGGGCCCGATAATGAGATGCAAACGTGGTTGCAACAACCCGCGGCGTGCGTCACAATAACGCCATTCTGGAGGGGCGGAGCATCGCGATTTGGTGCCGAACCAGCGCCTGCCGCAATTTCAGCGTTGGCCAATGGACAACCTCACCCAGAGTCTGAGAATAAGGGGTAGTCCATATAAGACTGAAATGAGAAGCAACATGTCTGTGTCATTGCCTATATTAAAGACAGAGATCGATAGATTTTGCAATAGTAAAGACATCAAGAGATATGGGGATAGTGCTACAAAATGATGTTGAGATAGTAGATCATCCATGATCTGTTTGAATGGTGAGCAGGCTTGAGGACCCAGTGGCCATCCTCCTGCTGCAATTTCCTATGTTCAGATATCCTATGATGGAAGTCTAACAGATTCTCTGAGGTACAGCAAAGTTTTAGCAATTATACATTAATTTCCTACTTCAGGAAATTTGTAGTCGACCATCTGGTTTGCAGTGATAAAGGTACAGGTATCTGCACTAACACACATGGAGCAGCTGGTGATGAGGCTTGGTTCGAATGATCTAACAATAAACATAGTGTGAGTGGAGCAGCGTAGTTACCTGACACCTTGGCTAGTGGCTCAATGGCTCCATTTATACTTTGCAACATAGAATGTGGAACTGAAGTAGCCGAACTCATAAAATGCAAACAGGTAAGATTTGAAAGTAGATATTTCTCTTTATTAATGTATCAAATGTTATGGGAATAGTTCATAGCATTCAATCTTTTATATCACCAGTGTTTAAATGTGCTATTTATGTCAAAGCAAATGTAAAGTAAAATGCGTAGAGCAAAAAGCAATGATTACCCAACTATAGCACTGTTAAGTCAGCTGAGTCGACAGTCTACCTTAGGCATAGATAAATGTGTTTTTACATATATATACAATTCAGTTGATGTGTGTTCTTTATAATGGCAACGAAACATCAAAGAGGAAACCAAGAAAGAGTGCAGTATTTTTCAGCAAATTAAAATGTTTTGTTTATGATTTTACTTATGACAGAATAATGCAAAAATAAGCACATTTTGACAGCGGTAGTTCATGGAAATCATTTATCATTATCAATGATCACATTTTTCATAAATCAGACAAAAAGCAATTGGAACTGTTAAGCTTCGTGTTAAGTATTCTCTCTTTGTTCCATGCTGTTTTACAGTGCTCCATCGCAGTTACTGATCTTCATGGTAGAACTGCATTTATTAATAATTCAGTGCAAGGTTGTTAATTGCTAATGATTTCAAGAAGAAGGTTTTCGCGAGGAGGGGGGTAGATGCATCTCATTTGTAATGCAACTTGAGCAAGACTCTAAACTAGTCCTTAGAAAGAAAGCACGACAAAACCTTCCTTTTGGTTTTATTTATTTACTTTTGCTTAACCTGAGGTGTAATCAGGCAGTTAAACTTTGATCGTTATGACCAGGACAACTCCACGATGAAACCACAGCTAACAAAATGCCAAAGGACTTCCCCCTTCCACCAACTTTATCTTCATTTGTTTGCAATGATATTATTACCACTATGCAAAACCAAGCCCTTTTTGAAGTGGTTACCCATTTTTAAGCTAGAATGACATATTAGCTTGTGGTAAACCTAGATGGAAATAGTAAACCATACACCATACGATATGCTGCTTTGTAACAGGCTGTCCTCCCGCTCTCCCCTTCCGTCAGACGCATGTTAATTTTGGATCATTGGCGTGATCACTGCATAAATAATTTAGTTCATGTGGTTTGCTGAATGGTCTTAACTATTCTAGTCAGGTTCACCTCTAAAGTGCTTGGCTTGCTCTACCAATTGTAAGCCTTCCCAGTTCATTTGAGAAGGTCCTTCAGGATATGCAAAGTTTTTTTATTAATTCAAGGGACGTGGGCTTCACTGATTAGGCCAGCGTTTATTTTGCATTCCTAATTTGAAATGAAATGAATGAAAATGATTATTGTCACAAGAAGGCTTCAAATGAAGTTACTGTGAAAAGCCCCTCATCACCACATTCCAGCCCCTGTCTGGGGAGGCTGGTACGGGAATTTCCCTTGAGATGGTGGTGATGAGCTGCTTTCTTGTGATGCAAAGTGGTACAAGTGACACAAAGCTAGTTTGCAATGGTATTTGACATCATTGGGTGGGTAACTGGGTTATGGGGATAAGGTGGAGGTGTTAACCTTGGGTAGGGTGCTCTTTCCAGGTGCCGGTGCAGACTCGATGGGCCGATTGGCCTCCTTCTGCACTGTAAATTCTATGATTACCACAAAAAAATGCTCTACCCATTTGCTGTGAAGCGTTTTGAAACATCTCAATGCAAGTTCTTTCTTTCTCTCCGCTCTGCCTAACAGTAAATAGATGTCTAAAATTTCTGTTCATGGAAAAGGCACCAGAGAGGATGTGGGCTTCACTGGCCAGGCCAGAGTTTATTTTCATCATTAATTGCCCAGGAGAAGGTGGTGGTGAGCTGCCTTCTTGAATTGCTGCCGTCCATGTGGTGTAGGTGCACCCACAGTGCTTTTAGGGCGGGTGCTCCAGAATTTTGACCCAGCGACAGTGAAGGAACAGCGATATATTTCCAAGTTGGGTTGGTGAATGACTTGGAGGGGAACTTGCAGGTGGTGGAGTTTCCATGTATCTACTGCCCTTGTCCTACCAGGTGGTAGCAGTTTGGAAAGTGCTGTCAAAGGAGCCTTGATGAGTTCCTGCAGTTCACGTTGATACATATTGCTACTACTGGTGGAGGGAGTGCATATTTGTGGATGGCATTCCAATAATCCCAGTTGGAGCCACAGTATTTATATGGCTGAGCCAGTTGACTTTCTGGTCAATGGTAAACCCTAAGATTTTGAAATTTGGGGATTCAGCGATGGTAATGCCATTGAATGTCTAGTCGCCTCACTGATGCCGCGGGCCAATGAACTGTGGAATGTTGCTTCTGCTACTGCCTTCTTTCTGGAAGGACCCACTGATGTCAAAATCTAGAGTCACCACCTGCATCCTGAAGTAACACTACCTGGAAAACTTGGAGGGTCAGGGGCACCTTCCAATACTTACTGTTATGTTTTCAGGTTTGTGGTTGTCTGCTGCATCCACCACAGCCTAGCCACCATTAGGATGCAGCCCATGCCCCTAAGCATTTGAAAGCTATTTCAGAAAAGGGAGGAAAAGGAAAAGAAGGAAACATGGAGGAAAAGCATCCAGGTTCCCTTTGCTCAAACTCCAGCTCCCTTCAGGTGTCTGTTGCGTTCCAGTGCGTTGCAATGATTGAGTCAGTGAACCAAAGAATATCTCGTTTGTGATTAGTTAAGATTTATTAAATTACAATGATGAACCGCACCAACCTCCTCAGAAGACAAGCACGGGACACAACCGACAGAGTACTCTTCGTCGTCCAGTACTTCCCTGGAGCGGAGAAACTACAACATCTTCTTTGCAGCCTTCAACACGTCATCGATGAAGACGAACATCTTGCCAAGGTCATCCCCACACTCCCACTACTGGCCTTCAAACAACCGCGCAACCTCAAACAAACCATTGTTTGCAGCAAATTACCCAGCCTTCAGAACAGCGACCACAGCACCACACAACCCTGCCATGGCAATCTCTGCAAGATGTGCCAGATCATCGACATGGATACCACCATTACACGTGAGAACACCACCCACCAGGTTAGCGGTACATACTCGTGCGACTCGGCCAACGATGTCTACCTCATACGCTGCAGGAAAGGATGTCCCGAAGCGAGGTACATTGGCGAGACCATGCAGACGCTGCAACAACGAATGAACGGGCATCGCGCGACAATCACCAGGCAGGAATGTTCCCTTCCAGTTGGGGAAACATTTCAGCAGTCAAGGGCATTCAGCCTCTGATCTCCGGGTAAGCGTTCTACAAGGTGGCCTTCAGGACGCGTGACAACGCAGAATCACCAAGCAGAAACTTATAGCTAAGTTCCGCACACATGAGTACGGCCTTAACCGGGACTTTGGATTCATGTCACATTACATTCACCCCCCACCATCTGGCCTGGGCTTGCGAAATCCTACCAACTGGCTTGAGACAATTCACACCTCTTTAACCTGGGATTACCCCTCTCTCTAGATCTGTAAAGACTTAATTATCTGCAAATGCTCGCATTCAAAGCATCGTATTGCATCTTTGACTCTGTCTATATATATATTTTGCTGGAACTTACCTTTTCATTCACCTGAGGAAGGAGCAGTGCTCCGAAAGTTAGTGATTTGAAACAAACCTTTTGGACTTTAACCTGGTGTTGTAAGACTTCTTCCTTAAATTACAATAATATGGGTAGAAAACAATACTAATACTCCGAACAAACTGTAAATTGTTAAACTAGAATCCAAGAGCTAATACAAACACGACTATCCACGACGACTCCTCACTCAGACTCCTCGAGGTTACAGTGTCACATGGTGTAGCTCTACTGCCACCTGCTGGTTGGAAGTCTAACATATTAACATACAGAATTGCTCACGTATATCATTACATCCCCTTTCCTTTAGATTTTAACAAAATATAATACACATCATTTCAATCAATTATCATACATATGATATGCATAGCATAACAATTCATGTTATTTACAATTACAGTGTCCACTACAGATTCAATCTGTCAGGTTTCTTTTGCTGTCTCATTGACCTGAGTTTTAGTTGATCTGACGTATCAGCTTGACATTCATGTGCTTCTGAAGATGCCTCTGTTGGAACTGCATTTCTCTGTACATCTTCAGGTTGTACACTTGATTCTTGATCAGGTTGCATTGACTTGGATAGACAGAAGTTTTCACACTCATCACCTGCTGACACTGAAGTAACAGGTTGCTGAATTTTTAACAAAGCTCTTCTGTTCCTCCTGAGTATGTGCCCTTGCTCTGTGATGACTGTGTAGAACTTTGGACCTATCTTCTTTCTCACCTTTGCACACTTTGACCAGCCATCACGATCCTCCACCCTTACGATATCATTGTGTTCTGAAGGTTGTAGAGACCTGGTTGACATGTCATATCATGTCTTCTGCTTCCTCTTTTGAGACTGCAGTAGATGTTCCATTTTGTGACTTGCTTGTTGATTTAAAAGACATGGCAATGTTGTTCTTATCTTCTAGTTCATCGGTAATTGTGATGGTGACAAACTATTACTCAAAAGTGATGCTCGATAACTGAGCAGTGCCATATATGGATCATCCAGGCTCTCCATCGATCTTTTAAGTGATTGTTTTACTATTTGCACACCTTTCTCTGCATTTCCATTTGACTGTGGATACAAAGGACTGGAAGTGACATGCTTGAAGTTTTCCGTCTTCAGTAGACTTCCGTTGGCAGCCATGGTGTGAATGGTCGCACATTTGGCAACTCTCGCTCGAGGCAGTCTTTTTTTGTCCATTTCCCCAATTAACGGGTGGATGTTTTGAAGGAAAAGGATGCCCAGGAGTGATCGAGGAAGACTATACTCCACCAGTGAATGGATTCGTGGACCAGAAGTGGATTTAGAAGGAAGGAGCTGCAAGAGCAATAAATTCTTCGTGCGACACAGTGAAAGATAGTGGAGAGCAGGGGTCGGCCCTCCCGCCCAATGGCCGATGGAGCAGTTGGTGGACATTTTGAATAAAACGTTCAGTCAGCAGAGGAGGAAGGCTCTGGAGGACCTGGCGAAGGTGGTAGACCAGCTGAAAGTGGGGATCGATCGGGTGGCGCTGAGGCTGGAGACCCAGAGTCAAGTGATCCAGAAGGTAGAGGAGCAGCTTACTTCTTTGGCGGCCAAAATTGGGGTGTTGAGGGAGACCCAGAAGTGGCTCAGGGAGAAAGTGGAGGATCTGGAGAACCGCTCCCGGAAGCAGAATTTGAGGATTGTGGGAATTCCAGAGGGCACCGAGGGACCTGATGCTTGCTCCTATGTAGCCAAAATGCCGGAGAAGCTGTAGGGGGAAGGCGCCTTCGGCCGGTCCTTGGAGATGGATCGGGTGCATAGGAACTGATGAGGAAGCCACAGGCGAACGAGCCTCCAAGGGTGATGGTGGTGAGATTACACCGATTCCTGGGTAAGGAGAAGATCTTGAGGTGGGCAGACAAGGAGATGTACCTGGGAGGGTAATGAACGGGTATATCAGGACCTGCGTGTAGAGCTCGCCAAGAGTAGAGCGGGTTTCAACCGAGTTAAGATTTCCCTCTTTAAGAAGGGGATGAAGTTCATATATACTGTATATATACGGTCGCGTGTGTTCGCGCATTTGAGGAGCTTAAAGGGGGATGTGGCATTTTTACAAGAAACGCACTAGGCTAAGGAAAGGGTGGATCGGTCAGGTCTTCCACTCAGGATTAGATATGAAGACGCGTGGGATGGCAGTCCTAATAAATAAGTGGGTAATGTTTGAGGTGGAGATTATAGTGGCAGCTCCAGGGGAAAGGTTCATGGTGGTGAGTGGGAAACTGGAGATAATGCCGGTGGTACTGGTGAACATCTATGCCGTAAATTGGGACAATGTATACTGTACCCGCCCCACCCCTGGGTGACCCACACCGGTCGTTAGTATTATTTTGGAGCAGCGGAGGAGGCAATGGTGTTTGTGAGGAACAATGGACTGGAAGGAGAAGGAGGTCATTGAATTTTGGAGAAGGTGTTTGGGGAGGTTGGTTCTCTCTGCCCCCCTTGTTGGAGAGTTTGGTTTTGTTATTGTTGTTATTTCTCTGTTTCTTTGGGGGGGGGGGTGTCAGAGGAGAACCTCTTTTCACTCAGGGGTCATTTTACTTTCTTTTGGGGTTTTTTGGTGGGATGCTGTAGGATTGTGCTGGGTGAGTGCACCTTTTTTTCCCTCTTATTATTGTTTGCACCACGGAAGTATGTGAGCGGAGGGGAGGGGAATCAGTGAGCGGTAGGATCGTTGGAACCATGGGCAGGGGCTGCCAGGCTAGCCGGGTGGGCTGCCAGGCTAGCTGGGTGGGCTAGTTCACAGGAATGCAGTGGGGTGGAGCAGGTGGTTAGAGTGTTAGAGGGGTCGGAATTGTTGTTTTGTTTAGAGGGGGACTGCTTACAGGGTGGGGCTGTAGAAGTGCGATAAGAGGGGGGTCAGGGAAATTGGACATCCGAGAGCTGGCCTGGAGGATCACGTGACGTGGGCTGGTGGGAGGCGGGATGCTCCCTGACGAGGCTGATCACATGGAATGTGAGAGGACTGAATGGGCCGGTCATGCGGTCGCGTGTGTTCGCGCATTTGAGGAGCTTAAAGGTGGATGTGGCATTTTTACAAGAAACGCACCTGAAAATCGGGGATCAGACTAGGCTAAGGAAAGGGTGGATCGGTCAGGTCTTCCACTCAGGATTAGATATGAAGACGCGTGGGATGGCAGTCCTAATAAATAAGTGGGTAATGTTTGAGGTGGAGATTATAGTGGCAGCTCCAGGGGGAAGGTTCATGGTGGTGAGTGGGAAACTGGAGATAATTAATAGTGCTTGTACTCTTCTAGGAGCATGCATTACAGGTTGTGCATTATCCTTTAGTTGAATTTGGTAAGTAAATGGCAAGACACTGAAACCTTGAAAAACCTCCGGAAATGCTTGTACTATTAAATCCACAGATCCACTGTGGGCATTCAAAGCATAGTCACTATATGCTCTCTTGATTAGCATGGGCAGCACGGTAACATTGTGGATAGCGCAATTGCTTCACAGCTCCAGGGTCCCAGGTTCGATTCCTGCTTGGGTCACTGTCTGTGCGGAGTCTGCACATCCTCCCCGTGTGTGCGTGGGTTTGCTCCAGGTGCTCCTGTTTCCTCCCACAGTCCAAAGTCCAAAGATGTGCAGGTTAGGTGAATTGGTCATGCTAAATTGCCCTTAGTGTCCAAAATTGCCCTTAGTGTTGGGTGGGGTTACTGGGTTCTGGGGATAGGGTCTGGATCTTGGGTAGGGTGCTCTTCCCAAGAGCCGGTGCAGACTCGATGGGCCGAATGGTCTCCTTCTGCACTGTAAATTCTATGATTTCTATGATTAACTGAAGTGTTTCACAAGCTTCCACACCTAGTAACGATTATTCAGAACTGCTTACCTTCAGGCCCAGCTCCACTGCTGAATGCCTTCTTGATATTCCCGGTGCAATAGTGGCAGTGGCCACCACTCCTGGTGACATTGTGGGTTATGCAGAGATGCCAGTCTCTTATTGGTCAGCAACTCTATGAGGTGAGACGTCCTTCTGGAGAGGTCTCCTCTCATGATAATTAAAAGCCAGTTGGCTGAAAAGTTAAAATGGGGCATTTGGGCCAAACAGAGGCAAGTTCACCCAGTACATTTACAGTGGTGTGCTGGGAGCTCACCCTCGCTGTATACTCTAGCCCATCTTTCTAGGCTAAACAGACCAGGTTTTTCCTGTCTTTACTCTTAAATCCCAGCTGTGATACTGAGGTCAGGTTCTTTCCTGCATTGACTTCTGTGTTTGAATAGCTTTATTTGTTGACAACCAGAACTGGATACAGTATTAAAGTTGAAGTCTGATTAGAACGCTGATGTTTGATCATCACCTCCTCTGACCTGTATGTTACTGTTTTAAACTTCTCAAGTAAAGTCCTTGATCCAAAATGTTAACTGTTTTCCTCTCCACGGATGCTGTCAAACATTTACTTCCAACTTGTTTCATTTGATTCCCTACTTTTATATTCCATTTCCTTTGCAATAAGAGCCAACTTTCCATTTTCCTTCTTATTTACCCGCTGGACCTGAATGCAGACTTTTTCTGACTCATGTATGAGGACATCCAGATCCCCCTGTTGAGCAGTGTTGTGTAGCCTCTCTGCATTTAAATAATATTCTGAATCTCATTTACTTCAGCGATGGTCAACTTAATTTCAGGAGCATCAGAAAATTTAGGAGATCTGATCAGTGAGGTAGTCAGTAAAGATATGTGTTGTTTCTCATTATTATTGTGTAAGAAAGGCTAAAAGGACACACGGTGAGAGTTCTGCGTATACCATGCACAATCTGTATTGCTGTACTTATTGTTTTTTTCAGTGATACAGATGTAATCATGACAACAGAAATAATGGATACTAAACAAGATGTTAATGCAAAGTGTACTGACACTGATGCTGCAGGTAAATATGCAATTGTTTGAAGAATTTAATTTTAAAAATTTAATTCACTTTGAACATTTGGACAAGCATGTTACTACCTGTACCGAACTGAACTGAATTCTGGTTTCTTAAGTGGATTTCAAAGTGAGTAAAATACTGCTCATCTCCTGACTGTGTTTCCCTCTAAATGCCCAAAAATAAGTGCAGTTCAGACAAAGTTCTCAAGAAATCCTATTGTAACACCTCAAGTATAGTAATTATAATGCATCCACTGCATTTCCAACAGTGTTAGAGATCAAAGCTTCTTACCATCTATTAAACTCTATTATTTTGAAATGTGTGAAGCTAAGATCTAAGAAGCCAGAATACAAAGTGGCATTAGGTCACAATATGTCAGGTCAAGACATTCCCTTTAAGTATGAAAAATACAAGAAATACGCAGTTAGTTGGAGTTACAATCTGGATCTAAATGTGATATTGTCAGAGATGCACAGACAAGAGAACGGACACCTTTGAACAATTAGGGGGCAGTGGAAAAAGCTAACAGTTAATTCTGAATGCTATAAAAAATGGGACACTGGTCTCTGGGAAGCTTTTCATTTATCCTTGAGGGGTGAACAAGGTGACTGTCTTTAAGTTCCTATTCTTATTCTGGGACGGAGGTGGTGGTGTTAGTGCCAGAATGCTAATGCCAAATAGATTGTGACAAAAAGTGTGTCATGGTTACATAACTGGCACGAATAAGGCCATTTAGCCCATCAACTCTGCTTGCTACACTGTTCACAGACAATTTTAGTCAAATACCCTCAATATCCTGAGCAAATCACAAGCACAACTTGAAAAAAGACGCACCTCTGAAATTTCTCCCTCAGCCTTAAGGGAGTAAAACTCCAGCATGAAAATTCAGTCTTCACCCGTTCTGTTCAACTCTGTTCAATTCCATCACACAATGGATTACTTCCGGTTCGTGTACCATGGAATTTGTGCAGCCTTGTCTACTTTCACCTTCATTAAACCCATGACTAGCTTGTATATCCTAAAAGACCAAATATTTTTTCTTTAATTACTGCTTTCCTGCGTTTTTATTCATCACATCTACTTTACTAAATAAAACAAACTTGAGGTGGCATGGTGGCGCAGTGGTTAGCGCTGCTGCCTCAGTGCGCCGAGGACCCGGGTTCGATCCTGGCCCCGGATCTGTGTGGAGTTTGCACATTCTCCCTGTGTCTGTGTGGGTCTCACCCCCACAAACCGAAGATGTGCAGGATAGGTGGATTAGCACTCTACATTGCCCTTAATTAAAAAAAATTTTTTAAAGAAAAATGTGTTAACTTCTAAGCTTGCTAATTTTGTTTTTTACTTTTTTTTTTAATAAACAATTTTATTGAGGTAGTTTTTGGCTTTATAAACAGTTACAGACATCATCAGAAAGGAAGCAAAAAAGGCAAAAATGTGCAAACATCCACGTACTTTCAATACTTCCATCGTACCGTATTGCACAAGCCCGCTCCCCTCCCACCCGTACTACCCGCCATATTTTCCCTCCTACTCTACTCTACCCCCCCCCCCCCTTCCCCCACCCCCCTGCTGACGCTCACTCTCCCGCAAAGAAGTCAATAAATGGTTGCCACCTCCGGGTGAACCCCTGCACAGATCCCCTCAAGGCGAACTTAATTTTTTCCATCCCCAGGAAACTTGACATGTCCGCAAGCCACCACTCAGTCTTTGGGGGCTTTGAGTCCCTCCACGCAAATAATATTCGTCGCCGGGCTATCAGGGAAGCAAAGGCCAGCACATCGGCCGCTTTCTCCCCCTGGACGCCCGGGTCTTCCGAAACCCCAAAAATTGCCACCCCTGGACTCATCACCACCCTTGTTTTTAGCACCTGGGACATGACCCCCGCAAATCCCTCCCAGTACCCCCTCAGCTCAGGGCATGCCCTAAACATGTGCACATGGTTCGCTGGTCCTCCCGCGCACCTAGCGCATTTGTCCTCTATCCCGAAAAATTTGCTCATCCGAGCCACCGTCATATGGGCCCGGTGAACGACCTTAAATTGGATCAGCCCGAGCCTAGCACATGTCGCGGTCGAGTTTACCCTACTCAGGGCCTCTGCCCACAGCCCATCCTCCAATTCCCCGCCTAGCTCCTCCTCCCATTTAAGTTTCAGTTCCTCTGTCTGGGACCCTTCCTCCCTCATGAGCACCTTATAAATACCCGAGACTCTACCCTCCCCTTCGTCCCTCCCAGAGACTATTCTGTCTAGGATCCCCATTGGCGGGAGGCGCGGGAAAGATTGTCTACGAACAAAGTCCCGCAACTGTAGGTATCTAAAATCATTTCCCCTTACCAACCCAAATTTCTCCTCCAAGCTCCTCAAACTCGCGAAGCTCCCTTCCAGGAACATATCACCCACCCTTCCCGCCCCTGCTCGCCACCATACTCGGAACCCCCCATCCATACTGCCGGGGGCAAACCGATGGTTGTCGCAGATTGGCGCCCAGACAGACGCCCCCATCTCCCCCACATGCCTCCTCCACTGGCCCCATATCCGCAGGGTCGCCACCACTACCGGGCTGGTGGTGTACTTGGCCGGCGGCAGCGGTAGAGGAGCCGTGACCAGGGCTTCCAAACTGGAGCCCCTGCACGAAGCCGCCTCCAACCGCTCCCAAATAGACCCCGTACCCACCATCCACTTCCTTATCATAGCGATGTTGGCCGCCCAGTAATAATTGACCAGACTCGGCAACGCCAGCCCTCCCTCGCTGCGGTTCCTCTCCAACATCGCCTTCTTCACCCGCGGAGACTTTCCCGCCCAGACAAAGCTCATGATCAGCCCGTTAACTCTTTTGAAGAAGGACTGTGGGATAAAGATCGGGAGGCACTGAAAAATAAACAAAAATCGAGGGAGGATTGTCATCTTTACAGTCTGCACCCTCCCTGCCAGCGACAGCGGGAGTGCATCCCATCTCCGAAACTCTCCCTTCATTTGCTCCACCACCCTGGCCAAATTTAACTTATGCAGCCTGCCCCAGTCTCGTGCCACCTGGATTCCCAAATACCGGAAATTTTCCTCAACTAACCTAAACGGTAGCCCTCTCAATCTGTTCTCCTGGCCCCTTGCCTGTACCACAAACATTTCACTCTTGACCGTATTTAATTTGTATCCTGAGAACTGGCCGAACTCCCTCAGCATTCCCAGTATAGTTCCCATCCCGGCCACTGGGTCCGACACATACAGGAGCAGGTCGTCTGCATAAAGAGAAACCCTGTGTTCAACCCCGCCCCTCACCATCCCCTTCCAACCCTCTGCGGCTCTCAGCGCAATCGTCAGCGGCTCTATGGCGAGCGCAAACAGCAGCGGGGAGAGCGGGCAGCCCTGCCTGGTCCCTCGGTACAACCTAAAGTATAAGCTTGCTAATTTTACACAAATCTAATTCTATTAATTGTAATGGTTACATTTAAATTATTTAATTTAAATTGAAATCAGAATTACATCCTGTCTTGATTTATTTACATTGTGTCATTTAAACCACTCAATAATCTGGGCCGGGATTATCCCCTACCCAGCGGAGCTGGGGGTCCCAGCGTGATGGAGTGGCGTGAACCACTCCGGCGTCGGGCCACCCCAAAGGTGCGGAAGTCTCCGCAACTTCAGGGGCCAAGTCCTCACCTTGAAGGGCTAGGCCCGCGCCGGAGTGGTTGGCGCTCCGCCGGCTGGCATGGACGGCCTCTGGCACCACGCCAGCTGGGGCCGAAGAGAATTCGCCGGCCGGCGTAAGTCCGCGCAAGTGCCGGAGCATCAGCGGCTGCTGACATCATCCCCATGCATGCGTATGGGAGGGGGTCACTTCCGCCTCCGCCATGGTGAAGACCATGGTGAAGGTGGAAGGAAAAGAGCGCCCCCACGGCACACGCCCACCTGCCGATTGGTGGGCCCCGATCGCGGGCCAGGCCACTGTGGGGGCACCCTCCGGGGCCAGATCGCCCCCCACCCTCCCAGGACCCCGGAGCCCGCCCACGCCGCCTGCCCCCACCGGTCAGGTAGGTGGTTTGATTCCTGCCGGCGGGAGAGGCTTGACAGCAGCGGGACTTCGACCCATCGCGGGCTGGAGAATCGCGGGGGGAGGGCACCAACCGGATCTCTGGTGGCGGAGAATTCGGGACACGGCGGGGGAGGGATTGGCGCCGGCCCCTGGCGATTCTCCGACACGGCGGAGAATGCCGCCCCTGATTTTTCTCCGAACAAAATGTAATTTCAAATGAACAAGAACAGACTATAGTTCTACATTCATTCATCTGTATGTACATTAATCTATTTAGCAATAGTTTAAAAATATGGATTAACATAATGCAGGTAAATTGAGGAATGGAAGATGGATTTTAATGTGGATGGATGTTAGATAATGCATAATGGAAAAATAAGTAAAAACTGAGCAGCAAAAACAGGAATGGAAACAAAAAAAAATGCTCAGTAGGTCAGGCAGCATATGTGGAGAGAAACAGAATCAAGGGACGCGATCTAGTGGAAAAGTTTCTCAGTGTCATTTCAGGCGGGTTTGGCTGGGAGTTTTCCCCGGAGTTCCCCACCACTTTCAAACAACACTGAGGGCGCGATCGAATGGCCATCCTAAGCCCGAAAAGCAACTTGCCACGCCGCAATGCAGCTGATAGCAGCTGGGAGTCCTCGCTCCCGGGATCGACCCAGCTCGCAATGCCTTGCAGGATTTAATGTGATCTGCACTTTTTGGCAAATCTGCATATTACAGCAAGACAGCTAGCCTCACTTTAATATGCAGTTTCTTGAAGCATTGAGATCTGTCCCCTTTGTCTCGGAGACCTAAGGCGAGCACCATTCAGGGCTGGTCTCCACAAATGGGGACCAGAAGGAACAGCACTTGTGTGGGTCTACCAGGGGATCTGAGACCCCCAGGTACATGCCCTTTGGGCAGGGTGGCACCCTGGAACTGCAGGCGCTACCTGTGCACCCTGGCAGTGCCACCAGAATGCCAGTCTGGTACTGCCAAGGTGCTCAGGTGGCACTGCCAGCTGGCTGCGGCACTGCCAGGGTACCAAATTGGCATTTCCTGGGTATCAGCAATCAAGCTGAGGGGATACCCTGTGTGATTGGGGGGGTGGGGGGTGGGCAGGCCCCGAGGACCCATAGTGAGTTGGGGCTTGGTGGGAGAGTAGAGGTTTGCGTTGGGAGCTCTACGGATTGGGATGATCTGTCGCTACACTGAGGAGTTCCAGTGAACGGAGTTCCTCAGTGCAGAAAACGGGGCTATGTGCGACCTCAGTCGCACGTTCCTGGGTGAGGCCTCCTATTTAACCCGAGTGCTGTTTGATAGCGTCGTGTTTCCTCGTGCTAGCTATGAGACTTTATTCCTATTTAGTTAAGTTGAGTCCAGAATCACCTTTTCAGGTCCTGGGCCTTTCTCTCTGGGCTAACCCACACAGAATATTTTCACTGGGGAGCTGAACCTGCTGGCCAGACCGGCTCCTCAGAGGTCGGGCCACCATTTTGAAAGGGTGCCCTGATTTCTAAATGAGCTTGAGGGACCCCCACAACCCCCACCCATGGGCCATGTCACTCCCCACATGGGCACTACAACACGCCCGATAGAGGACACACCGCTATGGGGGTCGCTGAGGCACCCCCCCTTTTTCAGGCCTTCCCACAGACCCTTTTGGGCTCCCCATTTTCAAATCCCCCTCCCCTATCATGACCCACATCCTTCACGCCCCAACCTTCCTGAGGCCCCTTCATACCAGCCCTTCACCCACCCATGCTTCAAACTCCCCTCACCTCTCCTTTTATAGGTGTGGCCCCCTCAGCCCTCACCCTTGGCAGTGCCACCCTGTCACTCTGGTGCTGCCACCCGAGCAGTGTTCCTGCCAATCTGGCAGTGCCATCCGGGCTCCATGGCACGGCCAAGGTGGCAGTGCAACAGTGCTAGCCTAGCAATGCCAAGATGCCTAAGTGCCAGGGAGCGATCCAGGGTGCCACTCTATCCTGTCCCTGACCACCCAGGGTCTTCCAATGGCCTTGGGGACGCTCCAGGTGCTGTCCCACCCAGTCTGCGTTTGTGTGGACCAATACTAATAGGTGCCCGGCTGGGTTCTCCCTGAGAAGGCTAATAGATGCTGAGAGCCAGTTAGATTCCAGCTTCAGCATGCTTAAGTAGGTTCTTAAAATCTTCTCCGTTATTTTAACATGGGCATTGGTCCTGTCGTAGCGTGCCCCTTTTAACGGTGATCTTCTGTGGATCATGTGACCCGCTCATTCAATTGGTAATCAGCGTGCGGGATCACCCAAACATACTGCGGGCTTTTGCTCTGATATGTCAGAGAGACATGATTGGAAGCACTGAATCTGCATCACCCTGTAAACAGTTGTTGGCCATAATCTTGAGCCTGCACACGCCATCCGTGGGACCCAATGCACGCGTGGAAAATCTCACTGGCGAGGTCACGAGACTCACACCCTTTAACTTGATAAATGTGAATGCATTCGCATATTGGTGATCTCCCCCCTATCACGCCCCGATTTCAAACAATGACGAGACAGAATACAGGAATGAGATAGAGAATCTGGTGAACTGGTGCGACGACAATAATCCCCCCCTCAATGTCAACAAAACAAAGGAGATTGTCATCGACTTCAGGAAGCGTAGTGGAGAACATGCCCCTGTCTACATCAATGGGAACTAAGTAGAATGGGTCGAGAGCTTCAAGTTTTTAGGTGTACAGATCACCAACAACCTGCCTTGGTCCCCCCATGCTGACACTATAGTTAAGAAAGCCCACCAACGACTCTACTTTCGCAGAAGACTAAGTAAATTTGGCATGTCAGCTCCGACTCTCGCCAACTTCTACAGATGCACTGTAGAAAGCATTCTTTCTGGTTGTATCACAGCTTGGTATGGAGCCTGCTCTGCCCAAGACCGCAGGAAACTACAAAAGGTTGTGAATGTAGCCCAGTCCGTCACGCAAACCAGCCTCACATCCATTGACTCTATCTATAATTCCTGCTGCCTCGGAAAGGCAGCCAGCATAATTAAGGACCTCACGCACCCCGGACATACTCTCTTCCACCTTCTTCCATCAGGAAAAAGATACCACAAGTTTGAGGTCATGTACCAACCGACTCAAGAACAGCTTCTTCCCTACTGCCATCAGACTTTTGAATGGACCTACCTCGTATTAAGTTGATCTTTTCTCTACACCTTGCTATAACTGTAACATTATATTCTGCAGTCTCTCCTTCCTTCCCTATGTACAGTACACATTGTTTGTATAGCATGCATAAATAATACTTTTCACTGTACACTAATACATGTGACAATAATAAATCAAATCAAATAAATGATGCCTCCTCACTAAACATGTCAGCAAGGCTTACAGCAGGTTTGACGAGGCATGAGGCAGACAAGGGACTCGCTTTTGAGTGCAGAGTTAATTATAGCCCCTGGAGAGGTAGAGGATCATGGCCAGCTCATCATCGGTGTACTCTTCTGCCCCCCCTCAGCCTGATAGGCAACCGGGTCTTGAGCCTGAGCGGCAGTGCCCTCTCATCGTGGTGGAGGCCCCAGCCTGCGTTTTCCTTGATGTAGTCGGTGATGTCTGTCCAACTCGGCTCTGACTGTCGACAGCCATCTCAGCTGGATCGATCCCAAAATTCATCTTAGGATGTGATCCATCCTGTCATCCATCCTGAACCCTCAAACCCCACAATCCTCCCCACAACCCCTTGTCCTCATGATGACCACCCGCCCATCAGTGTCTGGCAACCACGCAAGTTGCCTGGCCCATCATCCTCAGCTCTTGCCATTGAGGGAGTCTTCCCCGACCCAGATTTGCTGAGTGATGCGGCTGAGAGTGGTGGCCAAGTGATTGTAGTGACCTGGCTCGTTGGACTGTGAGAGGACACAAGATCTAACAAAGTCAACGAGGGGAAGTCAAACTATGCGCTCTTGATACCCAGCCTTGGAAAACCCAAGATCTTATTGATGTCCTGTCATCACACAGTGCACCTGCGCTGCTAGAGTTTGCAGTTTGTCTTTAAGCCCGATGATGAGTCATTACTGCAACCCTACTCCACCTTTAATATGACAGACACGCCTTTTCTCAGAATGCCATCAGCGAGCCACTTGTGCTGGCAACTTTCACACTGCACACCCATGCCCGCCCAGATCAGAAGGCTAGGCCCCAGGCTACTGCCAGCAACATCAGGGAGGTCGTGCTCAGCTCTCTCCCGCTCACCCAGATAGTTACTCCTTGGCTGCGAGCGGGTCCTTCGTGGTGTATCCCTGCACTTTGATGTATGAGTGTTGCCAATTGCATCAACAGTGCTCATGCACCTAGGATGCAGGCATGCTGTTCAAGCCTCAAATGTTCCAGGACATCCAGTCTAGAGAACTTGACAGGGCACCTTATCTTTCAAGGAGGCACTTCATAGTTCAGGAATCATCAAATGCTATCACAGCTAACAAGGCTAATCCCTCCTTTGGCATGGCCTTAGGCTGTCAAACTAAAGGCTTGTCAAATTCAATGGGATGTGGCATGGAATGTCAACAACAATGAACAAATGTAGAAAACCACAGATCCTACTGGAACTTCATGGGGGTTCAAATGGACTTTAGACAGGCGAGGACAAAGCAGAAACTTCAAAGAGGGTAAAATTGACTTTCAAGAGACAAGCTGCAGCACGGTTCTGTCCTGTGAGTGTTTTGTAGGACAGACAGCTGTGGTTTGCCTTATTAAGGGTGTTCACAAGAAATGAAGATGGCTTCAGCACTTCACATAGCCAAATCCAACCCCCCATCCAGCCATCCAACCCCTAGCCTCCTTGAAGGACCCTCAACAGCACCTGGGCAGCAATTAACGGTGTTCTTGAGCTGCATGGAGGTGAGTGAAGAGGCTACCCACTTCCTTGTTTCGCCTCGGTGTCGATGGTGCCTGGAGCAGGCCGGGAGAATGACAAACTGGCGCCTAGCGCAAATCCCATTTTGGGGCTCTCCCGCTATTCTCCCAGCATAGCACGATTGGCGTTGGGCTCAATGTGGCTAGAGAATCACCCCCTCTAAATTAACAGTAAACCAAGCAAAGCTGGACACATACCCTATCCCAAAGATAGAGGATTTAAATGAAAGATTGGCTGAAGGATATTTGTATACAAAGTTAGATATAAACTATGCATTTCAACAGTTGGAGGTGGATGATTCTTCCAGAGGCAACGTGATGATTAACACCCATAAAGGGTTATATCAGTATACATGCTTGCAGTTCGGCATTTCATCAGCATGTGCCATATGGAAAGTTTATTGCAGGGCTTGCCACGAATCATTGTATATTTGGACGATGCATTGATTAATGGTGCAACCAAAGAAGAACACTTGGTAATTTTGAAGAAGTACTGAGAAGATTTCAGGGGGCGAGAATTTGCCTAAAAAGGGAAAAATGCACTTTCCAGGACAGCGAAGTAGCTTATCTCAATTACCGTGTGAATGCCCAGCAAATGCATCACACGGAAGGCACAGTTAGGACACTAAAGGAAGCATTGGCCCCTAGAAATGCCTTGGAGCTTAAATCATTCCTGGGAATGGTTAAATATTACTGGTGTTTCCTTCTAAATCTGTCAACACTACTGACTCCTTTGCACATATTACTGAATAAACACCAGAGATGGTTCTGGAAAGTACCACAGAGAGAAGCATTTAATAAGGTCAAACAACTATTACATTCATCTTGCCTACTGGAACATTTTGACCTGTCCAAGAAGTTAGTGCTAACGTGTGACGCCTCCTCATATGGCGTTGGGGCAGTTTCATCTCACAGAATGGATGATGGGTCTGAGTTGCCTATTACATATGAAGTGGGAAATGGTTCAGAAGGCACTCGGCACAGAAGATGGCTGCCTGACACACAAGATGGAGACACAGAGAATAAAGCAGACATAACTGATACCTGGAGCCCAGCGGGGTGTCAGTGGGACAGATAGGAACAGATCCAGGACAAAGGGAGCCAGACAGGAAGATTAAGAAATATATAAATACAGGACACTACTTGAATAAAGCTGACTTCAGCCAAGGTGTACACAATGATATGCTAATACGAATGTCTTGGGCCATTTCCTAAAACAAAGGGACAATCGATACTGCTTTCCTGCTGCTACCTGTAACCCGTTTGACCTCTTTAACTATAACCATGTGTAAATGGCAAAACGCTTACAAATAGCGATGTACAATCTATAAAATGTTTAAAGATAACAAGGTGATAATTGTTTTGTATCTGGGCTCATTGTGAACCCAAAGATCCTGTAAAACCTCTTTAACTATAACCATGTGTAAATGGCAAAATGCTTACAAATAGCGATGTACAATCTATAAAATATTTAAAGATAACAAGGTGATAATTGTTTTGTATCTGGGCTCATTGTGAACTCAAAGTATAAAATGAATGACTGCCATTCAAACCAGGAGAACAGTTGGCTACCGTACCGCGGGGTATGTACACTTTCTCCCGAAGCTTCGTGTAACAATAAACTGCACTGATTGAACACAGCAAGTCTGACTCCCGAAGTGGTTGATTTTCCCACAACACATACGTGTCAAGAACCCGTTCAGAAGCTGAGAAAGGTTCTTCATAGACAGAAAAAGATGTTCTATCTTTTGTATACAGATTGAGAAAATTCCACCAGCATGTCTATGGAAGGCATTGACCCACTGTTATCAAAGATAAAGCAGAAAGTTTTAGTAGGTTGGCAGAATGAGAGGATTTCTGAAGACATGAAGCAATACCACATTAGGAAAGAAGAGCTAAGCTGTGAGGCATCATCCTACGGGGATCGAGTGCCAGGAAGGTAATTGCCCCTTGCCGAGTTGCATAATGCCCATCTGAGAATGTCAAAAATGAAGAGGCTTGCAAGAAGTTACGATTGGTGGCCATGCATCGACACTGATATCGAGAGCTTAGCGAAGCATTGTGATCAATGCCAGTTGCAGCAAAAGTTACCTGCTGCAACCCCTTTGGACCCTTGGGAATGGCCAATTTGGCCCTGGGTTTGCACATCCACATAGATCATGCAGGACCATTTTTTGACATGACGTTTCTATTATTGGTAGACGGTTTTGAGATGAGATCCACAACTCACATGCCATGGTCAAGAAACTTCGGCAGTGCTTCATGCTCCGCGGATTACCTGAATTTCTCATATCAGATAACAGAACAGCTTTGACAAATGCCAAAAGTTTCATGTCTTCCAATGGGCGAAAGCACATTAGAACTGTGCTGTACCACCCCTCATCCAGTGAACTGGCTGAGCGGGCAGCCCAGTGTTTCAAGGCCAGCTTAAAGAAATGACCACAGGTATATCTTCAGCAGAACTCTTGATGGGTTGACGTTTGAGGACCAGGCTAAGCCTGGTAATCCTAAATTTACGGGGGGGGGGGGGGGGGGGGCACAGGCAAGACAGTGCAACCAGAAGAGGGAATATCATTTGACTAAATAAGCAAGATCTGTCAAAATAGATGACCCAGTTTATGTGAGAAATCTGCCCCCACAGTGGCCTTGCCCGCGATCGGGGCCCACCGATCTGCGGGCGGGCCTGTTCCGTGGGGGCACTTCTTCCTTCCGCGCCAGCTTCTTTAGGGCTCCGTTATGGCCGGTGCGGAGACGAGAACCACCTGCGTGTGCGCCAAAATATGCCAGCCGGTCTGCGCAAACGTGGAACCACGCCGGTGGTACCGCGCATGTGCGAGATCACGCCGTCTCTTCGGTGCCGGCTGGAGTGGCGCCAACCCTTCTGGCGTCCACCCAGCCCCTGAGACAGGTGAGAATTCCTCAGCTTGGGGGCCCAGTGACGGCGGAGTCATTGGCGCCGGTTTTCCCGCCGTCGTGGGGACTTAGTCGCCAGAAGGGAGAATCCCAGCCAATGTTTTTGAAGGACTGATTAAAAATGTTCATTGTTGTCAATTATGGGAAACTGTATACCGTAGTTTCCGGACTATAAGCCGCTACTTCTTTCACACGTTTTGAACCTCGCGGCTTATACAACGACGCGGCTTATTTATGGATTTTTCCCGCTTTCACTAAACCAATGAAATTGCGTAACGGGTCAAGGTAAAACAATGTAACTTTTTAGTTTACTGTTTAGATTAAATCGAGCGCGCTCAAACATCCCATCATTCTGATTACGGTAGTCATTTTGTCACCCTCATCATGGCAAAGACACGGAGAAATGCATATGATGCAGCTTTCAAGTTGAAGGCGATCGATCTGGCTGTTGGAAAAGGAAATAGAGCTGCTGCACTAGAGCTTGGTCTTAATGAGTCGATGATAAGACATTGGAAACAGCAGCGTGAGGAATTGACTCAGTGCAAAAAGACAACTAAAGCTTTCAGAGGGAAGAAAAGCAGATGGCCCGAACTAGAAAATGAGCTCGAAGACTGGGTCAACATGCAGAGAGCAGACGGCCGAGGTGTTTCAACTGTACAGATCCGACTGAAAGCCAAAACAATCGCCACCGCAATGAAGTTTGAGAATTTTAGAGGTGGACCATCGTGGTGTCTCAGATTTATGAGACGTAAAGGCCTGTCCATCAGGGTACGGACGAGTCTGTGTCAGCAGCTCCCTCCCGACTACGAGGAAAAAATTTCAAACTTCGGCAAATTCATTGATGCAAAGATAGCAGAGCATTCCATTGGCCCGCACAATATCATAAATATGGATGAGGTTCCTCTGACATTTGACCTGCCTCTCACTCGGACTGTCAACAGGAAAGGTGAATCATCCGTCATGCTGAAAACAACTGGGCATGAAAAAACGCACTTCACCTGTGTTCTGAGTTGCACGGCATCGGGAGAAAAGCTTCCACCGATGGTGATTTTCAAACGCACGACGATACCAAAAGAAAAATTCCCTACAGGAATTGTTGTGAAAGTCAACAAGAAAGGATGGATGACGGAAAGCCTAATGCATGAATGGCATACGGAGTGCTACGGCAAGCGACCGGGAGGATTCTTTCACAGGAACAAGGCATTGCTCGTTTTGGACAGCATGAGGGCCCACATAACAGATTCTGTGAAAGAAGCCATCAAGAGGACAAACTCAATTCCAGCTGTGATTCCTGGGGGCACAACAAAGTATTTACAGCCACTCGACATCAGTTTAAATCGTGCATTTAAGGTGGCGCTTCGTGTTCAGTGGGAGGCTTGGATGACAAGTGGGGAGAAATCCTTCACTAAAACGGGCCGCATGCGAAGAGCAACTTATGGTCAAGTCTGCCAGTGGGTCCTGACAGCGTGGAGCATTGTTAAAAAATCCACTATCATCAACGGGTTTCGAAAAGCTGGATTGCTGCGTGTTGAAGAGGGCAGCATGAGCTCAGCGGGAAATTTGCCTCCGGATGAAAGTGATGAGAGCGACAATGAAAACAATCCAACATCGGATGAAGCAATTCTGAGGCTATTCAACTCTGACACTGAAGGAGATGACTTCAGTGGTTTCAGTGCACAAGAGGAGGATAGTGACTGTGATCACCTGGGTTGGTGATATCTTGATTACGATCAGTAATAAAAGACTTCTTTTTACACATGATTTATTTATTTTTAATGTTTCAAACTGATGATTCTATGTTAATCTTAAGAGCTTAATCGGATTGATTTCGCTCCACAGTGACCAATGACTTTCTTGGTAGGCTATTCTTTACCGCTAATTTTTTATTTTTGTTACAAGCCGTATTTCGTTAAAGCCTGTGTAAAGCTCATTTGTTTCAATGTACCGGTAAGCACGTGGGGCTTATATACGTGTGCGGCTTATTTATGTTCAAAATAAAAAAAAATTTCAAAATCAGTGGGTGCGGCTTATAGTCAGGTGCGCTTTATAGTCCGGAAATTACGGTAAGTTAACTATCATTCTGCATCGTAAGGAACTTAGAAGAGGAGGGATGTCATAGTTAGTCCCTTTAAGGGGTGATCTTCTGAAGGGTCATGTGATCCACTTGTCTAATCAGTAACTAGCACACGGAATCACCCGAGCAGATTGTGGGCTTTTGCTCAGTTAGATCCCAGAGACATGACTGGAAGCACTGAATCTGCATCACCCTGTAAATATTTGTTATGTTAATAAAAGTTATTTTGCCAAAGCTGGTAGAGCCAGGTTACTACAGGTCCATTTTAAATAAATGGGTCGATACCATTGCTGAGATGGTGGAATTACATAGAATTTACAGTGCAGAAGGAGGCCATTCGGCCCATCGAGCCTGCACCAGCTCTTGGAAAGAGCACCCTACCCAAGGTCAACACCTCCACCCAATCCCCATAGCTCAGTAACCCCACCCAACACTAAGGGCAATTTTGGACACTAAGGGCAATTTATCATGGCCAATCCACCTAACCCGCACATCTTTGGACTGTGGGAGGAAACCGGAGCACCCAGAGGAAACCCACGCACACACGGGGAGGATGTGCAGACTCCACACAGACAGTGACCCAAGCCGGAATCGAACCTGGGACCCTGGAGCTGTGAAGCGATTGTGCTATCCACAATGCTACCGAGAGAGGAATATATCATTTCCAGGCTATCGTATTTCGATTCTGATCTTAATATTTTAAAAAATATACTCATTTTTAAAAAGAGGTTGTTACCAATTCCTAATGATGAGAGCGAAATAGAAGTTAAAATCTATAAACAGATGAGGGACATGGAGTGAAAAGAAAATTATCATTCAATTAGATTCTACTTATCTACTCGTTGATCTGTACCAAGGGAGAGTAAGTGTCGTAAAGGGAATGGTATTTATGAAAGTTCTATAGAACTGCTTCCTTGAGCAGTATGTTCATTTGCTGACATGCAGAGTTCAAGTTTTGGGTAACAAAATGGAATCAAGTTTGAGTGAGCAAAAATCATAATATGATAAGGTTTAATGTAGAAAGGGAATTTCACACATAAGATTGTCGATCGGTACTGTACGGTTTTCAGTCCCGCACCACATACCTGTTGAATTAATAGAGAAAGTACAGTGCAGATTTATAAGAGTTCTAGCTGGTATAAGGAAATACAAATATGATGGAAGAACTGGAGTGGTTTTTGTTTGAACAGAGGTGGTTACATGGCGATTTGACAGAAGTATTTAAAATTATGCAGGGGTAGAACAGACTTTCAAAATGGTTCATGGTCTAGAACAAGGTAACATTGGCTCGAATTTTGTTGTTGGGAATAACGGAGAGGCTAACAATGCTCACCATTATTACGGAGTAAATCAAACAGCAGATTCTGGCATCCACACGTACATTTTTAAATGTGGAAATCCAGATGTTGCTGTCTTTGAGATATCCGGCTCCTCCACAGAGTGTGCTGCAGAGGTACTTGCAGATAAACTCAGCATTGAAGGACAGCAATTAGCAGGATATTTTATCCAAGCAATTATTTTTTCCACTGAAATCCTTTCTCCAATGTCTGAAAATACTGTTGGTTTCAGCATAGTGGGAAGAAAGACAGACGAGTGAGCCCAAAAATTACTAACAAATCTCACTTACATCAGTGGCGGTTAAATGGTTATTTTAGGGTTGCTAAGGCATCTACATCACATAGGGAGGGACGATGAGCAATCAGAAATTCGTAGCTTGGATTTTGCTCCCATATTTAGGACATACTTGTGGTTTTATAAGAGTGTCATAAAGCTTAGGGGAATCCACTTGTACTGCTTTCAATAGTCTTCAAGAATCGTTCGAATGAGTACCACATGACTCTGTGAAAGCTTTGGAAAATGTGGAAACTATAGAAGGTGTTGCTGAATCTTGGATTTTACCTGACATTTGTGCTCCAATTTCAAGATCCATGTAGGAATGCACAGGAAACCCATCATAAACAGTCTTCTTCAATTATGACTGTTCCAACTTCTTTGAAAACACTTATTTTAACAGAAAATATTGAGTTCACGGCAGACTAACCTGGAGATCTAGGCACCATTTGAATAATGGTTAGCCACTGGGATTTGGTGAGTGTGATGATATGTCCTTGCCTGGTTTGAGATGGAGAATTGAAGGATTTCTGTCCCAGTGGTGTAGTGGTAATGCCACTGGGCTAGTAATCCAGAGAGGCAGATTATTGCTCTGGGGGAATGGGTTCAAATCTTACCATGGCAGCTGGTGGAATTTAAATTCAATTAATAAAGGGCACAAATTAACAAAAAGAAAAACAGCCGCATTGTGGACGTGTTCAGTGCGGTGTTTCCTGGTACTTATAGCGCTGAGAATGACCCCGCTATCGAACGCAACTTTGTTATTTTTTTCAGACCTCAGCGTGGAATGCCCCACCAAGGCCTCACTTGCCTTAATTTCCTAAATGGCACCCCGATTTCTCGATCTCCCAACGTGACCCCTGGAAACTCTCCCCACCCCCAACGCCCAACTTACCTGTTTGGGGGGGGTCCTCGAACCTACCTCATAAGGGCAGGACACCCCCAGATTCATCCCTTCGCCGGCAAAAAGCACGTGGCGGGTTACGCAGAAAATCCCGCCCATAATTTACTGTGATTTATTTAACATCAGTCTGCAGATTAATAGGCAGGGTTTGGGGGCGGCAATTGGGATGGAGGTATATCCTTAAGGGCAGGTAAAAAACCTAAAAGGGAATTTACACATGGAGACTGGGTCATGGCTGAGGTATTAAATGAATACTTTGCACTTGTCTTTACCAAAGAGGTAGATGCGACCCAGGACATGATGACAGATGAGGAAACTCTGTCCCAAGAAGGATTCAAAATTGGTAAGGAGGAAGTGTTGAATCGACTGTCAGTACAGAAGGTTGACAAGGCACCGGAACTGGATGAGATGCATCCAAAGATATTGAAGGAAGTTAGAATGGAAATCCCAGGGACACTGGCCATAATCTTCCTGTCTTCTCAACACAAAGGTGGTGCCAGAGGATTGGAGAATAGTAAATGTTACGCCCTTGTTCACAAAAAGTTGCAGGATAGCCCAAACAATTACATGCCAGTCAGTTCAACATGAGTGGTGGGCAAGCTTCTAGAAACAGTTATACGGGATAAAATTAGCAGCAGCATGGAAAAAGTGGGTTGATTAAGAAGAGCCAGTATGGATTTTTAAAGGGGAATTCAGGTTTAACTTACTTTCTGGAGTTTTTGGAGGAGGTAACAGAAAGGGTCAATGAGGGCAATGCTGTTGATGTAAAGTACATAGACTTCCAGAAGACATTTGATCCAGTGTCACACAACAGACTTGAGAAGTTATAGGGGCAGTAACAATGTGGTACAAAGTTGGCTGAATAATAGGAAGCAGACAGTAATGGTTTATGAATATTTTTCGAGCTGGAGGAAAGTTTGTAGTGGAGTTCTCGAGGGGTTGGTGTTGGGACCCTTCTTTTTCCTGATATATATTCTAGATCTTGGTGTGCAGGCGACTGTTTCAAAGTTTGCGGATGATACAAAACTTGTAAGTATTGTCAACTGTGAAGAGGACAGTTTGGAAATTCAAAAGGACATAGATAAGTATAGGGGCTGGTTTAGCTCACTGGGCTCAATCGCTGGCTTTTAAAGCAGACCAAGCAGGCCAGCAGCACGGTTCGATTCCCGTACCAGCCTCCCCGGACAGGCGCCGGAATGTGGCGACTAGGGGCTTTTCACAGTAACTTCATTGAAGCCTACTCGTGGCAATAAGTGATTTTCATTTCATTTTCATAAGTTAATAGAATGGGCAGATAGGTGGCAAATGACGTTCGATGCAGAGAAGTGGGAGGTGATGCATTTTGGTGCAAAGAGCATGGAGAGACAATGCGTGGGATCTACCGGTCGCGTTGCACCCGAACAACAACACGGCACAATGCGACCGGTAGATGCCGGGAGATCTCACTTCCAGGATCTGCCCGGCTCGCCACACTTCGCGAGATTTAATGTGACCTCGCGTGTCGTAGCGACGTGAATCTCGCCCATTCTGGGCGGGATCATTTTCTGGCAAATCCGCATACAAGAGCGAGACAGCTAATCTCACTTTAAAATGTATTCCTGAGATCAAGACAAGGCGTGGGATCTAACTCCCTCTCCTTGGCGGCTTCGAGTGAGCACCATTCAGTACTGATCTCCACAATGGGGAACAGATGGAATGGCACTCATGTGGGTCTGCCAGGGGATTGGAGGCCCCCAGGTGTGTGCCTTCTGGGCAGCATTGTGTCCCCTGGGCACCCTAGTGCTGCCAGCCTGGCACCCTGGCAGTGCCACCTGGGTGCCAGCCAGGTATTGCCAAGGTGCCCAGGTGGCATTGCCAGCTGTCAGGAGCATTGCCAGGGTGCCAGGCTGGCACACTCCAAGGTGCCAAGCTTACATTTTTTGTGCGGCGGTGATTGGGCTGGAGTTTGCCGGGTCTGGGCGTGGATATGTGGGAGGGCGGAAGGGGGGGACATGGACCCAGGGACCTCCTCATGGTGAGGGGGAGGGATCCAGGGACCTTCTTATGGTGAGGGGACGGACCCAGGAACCTCCTTATGGTGAGGGGGGGCTTGTGGGGAGGTTCGGTGATCACATTGGGGGCTCAAGAGATCGGGGCGCCATTTGGTCTCCTGTTGGACTGAGGAGATCTGGCGAGCGGAGATCCTCAGTGGAGAAAATGTGGCTAAGTGCGGCCTTGTCAGGAAGTTTCCTACTGAGGCCACCGAACTACCCAGATGGGCATTAGATGGCGGGTGCTTCTCGGCGCTCTTAGCACCAGGAAGCACCCGGCTAATCTAGCGCTACGGGACTCTGTCCCCATTCAGGTAGATCACGCCCAATATAAAAAAGGGGTAAAATTCTTTAAATTTCACAGGAACAGGGGAACCTGCGTGTATATGTGCAAAGATCATTGAAGGTGTTGGGATAAGTGGCGAGAGCAGTTAATAAAGCATATTGTATTCTGGACTTTATTAATAGGGGCAGAGTGCAAGAGCAAGGATGTTATGCTGAATTTATACAAGATACTAATTAGACCTCACCTGATATATTGCACATTGTTCTGGGCATTACATTACAGGACGAATGTGAACGCATTGTTGCACGTTTTACTTGAGTGTATTATGCGTTTATTGGAGTGTATTAACACGCCTCCGTTTAAAGGCCGTGTGCTTAACACTACTACAGCTCTGTGTATGTAATTTCAGCTCGGAGTCGCCAGGTGCCGTATTTAGACACCTCACAAGTATATCAAGGTCAGGTTCAAAGTAATAACACTGTACACCGATTAGTAAGTTCAAATGATTAATATTTATTATAACAAATATAATAAATACGCATGCATACGCTAAAGACTAATACTTATTTCTACTATTAAACGACTAAATACTTATCTAAGTAGGAACCAGCAAGGTCAGGGGACAAGGCCTTTGTTCCTTTCTGGACTGCACCTTCTGTTCTCTAATAGTCGGCTAGAGTATAGGCAATGCCGGGGTCACGTAGCGAGCGTCGTTTTGGCACTTACTGAACGATGGCTGGTGCTCAACGGCCGGTGATGAAAGACAGGATCTGGAGGCTGGAGTCGGAGTCAGAAGCGGAGCCGGAGCAAAAACAGCAGTCCGCCTGAGCACAACAGACAGAACCATGTGCGGGGTCTACCTTTATAGGTCCCCCAAAGTCCGTGCCTCTTCGGGGCGGGCCTTTACCTGCCATGTATCGATTGGGTCATTTCCCAATCGATATCTTACAAATCCCCCAACCTGAGGGTCTCTTCTCGATGGGTGGGGCGGTCTCTATGGTGCTTTGTGATGGATACTTCTGGTGCCGTTTCGTCTGTGCGTCCACTCAAAGTATCCATTCAAACTCAAATGTTGCTATTGTGTGGGCCTAGATCTGGATCACCTCATTACTATGCAAATCGTTGTTGCCATTTACACCTTAAGCTGAGATCCTGCACCTGGCCATAAACTGGTTTTGTACGTGCAGAATGCTAATTAGCCTTCTGCAGACTGCTTGTCCTGCTAAGGCTGTTTTCTCCCTGCAGCCTTAGCAGTTCTCCATTTTGGTAGCCCAGTGTCCATCTTAGGTGGCTACAGCATTAGGCAGAGTGAAGAAGAGGTTGTGGCAACCTCCGCATGTAAGAGTGAGACAGCTAATCTCACTCTGATATGTATTCCTGAGATCAAGACAAGGCGTGGGCTCTAAGCGTTGAGAAACATCAGTTATGAGGGTAGATTAGAGCAGTTCGACCTGTTCTTCTGGGGGAGAAGAAAACTAAGAGGAGATTTGATAGAGATATTCAAAATCATGAGAGAACTGGACAGAGTAGACAGGGAGAAACTGTTCTTGCTTGTTAGAGGATCAAGAATAAGAGAGCACAAATTTAAAGTGATTTGCAAAAGAAGCAAATGTGAGATGAGAAAAAAGATTTTTACACAAGTGGTTCAGTGTGGAATGCACTGCCTGGAAGTGTGGTGGAGGCAGGTTCAAGTGAGGCATCCAAGAGGGCATCAGATAATTATTGGAATTGAAACAATGTACAGGGAAAAAGGTAGGGGAATAGCATTAAGTCATCGCTTTCAATTCATGATGCTCATTTGGTGAGCTGGTGCAGACACGATGGGCCAAATGGCCTCCTTCTGCACCGTAACTATTCTGTGATTCTGTAAAAATGTCCCAAATGGGTATAGGGTGAGTTCACTGTCAGTAAAACCGGGCTGTCGGATAACTTGCTTAGCAGGGTTGGTGAGGTGGAAAGAGAGGCCAGAGGAGAACATTGTCTTCCTTAGCAGGGGAGTAGATGTTGATAGTTATTGATCTGGTAGGCAGAATAGACGGGACTGAGTCAAGGTGTCTTTCTGGCTATCATGTATTAATAGTCAATAGATATTGATATTTTCTGTAATGCTATGTTAACAACATAGCATCCCCAAAATAAGGGGAAGTAGATTTAGGACTGAGTTTAGGAGGAACTTCTTCACCCAAAGGGTTGTGAATCTATGGAATTCCTTGCCCAGTGAAGCAGTTGAGGCTCCTTCATTACATGTTTTTAAGGTAAAGATAGATAGTTTTTTGAAGAATAAAGGGATTAAGGGTTATGGTGTTCGGGCCGGAAAGTGGAGCTGAGTCCACAAAAGATCAGCCATGATTTCATTGAATGGCGGAGCAGGCTCGAGGGGCCAGATGGCCTACTCCTGCTCCTAGTTCTTATGTTCTTATATTGATGCAGTTGTTTAAAACTGTATAGCCACCAATGTGTAGCTTGAATCCGAGCGTCTTATGAGGCTCTGAAATATCACTGAATTGTTTCTCACACCCAGACAAAATCTTTTGTAAAAGAGCTCAACACATCTGCTTTACGGAGTCAGTACTATACTTCCTGCAAATTGTAAAGCTCATTTCACATTTCATTCATTTAACAGAGGCAAATATAATTGGAGAAGATAGGAAAAGGGTTTGTGCATGGTGATTATAATTCTGCAGCTTATTCTTGCAGGCATTCCCCTCCTCTTACCTCGATTCAATCTGTAGATATCCACCAGTAACAAAAGCAATTGGCTGAAAACAAATCAGACTACCTTCTAGCTTTTTAAGATCACCATGTTTTCCCTTGGTGTCTCTTGTAGGCCGTTTCACCCCTAAATGGTTACTTTTCCTATTGGTTGATGATTTCCAGCAAGAGAATGAGGTGATGTTGCCATGGCAACTTGAATTACTAACCGATAAAAGAATGAACTGTTTTAGGAATGTCCTGGTGGGGATAGAGATGTAGAGGACTTAAATGTCCATGTGAAGAGGAGGTGGTTAAAGGGCCAGATAACTAGAAATTGCTGAAATGACAGAAGAAACAGGAATGTAGGTGGGAATTGACTGGGGAAAATAATAGTCAAGATAGGAAGAAATCAGGTTGGTGGGGCAGGCACAGGCTAAAACGGTGGTTTACCAGAAAAGTCCTGTTTGTGGGTTTGGGGAAACGGGCTGGAAATGGGTTGTGCAGAATTGGGGATATGAGATTGGAAGCTATGGAGGGAGGGAAGATCTCCAGAGGAGGTAAGGTCAGTGACAGTCTGGGGAACAGTGGCTTGGTGTTTGGTCGTCATGGTCCAGGGGGAGGTAGGGGAAAGTATCTGAGAATTGACATTCAGTCTTTGCAATGATGTCAGTGCAGCCGCGGCGGGAGTTCCCCACTGTTACCAAAACAAATGGCAAAGTGCCCTCAAATAGCGCAGTCAGCGCCCAGAAACATCCTGCTAAACGTGCCCAAAAAAGAGATTCAGTTTTTGTCCCGTTAAATCGCGCCCGATATGTGCGTTAAGTACAACAAAGTCTTGTGGTGCTGCTTTAGTTAATAGGACTGGAAATCTACCCACACATTTGAAATGTTCTCGGGAAACTCTGGCAGGAAGCAAGCCGTTTTGTGCGAGTTGGGATACCGTGCAGCAAAGTATGAATTGCTTGTTTCATTGAAATAAAGCTCCAATTGTGTCTTTGATCAAAAGATCAACCCAGTTCATTTCCCTGAATTAATTAATAACATTGTTTCTCCGATCAAAAAGAAATGGATTATTATAAAAACTAGAATGTTTGCTATAGATGAATAAAATATTCATATTTTTCTGACTGGTATCTGTTTTCCATTCTTAATTTCATATATGTATCCTGTATAATTGAGTGCGTCTAGGAAACTGCATTGAGTAGTTAATAGAAAGTTTATGTTTGATATTTAAGGGCTTCAAAAGAGGGGCCATGAATTTCAGCCCTGTAACATCTGGTTTTTCGGCACCACAGCTGCTATTTTGTTGACAAAATGGCGCCTGCAGTGTATCCACACTTCTGGTGCTTAGCTTCCGGGGATGCCACTATGATGATGACTGTGAATGTGAAGGTACCCATGAACTTTCATCATCTGGTTTCTTCCTGGTTGGAGCAGGAAACACTTGTAACTTTGCCATCAACTGTTGAATGAGGGAAGTCATTCATTGCCAGTGAGGAGCAGGTGAAATGAGCACTGAATTTTGCAAAGATTGCCAACTTTCCCGGAATACAAGGTTCCATTGACAACATGCCCATTACTCTGCCGGTGCCACATGTAAATTCTGAGATTTACTGCAACTAAAAGGGATTCCATGCCCTCAACAACCATACAGAGTATCATGCAGGGAAATTCCCGATATCCAAGCAGCATGATTCTTTCATTCCATGGCAGTCCGCTCTATCATCTGCATTTGAGTCACCACAAGAGGCCGGAGGGCTGCTCCACCAACAAGTCCAGCTTAGTGTCAGAGCATCTCAAAGCACGTTCTTTGCTCGTTGCACCATGATTCTTCCTGCTCAGACTCTCACCTGTAACCTCCTCCAGCACCTGCTCCACTCAGAATGTATCTTCAATTTAAGAGGTGGAGGTTGGCTGTAAGAATAGAACCATAGAATAAAATTTCAACAGTGAAGAAGGAGGCCATTCGGCCTATCAAGTCTGTACTGACTCTCTGAAAGAGTACCCTACCTAGGCCCACTACCCCACCCTATCCCCATAACCCCACCTAACCTACACATCTTTGGACACTAAGGGGCAATTTAACATTGGCAATCCACCTAACCTGCGTATCTTTGGACTGTGGGTGGAAACCGAAGCACCCGGAGAACATAGGGAGAGCCTGCAAGCTCCACACAGTCACCTAAGGCCGGAATTGAACCATGGTCTCTGGCGCTGTGAGGCAGCAATGCTAACCACTGTGCCACCGCATTGCCCTGGTTGTAGTGAAGTCTAGTTTTAGGTGATCGTAGTATTGTACAAACTTTGGCCCTCTGCGAAGGCATACAGCCACTCAGCAGCAAGTTTAGCACTGTTGTGTGGCACTAGCCCTATGCTAAACAGGATAGATTTCGAACAAATCTAGCAACTCAAGACTGGGCATCCATGAGGCACTGTGTGGCCATCAGCAGCAGAATTGTTTTCAACCACAATCTATAACCTCATTGCCCGGTATATCCCCCACTCGATCATTACCACCAAGCCAGGGGCTCGACCCTGGTTCAATGAGAGTGCAGGAGAGCATGCCAGGAGCAACACCAGGCATAGCGAAAACTTAGGTGTCAACCTGATGATGCTGCAACACAGGACTACTTGCATGCCAAACAGCATCAACAGGAGACTTTCAGTGGCGGTCATGGAGTGAGCGATTGCACACAGGTGGCTCCTGCTTGAAGGCATTGGTTTCGGTCCTTTTTACCCAAACTTTGGGGAATTTCAAAGGAAACATTGTGCGGAGAGTGGAGGGGATTAGTTCTCCCTTAGATGAGCATGTCTGCGGGTTAATAAACTCGACAGAAGACAGTGAAAGCCCTGGCTATGGAGTTGGAGGAAACTCCTGGCGCATCATCAATTGCAAAAATGGTGGAGGGGGAAAGGTCGTCACCAACTGTAAAGTTGCCATTGGAGCAGTTGATGAGCTTCATTAAGATCGATTTTCAGCAGCAGGGTAAATAAATACAGAGTGACTGGTTGAAGGCGGTTGAGGGGCAGTGGCACCTCTTTGTGGAACAGGTGGAGGTGCAAGGGGCGACGATCCAGGAGGTGGAGAATGTGGTGTCTGACCAGAGTGACTGGATTGTGTCATTGGAGGCGGAGATGGCAATCCTGGGGAACATGTGTAAGATGCTGCAAGCAAAGGTGGAGGACCAGGAAAATAGGTCTAGGCGGCAAAATCTGAGGATTGTGGGGCTATCAGAGGGAGTGGAGGGAACGAGTGCAACAAGCTATTTCAGGAGGAAGCTGGCCAGGTTGGTGGGCGAGAAGGGCTGGACAAGGCTCCGAGGTGGATCGGGCCCATAGGTACCTGAGGCAGAGGCAAAGAGCAGGGAAGCCGCCACGGGCGGCGAGTGTGCACATGCATAAATTCCAGGATAAGGAAAAGATTCTGAGGTGGGTCAGAGCGTAGCAGGATTGCGATTGGGAAAGAAATTGAACCGGAATTGATCAGGACATTGGTGCTGAGCTGGCCAATAAACAGGCAGGATTCAAAGAGGCCAAGGCAGCGTTGTTCCGGTGCCAGATTTGGTTTGATGTGCTGTACACAGCCAGACTTTGGATCGCTTTCGAGGGCCGGGAGTATTACTTTGGGACACCAGTGGAAGTGAATTACTAAGAATGTGGGTAGAAGTTCTGCCTCTGTTGAATTTTGTTATCTGTTTCTATTTGCCGATTGGGAAAGATTGTTATGGGAGTGGTTGAACCCGCCCTTTTGTATTTTTGTATTGATATTAAATTGCTGCTTTTTTTTGGAGAGAGGGCATCAGTGTTGGGGGTATGGTGTTTAATTGTATTGTACCTATACTCTGTGCAGTGCATCAGGGGTTGTTGGGTGTAGTGGTGCGGTGGCTCGAGATTGCTCTGTATGGGGGACATCTTGAGGTGATGTTCCTCGTGTTGGGTTAGGTGTGGGGATGGGGTAAGGGCAGTGCAGGAGGTCTGGAAAGAAGCAATGGGGGTTGGGAGTGTGCAGGTGGGATGGGTAGGGGATGGTGGTTTTTTTGGGTTAGGGCCTTCAGGTGGGATTCACCACGCAAGCAAGAAATGCTAGTGAGCGGATGCGGTGGTTAGCCAGTATGGGAGGAGGGGGAGGGGCAGAGTGAGGTGGAGGGGAGGGGTTGGGGTCAGGGGAGGCGACCTGTCTCTTATGGAGGGTGAGATTGGTCATGGACGGGACAGGGGGCCATTTTTAGTGGGTCTGACTCAGAGTGGGGGTGCGGAGCCTATGGTGATGATGGCGAACTTTTGGAGAGAGGGAAGATGGAAGCCTCCAGTGAGAAACGTGACATGTCCATACGCTAAATGGGCCCGTTAAGCGGTTCCGGGTGTTCGTGCACTTGAAAAGTTTGAGAGCAGAGGTGATTTTCCTCCAGGAGACGCATTTTCGGGCGAAAGATTAGGTGAATGTGAGGAAGGGGTGGGTGGCGCAAGTTTTCCACTCGGGCTTTGACTCGAAGTCGAGGGGGTTTGCCATACTGTTGAACAAGAAAACAGGATTAATGGGGACTAAAGAGATGTGGGACCCAGGGGCGGGAGAGGTTTGTGATACCAAGTGGGGGTGCTAGTGTGCAATCCAGTGGTGTTGGTGAATGTGTATGCACCTAATTGGGATGATGCTGGATTCATAAAGCAGCAATTAGAGACAATCCCAGATTTGGACTCTCACCAGCTGATTATGGGGGGGGGATTTTAATTGTGTATTGGAGCTGAACATGGATAGGTCGAGCCCTAAGTCAATGGGTAGGTCAGGAGTGGCGGGAGAGATGGGAGAGTTTATGGAGAGGATGGGGACGGTGGAACCATGGAGCTTTGGGCATCCGGGAGAGAGAGAGAGTACTCCTTCTCGTATGTGTATATTCCCAGATTTACTTTTTTGTGGTGAGCTGGGCAGTGCTGATGGGATGAAAAGTGTGGAATATGCGGGAATAATAATAATTCTTGCCAATACCTTTGCCAGGTATTTCATATCTGTATTCGGCAGCGAGATGGGCCTATAACACACGCACGCCAATGGATCCTTTCCCTTTTTCGGGATCAGCATAATCGACGCCTGCGCCAGCATATCTGGCCACTCCCCCTTCTCACAGCTTCATTAAACATACCCAAAAGGTGGGGGGTCAACTTTGTTGCGAAGTGTTTAGAAAATTGCACAGGAAGCCATCCGGCCCCCGGTGCCTTACCCGACTGCATCATGCCAATACACTCCATCACCTGCTTCAGCCCTAACAACTCATCCAGTGGCTGCCTCTTGCCCGTCTCCAAGTCTGGGAAGCCTAGTCCATCTAAAAAACGACCTATAACAGCCCCCACCGCCCCGCCCCACCCAAGGACTTCTTGTCGGCCAAAAGCCCCAAATCCAACCTCCACCCCGGCCTCTGCGCCTGACCCGAATAAAGTCTCACATCTAGATAGTGCGTGTTGCTGGGTGTGGTCCAAAATCACTAATCAGCCTCGTGAAATCACTATTCAAAAGTACTATTGGGTGGCACGGTAGCACAGTGGTTAGCATTGTTGCTTCAGAGCCCCAGGGACCCGGGTTCGGTTCCCGGCTTGGTCACCGCCTGTGCGGAGTCTGCACTTTCTCCCCGTGTCTGTGTGGGTTTCCTCCGGTTTCCTCTCACAAGTCCTGAAAGACGTGCTGTTAGGTAATTTGGACATTCTGAATTCTCCCTCTGTGTACCTGAACAGGCGCCGGAATGTGGCGACTTGGGGATTTTCACAGTAACTTCATTGCAGTGTTAATGTAAGCCTACTTGTGACACTAATAAAGATTATTATTTTGAGTGGGCACTTTACATTGGTGATGACTCCACTGTGTGGGAATCATAGATTTACACTGGGGGATGGATGGAATGTATAGGAGATGGATGATGGACGGGTTAGAGCATGTCAGAGATATGTTTGAGATTGGGAAATTTGCTGGGCTAGAGGAACTGCGGGAGAGGTTCGAGCTACCAAGGGAAAGTGAGCTTAGATATTGGCAGGTGTGGGACTTTGCGCGCAAGGAGCTGCCTTTGTTTCCTCAGGTGCCAGAGTATCCGCTTTCGGAGAAAATGTTGCTCCTAGAGGAGTTAGGATGGTAGGATTGCGGATATATGTCAGTTGTTGGGGGAGAAGGGTATGGCCTTAGTGAAAAGGATCATGCGGAAATGGGAGAAGTTGGGAAGGAAGATAGGATGGTGAGATGTTGGTGTGAAGTAATGCATCGAGTGAATTCAAGCTCCTCCTGTGTAAGAATGAGTCTGACACAGTTTAAGATGGTGCACAGGGTCCACATGATTCAGGCCCGGATGAGTAGGTTTTTTTACCGAGGTAGAGGACGGGTGCAAGATTTGTGGGAGGGGTCGCCGAACCATGCCATATGTTCAGGGGGGCTGAGGAGTTGGAGAACTTTTGGGAGGCAATGTTTGAGACCCTATTGAGGATTGTAGGAGTTGAGGTGAAGCAGAACACTCTGGTGACGAACTTTGGGGTGCCAGAGGGGCCAGTGATGCTGGAGGTGAAGGAGGCCGATGTCATGGCTTTCACCTCTGCTTGGCGACGGATACTTTTGAATTGGAGGTCAACTACGCTTCTGGGATTTGGGGCATGGTTGGGAAACTTGTATGAGTTTTTCAGGTTGGAGAAAATCAAATTTGCCCTCAGTGGGCCGAAGGAGTGCTTCTAGGTAGGGTGGAGGCTGTTCGTGGTCTCTTAGAGGAGCTGTTTGTCGTGGGGTGGGGGGGACGAAATAGGGCAAAAATGTGCAAACTGCATACTCTGTTCAATGTTAATATTGTGTTATTATGCTGAATATGTTTGGAAAAGAATATATTTTAAACAGCATAAGCAGCAAGCAATAGACAGAGCTAAACGATTCCTCAACCAATGGATCAGATCTAAGCTCTGCAGTCCTGCCACACCCAGTCATGAGTGGTGATGAACAATAAAACAACTCATTGGAGGAGGAGGCTCCACAAATATCCCCACCCTGAATGATGGAGGAGCCCAGCAATCAGTGAAAAACCTAAGGCTAACCATTCAAAACAATCTTCAACCAAAAGTGCTGAGTGGACGATCCATCTTGGCCTCCTCTGGAAACCCCCAGAATCACAGCTGCCAGTCTTCAGTAAATTCAATTCACTCCACGTGATATCAAGAAACGGCTGAAGGCACTGGATGCTGCAAAGGCTATGGACCCTGACAATATTCCGGCAATAATACTGAATGTGTTCCAGAACTTGCCACATTTCTAACCAAGCTGTTCCAGTACAGCTACAACACTGGCATCTACCCAGCAATGTGGAAAGTTGCAGAGGTATGTCCTGTACACAATAAGCAGGACAAATCCAACCCGGCCAATTACTGCCCCCATCAGTCTACTCTTAACCCTCAGTAAAGTGATGGAAGGGGTCAGCAACAGTGCTATCAAGCAGCATTTAGCAATAACCTGCCCGGGGACGTTCAGCTTGGGTTCTGCCAGGATCACTCAACTCCAGACCTCATTCCAACCTTAGTTCAAAAATGGATGAAAGAGCTGAACCCCAGAGGTGAGGTGAGAGTGATTGCTCTTGACATCAGGGCAGCATTTGATTGTGTACAGCATCAGGGATCCCTAGCTAAACTGGAGTCAATGGGAATCGGGAGAAAGCTCTCCGCTGGTTGGAGTCATAGTTGAGACAAAGGAAAATGGTTGTGGTGGTTGGAGGTCTCAACTTCAGGACATCACTGCAGGAGTTCCTCAGGATAGTGTCCTAGGCCCAACCATCTTCAGCTGCTTCATCAATGACCTTCCTAACATCGTAAGATCAGAAGTGGAGATGTTTGCAGATGATTGCACAATGTTCCACATCATTCATGACTCCTCAGATAATGAAGTAGTCCATGCCCAAATGTAGCAGGGCCTGGACAATATCCAGTCTTGGGCTGACAAGTGGCAAGTTACATTTGCATCACACAAGTGCCAGAGAGTGACTAATTCCTACGAGAGAGAATCTAACGTCCCTTGATATTCAATGCGTTACCTTCACTGGATAGCCCAGCATCAACATGCCAGGGGTTACCATTGACCAGAAACTGGACTGGACTAGCCCACAACCCAAAGCAGCAGTATTTAGCATCTATAGGATGTAGTGTGGGAACCACTTGCCATCCATCCTGGCTTGGAACGATATTGCTGCCCCTTTGCTGTTGCTGGGTCAAAATCCTGGAACTCGCTCCCTAACCACACCTACACCACAGGGACTGCAGTGGTTCAAGAAGGCAGCTCACCACCACTTTCTGAAGGGCAATTAAGGATGGGCAATAAATGCTGGCCTAACTAGCGACGACCACGTCCTGTAAACTAATAATAAAAGAAAACTAGCTGCCCACTGATTTCATTAATATCAGTGGGTAGCATGGAGTTTGCCTGCAGCCTGTATTGGAAGCAATGCATGTGGGCTAATGACACATTGTTTTGTGTCTTGTGTAATTTAACAAGGAAACTGGAAATACGTGGTAATGGTTGTTTAAAGTTAACAAAAGTTCAGAGAGAAGCAAATTGTTTGTCAATCTAAGTAAATATTCAATGAGGAGAAATTTGCCTTGTTGTAACAAGAGCTTAATTTGTTATTTAATAATGAATCTTGAAACCAGACAAAGTTGGTCTCATGAAGAGTAATTGATCCAATATGGACTTTTTCACTTGACTGTGTTATGTTTGCTGAATAATGTGGATTATGTTACTATTTATTTGTAAAATAAAGATATTAATTGGTTTAGTCTGCAAACTTTTAGTTTGTCCGGTAATATCTGCCATTGTAAATAAAAGTTGGCAGTGACCAACCGCGAGGCTGGAGGATGAGAAAATCTTACTTTTAAGTTCAGAACCTTACTCTGGACCAGTGCAGATGAGCCACGCTCAGATCAAATTCAATTCGTTTCCACTAAGCATGGAAACATTTATTATAAATAAGTTTGTGGAAAAGTTGCACTTACAGTAAACACCTCAAATCCCTAAGTTACCCTTGCATGGGAGCAACTTTGGTGGTCCATCATTTTGCATAATCCCATCTCTCTGCGCCCTTGAGTGATTGACCAAATCGTTCCTGCCCAACTGCAGTACCTGAGGCTGTGCGATCGCCTACTTCTGAGCAGACATCTCACTCTGTTGTAACATCTGGTGTCAATATGTGCTGATAAGGTTTGTCAGATCAGTTCAAATAGTTGTCACAAGTTCTATAGACATCGTAAAGTGTAAATAAATCATATCCCATAAATACAGGTGCTTCTGTTTTGCTTTGGTATTGTAATCATTTTAATGGATTAGTTGAGTTCAATTTTCTATTTATTTTGACCTCGTAGTAGCCGCCCCACAGACAGGCTCACTCATCAATTCAGTCACAATTTAATTACAGCATGACCACAAACATTTTTTAAATAAATTTAGATTACCCAATTAATTTTTTCCAATTAAGGGGCAATTTAGCGTGGCCAATCTACCTACCCTGTACATCTTTGGGTTGTGGGGGCAAAACCCACACAAACACAGAGAGAATGTGCAAACTCCACATGGACAGTGACCCAGAGCCGGGATCAAACCTGAGACCTCAGTGCCGTGAGACAGCAGTGCTAACCACTGTGCCACCGTGCTGCCTGACCGCAAACATTATATGACAATGATTATTTAACATAAGAACTGGGAGCAGGATTAGGCTATCAAACTCTTCGAGCCAGCTCTACCATGCAGTACGATCACGGCTAATCTCATCACGGCCTTATCTCCACCTTCCTGCCCTCTCCCCATAACACTTCATCTGCTATCTATTAAAAACCTGTCTATTTCCTCCAATCCGACTGCCCCCAAAGGTTTTTCACCATCCTCCCTCCTCCTGCTCCACAACGACACGCAAGCCATGATCCTGACCAATGGATCCACCATAGACCCAATTCAAGTTTGGACTGGGATCAAGCAAGGCTGTGTCATCGCACAGGCGCTCTTCTTGATCTTCTTGATCTTCCTTGCTGCAATGCTCCATCTTACCATCAGCAAGCTTCCCACTGGAGTGGAGCTAAACTGCAGGAATCTGTTCAGCCTCCACTGTCTGCAGGCCACATCCAAGGTCGTTCCATCCTCTGACATTGAATTATAAGTATGGAGATGATGCTTGTCTCTGCTTCAAGCCATCGGCAACATCGTCACCACAGTGTACGAGAGCAAAGACCTTACCTGAACCATCTGGAAGATGAAGGTCCACTATCAAACTGCCCCCGCCACACAGCACCATCGTCAGTTATCAAAATCCACAATGAGACTTTGGTCAATGTGGACTACATTCTATACCTTGGGGGCCTACTGTCAACAAAGATGAGGTTCAGCACCACCTTCAGTGTACCAGAGCAGCCTTTGGTCGCCTGAAGAAGAGGGTGTTTGAAGACCTGGATCTCAGATCTGGCAGCAAGCTCATGAGTAGTAGTGATACCCACCCTTCTGTATGGTTCAGAGACGTGGACTATGTACAGCAGGCAACTCAAAACCCTGGAGAAGTATCAACAGTGCTGCCTCCACAACATCCTGAAAATCCATTGGCAGGATAGGGGCACCAATGACAGTGTTCTCGTTGAGGCCAACAACCCCAGCATCGAAGCAATGCCCATGCTCGATCAGCTGCACTGATGGGCCACATCATTCGTGTTGTCTGCTCCGAGATTCCTGAAACAAGCGATCTATTCGGAGTTTCGACACAGCAAACGAGCCCCAGGACAGCAGAGAAAAAACTTCAAGGAAACCCTTCTTGAAAATGTGCAACATCCCCACCGACATCTGGGAATCCCGGGCCCAAGAGTACCTGAAGCGGAAGATCAGCATACGGGAAGGAGCTGAACTCCTCGGGTTTCATTGCCAGGAGCAAGCTGAAGCCAAGTATCGACAGTGAAAGGAGTGTGTGGCAACCCGGGCATCCCACCCACCCACTCCGCTAACCACCGTCTGCCCCACCTGTGACAGATACTGTAGATAACGCATTGGACTCCTCAGTCACCTGAGAACTCATTTTTAATGTGGAAACAAGTCATCCTCAACTCCAAGGGATTGCCTCTGAAGAAGAAAAGAGGTTATTCTTAGTCCTTTAAGTATGCAGTATGTTTCCAACTCTGTTTTGCTCTTAACTGTTGAACATATGAATTAGGGAGCAGGATTAGGCTATTCAGCCCCTCAAAAGCCTGCTGTGCTATTTGATTAGATCATGGCTGCTCTCATTGTGGCCTCTATTTTCCTGTCTAACCTCTATACCCTTTGACTCCCTGGCAGTATGTAATCTATCTAGCTTGGCCTTAGTAACATTTCAATGACCCTGTTTTCTTTGCTCTGTAGGGAAGAGCATTTCACAGGCTAATAATGGGAGAGATCCCTCCCAAGAGCCTCAAAAATTAGGTTGCAATATTACGGGCGTGATTTAATGACCGCATTGAGCTTAAGTGAGAATGCAACAAGGCCGCTAAATCACAGAAGAGACCAAAATCGAGAATCGCGGCAGGCGTCGATCTGTTTGCGATCGAACTGATGTGATCCCGTTGGCGAGATCAGGATCCCGCCAGAGCGTGGCGAGAAACCAATAATCACTACTTAAGCCCAATCTACATACAATTAACAGGAGCGACTCCCTGTTTAACGGCCCCTGTGATCGAACAGCCTCGCCATCAAAAGGTCATGCGTGCACCGATTGGTGCTCCTTTTTAAAACGTACGGCCCTGGTGTCCGGTGGCCGGGAAGGTGAGAGGAGGCCGTGTCAGGAGCGGGGAGGGGGAGCAATGGGGGGACTGGAGGGCCCGGGGTGGAAGACACTGCAGGTTGTCAGTCTCACACCCTCTCCCAACTCCTTACAGATATTAAACGGTATGGATGAGATCTTGAACCCCGCAGAAGCAGCACAAGTGGTGCTGATGGCAGGCCAGGCAGCCAGTTGGCAGAGAAGGCGGCGACAGCAACTATGACAGGGGCTTGAGGCCGTGGCCCATGTGAAGTGTCGTACATTAACTAGAAGGGGTTTCATTCCCTGTTCATCCAGCTCATGCGTCACCACCACATGAAGATCATGCATGTGTGTGCACACTCCCCAGTGAGTGTGCACCACAGCTACAACCTGGGGCAGTTTAACACCCCCAGCGCCCTGAAGATCCATCCCAGGCTGGTTGGATGGCTCTTGGGGGTTAAGAGATACCCGCTGAGGACCTGGATAATGATGACAGTCGGAGGCTGGTGACTAAAGCGGACACCTGATACAATGAGGTCTATGCGGTCACCTGGGCTGTCATTGAGAGGTGTATCACACTCCTCAAGATGCAGTTCCAATGCCTTGACTGCTCTGATGGTGCACTGCGTTACACCAACCAGAGGGACACCTGCTTTGTGGTGGTCTGCTGTGCCTCCCACAACCTGACACAGCAGCGGGGTAATGGGCTGGAGGTAGAGGGGAAAGGAACATGTGTCACTTTAGTAAAGAGGCTTCTCAGACACTATTTGGTGCGCACCACACAGTGACTCACAGCAGGTGGAGATAGGAACTCCCGAAGGGGTGTACGGTCCAAGGGCAGTCTGGCCCCAGGGACTAGTTGCCGTCCAGACAGGTTTCGGGCTTCTGGAATGGACAGTCCCATCGATTGTCCACATTGTAATGGATGTATTAAGCCAACTGGGCATATAGGGCCTCCATGCCATGGTGAATGCACCTGTGCACCGAGCTCTGTGAGATCCCGGACAGGTCCTCACTCGGCGCCTGGAGGACCCCATTGTGTAAAGTCTCAGGGCAACTGTCACCTTGGCGGCCACCTGGACTGGGTGTCACCCCCCATATTCCCTCACTGCCTCCCGCCCCTACAGGTATGTCACACTGTCTCCCTGCTCAGCCAGAGTCTTCAACGGCATGCCCGGTCTGGTAGGTCCTCGAAAAACAGGTGCTTATGGTAAACGCGAGGCATCATGCTGCGCCTCCTTTGTGCCTCCTCCTCATCATTCCGTTGGGTTAGCATGCTACCACTGAATCAAAATTAGCATTTAATACTCAATGAAATTTCCAGCACTGAAAAAATGGCTCCTTTAACACTCAGCAAAACGGTGAACGTTTACTGGAACAGTTAACTCTGGAAAGAATCATAATAATAAAATTCCCTCAAATGTTTAATGGTGGAATAAAATGAGTGCATGTGGCAACTTTATCATAGATCAGAAGACAATGACAGATTTATTATGTACCACATAATGAAATGAAATGAAAATCACTTATTGTCACGAGTAGGCTTCAATGAAGTTACTGTGAAAGGCCCCTAGTCACCACATTCCGGCGCCTGTTCGGGGAGGCTGGTACGGGAATTGAACCGTGCTGCTGGCCTGCTTTGGTCTGCTTTTAAAGCTAGCGATTTAGCCCAGTGTGCTAAACCAACCCCTCATGTATGAGACATCAAAAAGTGAACAATAGAATTGCTAAATTTATTTACCTGTCCTGACATACAATAATGATAGTAGCTTTTGTGAAATAATTTGCATCAGCATGTTGAATTCAAACAGATCTTTCTGGTGCTAACTGGCTGAACTTAAAACTTAATCTTTACCAGTAAAGTCGATTTATTGAGTATAATTAGAACTCTTAATATCACAGGCAACAACAAAAGCAGTCTGCAGTTTGACATCTCCCTCATGTTTTGTTTACCACTCCAGTCAGGAAACAGGCAGGAAGTTCCCATAGGTGCAGAGACGAAACAGATAATACCACACACATTCTTGAAACTTGAAATTTTGTTTTTCATGTGGCTCTGGGTAAAAGCAAATTACATCAGCTCTTCTGCTAGCTCCCGTAAATAACAAAGGACCAGGAACATCCGAAGATTGGTCCCGGGTTTGTGATTTGTTAGTACTCTGCTCTCAGGATAGACAAGAATATGAACACCACACTTGGCCTCAACACACAAAGGGACTGGATTTTGGATGGTTGAAGTTGGCTCCTCCTATTCCTGACAGAGCATAAGAGGATTTAGATATGAAGAGTGTTCTGTATTGCCAATTTGTATAATTGTCCATATTTATCCTGTACCTTGTGCAATTGCTGTCTTGAACTCGATTTCCTCCTGTTTTATTCCTTCATTTATTAGTTTGCAGAATGTCACTGGTATTTAGCTCAGTGGGCTAGACTGATGGTTTGTGATGCAGAACAAGGCCAGCAGCGCAGATTCAATTCCTGCACCGGCTTACCCAAATGTGGCGACTAGGGGCTTTTCACAGTAACTTCATACTTGTGACAATAAAAGCCCACCACTAATTGCCCATGAGAAGGTGATGATGCGCTGCCTTCTTGAACCACTGCAACCCATGTGGTGTAGATACACCCACAGTGTTGTTAGGAAGCGAGTTACAGGATTTTGACCCACCAACAGTGATGGAGCAGTAGCTTAGTTCCAAGCCAGGAAAATTTGTGGCTTAGAGGAGAACCTAAAGGTTATGGTTTTTCCATGCATTGCTGCCCTTGTCCTTCCAGCTGGTAGATGTCGTTGAAGAGTTGCTACAGTGCATATTGTAAATGGCGCACAACATTGCCACAATGCATCCATGTTGGAGGGAGTGAATGTTTAAGGTGGTGGATCGGGTCCGGATCAAGAAGGCTGTTTTTGTCTTGTATCGTGTCGAGCTTCTTGAGTGTTGTTAAAGCTGTGCTCATCCAGGCAAGAGAAGAGTATTCCATCACACTCCTGATTTGTAGATGGCGAGCAGTCTTTGGGGAGTCAGGAAGTGAGCCACAGATTTATATGGCTTGTCTAATTCAGCGCTTGAACAATGGAAACCTCCAGGATGTTGATTGCGGGTAGGTTCTTCGATGATAATGCTGTTGAATGTCAAAGGATGATGCATACATTAGTCATACAGTTTTACAATACAGAAAGTAGCCCTTTGGCCCATTATGTCCAAGCCAGCCATCAAACACATATTTATTCTAAGCCCATTTTCCAGTACGAGGTCCGTCACCTTTTGTGCTATGGTGTTTTAAGTGCTCATCTAAATGCTTCTTAAATGCTGTGAAGGTTTACGCCTCTAATACGCCTCTAATACCCTTTCAGGCATGAGTTTCAGATTCTCACTGCCTTCAAGGTGAAAATGTTATTCCTCAAATCCCCTCTAAATCTCCTACCCCTTACATTAAATCTATGCCCCCTGGTTATTGACCCCTCTACTAAGCGAAAAAGATTCTTCATATCTACCCTATCTACATCCTTCATAATTGTCTGATTTTCAGCTATTTCTGGGATGTTACTTGTATCCTCTATAATGAAGACCGATGCAAAATGCCTGTTCAATTCACCTGCCATATCCCTATTTTCCATTATTAATTCTCCAGACTCACTTTCTACAGGATCAACGCTCACTTTGTTAACTTTTTTATTTTTATAATATTAATAGAAATTCTTAATATTTGTCTTTGCATTTCTAGCTAGCTTTCTCTCGTACTCTAAATCTGCCGTCCTTATTCATCTTTTAATTATTCTTTGCTGTTCTTTATATTCTGTTTAATCTTCTGACCTGCCATCCATCTTTGTGCAATTTTAAACTTTTCCATTAAGTTTGGTACAATCTTTAACTTATTTAGTTAACCTTGAATGGCGGGTTCTCCCCTTTGAATTTTTCTTTCTTATTGGGATGTATCTATTTTGTGTATTCTAAAATAATCCTTTAAATATCTGCCATTGCATCTATACTGATGTATCTCGTAACCTAATTTGCCAGTTCACTTTAGCTAGCTCTGCTTTAATGCTCTGAAAATTGCCCTTATATAAATTTAAAGTACTAGTCTTGGACCCACTCTTCACCCCCTCAAACGGAATTCAAAATCAATCAAATTACTATTGTTACTACTTAAGTCTGCCTTCACAATGAGGTATTAATTAATTCTATCAGGGGCCATGTCAGGGAGCACTGCCAGGGGGCACTGCCAGGGGGCACTGCCAGGGGACACAACCAAGGGGCACTAACAAGCAAGTTACTCTCCTCCATTGTGCGAAGTTCCCATTTTTCCAATTGGGGGATTCCCTTTCTGCGTGTGGAGGGTGGTTTCCCCTGATCCACAGGGGAGGGGGTTTTGGGGATGTCGCCTTCTGCAGGTGGAGGTTGGGAAGTGTTCCAATTATCCACCAGGGGGTGTTTCCCATGTCCACCAGGGGATCCCAATGTCCGGGAGAGGGGTGTCCCAATGTCCATTGGGTTGCCTTAAACTTAACTTTGAGACATGGACGCCCTATCACATATTCCCGGCGTTGCCAGCATTTTCAGGCTCTGCCTCTCCAGTTGGCTCCGTGATCCTCACCAGCACTTTGAAATTGCACGGAGTGCTGTTAAATGAGGTGAGAATAGGCGGCTGTGAATCTGGCAAATTTCACACAGCTTTTCCTGCATTCCCCAACACTGTGCAATTTTGAAAAGATTGAACCCTCAGTTTTGGCTGCTAGATTTGTTCTGAGTCTTTCCTATTTTGCATGGTGGTCATGCCACACAGCACAATGGAGATTGTTCTCAGTGTGAAGAGGATACTTAATCTCCACAAAGACTGTCCTATGATCACTGTGTCTTGTCCTGTCATAAAGAGCGGCATGTGACAGGTCAGGTCGTGAGGATGAGGTTAAGTTTTGTTTCCTCTTGTTGGTTCTCACACCGCTTGGTGGCAGGCCAGTCTGGCAAATATGTCCTTCAGGACTTAGCCAGCAGTGGTGCCATTCTTGGTGAACATGGGCATATGTGCCTTTGCTACCCTCGGTACTTCTTCCAAGGGATCAACATGAAGGAGCATTGATTCATCACTGGTGAGGGAGAGTGGTATATGGTAATCAGTAGAATGTGTCCCTGCTCAGGTTTGGTCCAATGAAACTGCCTGAGGTGATGAAGGTACTCACATAACTCTGTTAAAGAATGGAGTCATAAAGGAATGGCCATACATGTCCAAGTCATTATGGTGTATGGCTTGGAGGGAAATTGGAGGTGATAATGTTCCCATGAACCTGCTTTTTAGTTTATTCCCAGGGAGGAATTTTTCAAGTTGTTCTCATAGCAATAGTGTAAAATAGACACTAATGGCAAAACATGGGCACAGTTTGAAAAGCCCAGAACAATATCTTACCGCATATCATTTATCTGATAACGTAATTCTTTTAGCACAAATTCCCTCTTTGGTGTGTTACTCATATTGCTTCATTCATGGCCTTGAGCACAAAAATGACTGAGTTACTGGTAATAGACTTGGTTGGTTAACAAACCCTTTTATGAAGCATGACGAGTAATTTGAGAACATTGTATTGGTGTGAGTTAGGATAGGAAACACAAGAGAAATTCCTTCATCCAGTTATCCAAAAGATTCAACTTAAAGCAGTGAAGAAAAATCCAAGAATATGCTCTGCTCTTATTTTCAGCAAAGCAACATATTGGCCACGATTCTTGCGCCAACGTATGCTGTGAGCACAACAAGCAACATGGATGCAAATTACAGAAGCGAGTTCCAATTTAATAATAATAATAACAATCTTTATTAGTGTCAAAAGCAGGCTTACATTAACATGCAGTTACTGTGAAAAGCCCCTAGTCGCCACATTCCAGTGCCTGTTCTGGTACATAGAGTGAGAATTCAGAATATCCAATTCAGCTAAGAAGTACGGGCGGAATTCTCCGCTCCCCACGCGGCGTGGGAGAATCATGGGAGGGCCTCCCGACATTATTTACGCCCCCCCTGGCGCCCCCGCGATTCTCCCCCCCCCCTCTCGGAAAAATAGCCACTCGCCGTTTTTCACGGCGATCGGCGATTCTCCGAGCCCGATGGGCCGAGCGGCCGGCCCTTCACGCCCGTTTCACCACGGCAGCAACCACACCTGGTCGCTTCATTCGTGAAACGGGTGCCGGATGCCCGTTTGGGGCATCCAAGGGACCGATTAGGACGGCAGCACCGCGACTGTGCTCCGGAGGGGACAGGCCCGCGATCGGTGCCCACCAATCGTCGGGCCTGCGTCCAAAACGGACGCACTCTTTCCCTTCCGGCGCCCGGCAAGATCAAGCCGCCATGTCTTGCCAGGCGGCGGTGGAGAAAGACGGCACCGCGCATGCGCGCTGATGTCATTCGCGAAGCACCATTCGGGCGTCATTTCCGGCGGCCGGGGTTGCGGCCGGGAACGACGGGGGCCCGCTCCTAGCCCCCCGGGTGGGGGTGAATTAGGTGCGGGGATCGGGCCTCGAGGCCGTCGTGAACCTCGGCCGAGTTCATGACGGCCTCTGCGATTTTTGGAGCTGGCGGAGAATTCTGCCCCACATCTTTTGGGACCTGTGGGAGGAAACCGGAGCACCCGGAGGAAACCCACACAGACACAGGGAGAATGTGCAGACTCCACACAGACAGTGACCCAAGCCAGGAATCGAACCCAGGGCCCTGGCACTGTGAAGCAACAATGCTAACCACTATGTGTGATACTATGCTGCCTGCCCCTTGTCCTCACCCCTTGTCGGTGACGTAACGAGGTTCCTGCCCATAAAAGTCTGGAAACTCATTTCAATAAATTTACATCCCAATAAAGGGGTTCCCCATTGTATCATGTCCCCCTCCCCCACACATTTAGAGTACCCCCCTCACCATGATGTGTGACATTACATTGGCAAGTTTTACCCGTGCTTTTTAAAAACAGGAGCCACCTGAAGGGAACCCGCAGTGGGTGCAGAGTTAGTATGTGACCTGGAGGAAGAGGTTGATGCCTGGGCAATACTCTGACACGGCCCAGGCATCAGCAGGGGGCAGTGCCAAGGGGTGGGGCCCGCTAGAGAACTCCATTGGAGGAGTGGTTCCCCTTGTGTGTGTGAGTGGGGGGATGAGGTGGTTCCCCTTGTGCGTATGGTGGGATGTTCCTCGTGTCAGGGGAGTTCTTCATTTCTTACCAGAGATCGGGACCCTTAAAAATGGCACCCTGATATTGCGATTGATAGCATTGCTGCCTTTTTCCTCTGCTGGCCTGTCAGAGTGTTGACATGGGCCATGCCTGCAGATTTTGTCTGCACAATATTGTGAGGAAAGCCAGCTGTGCAGCCGGCCAGCTGCACGCCAGTTTTCTTGCCTCAGTGAACACTGTGTAAAAAACAGAAAATTCCGCCCATTGATTTCAGAATTTTCATTCTTGTTTCCAAATCCCACCATGGCCTTGCTCCTCCCTATCTTTGTAATTTCCTCCATCCCAACAGCCCTCTGAGAGATCTGTGCTCCTCTAATTCTGACCTCTTTGTTCTTTGACCAAGCTTTTGGTCACCTGAGCTCATATATCTTTCTGTTGGTCAGTGTCATATTTTGTTTTATGATTCTCCTGTGAAATATCTTGGGATATTTCATTACATTTAAAGGTGCTAAAAAATATAAGTTATTGTTGAATAGGGGCAGCACAGTGGCGCAGTGATTAGCACTGCTGCCTCACGGCGCCGAGGTCCCAGGTTCGATTCTGGCTCTGGACCACCGTCCGTGTGGAGTGTGCACATTCTCGGGGTTTCGCCCCCACAACCCAAAAATGTGCAGGCTAGGTGGATTGCCCCTCAATTGGAAAAAATTAATTGGGTACTCTAAATTTATTTTTAATAGGGCGGCAGAGTAGCACAGTGGTTAGCACAGTTACTTCACAGTTCCAAGGTCCCAGATTCGATTTGCAGTTTGGGTGACTGCCTGTGCAGAGTCTGCATGTTCTCCCCGTGTCTGTGTGGGTTTCCTCCGGGTGCTCCGGTTTCCTCCAGAGATCCAGAGATGGGCAGGTTAGGTGGATTGGCCATGCTAAATTGTCCTTAGTGTCCAAAAACAAGGTGAGGTAGGGTTACTGGGATAGGGTGGGCTTAAGTAGGGTGCTCTTTCCAGGGGATAGTGCAGACTCGATGGGCCGTATGGCCTGCTTCTGCACTGTAAATTCTATGAATTCAGACACCATTCACTTCCTGTAGTGGCAGTATTTTTGTTATTTTAAACTATGATGTGCACAGCATTGATTCAATTTAAGACATTAATAGTAGGTTTCTGCTTGTCTTGCTGAAGCTCACTTCCATGGTGGATCAGAAATGGTGGTGGGCATTTATTTTGAGAGCAGAAACAGGATGTACTTACATTTTTAATCCAATTATGCTCCATTCCTTCCAAGTGAAAAATTGATGCCCATATCTTGTCTTTGCACAGAATCTGTTCTCAGTGTGTGATGAATATTTGACATACTTATTGAGCAATCCTATTCCTTTCTGCATAAGATCAAAAGCCGGTACATCACCAACATGCAGCCACCCTAGAAGCATAAATTTCAATGTAATGCACCAATGGATACGCATGCCAAACTAACATGTCAGGAAGATAAATGAGATTGCTCACGTATAGATTACAAATGCAAGTGATTAACATATGCAAAATGCTGCTCATTTACCAAATTGCTTTATTGAGCAATCAGGTTTAGCAGATTTTTATTATTCAAGCTTGAAAGGTCCAGACTGAGAAAACAGGAGATTCAAATCAATCATGACAAATCTCTTACAAAGTCTTAACTGACAAGCATCTGAAACCGTGATGCTGCCTCAGACAGTGTTGCATGGGAAAAAAATCAAGACACTGCAATTTCAATTACATTAGAAAATGGAAAGGTTTCCTTGTTTTGGTCAAAGTTAATAAACTGCAAGCATGCATGCTCTTTTTAAAATGTGTGTTCCCAAATCAGCGGTAATGAAATGAACAATCATAGCAGATCTGCAATCTTTTATTGCACGTCCACCTTTGCACAACACTTCCAAACATCCAAAGTCTGCCCCAAACATTTACTCAGTGAGTCTCACCGTTTGCCCAGGACTTATTTGCTTGTGCAATATCTGTTTTCTTCTGGATTATGATGGTTCTGCAGAGGTACCCTGGTTGTAAGAAGATATCTCTGAGGAGCAAGGCACTCAGTTGTCCTTCTCATTCAAAGACCCATGTCATCATAAGACCATAAAAATAAGACATAGGAGCAGAATTAGGTCACTCGGCCCATCGCGTCTGCTCCGCCATTCAATCATGTTTGATATTTTTATCATCCCCATTCTCCTGCCTTCTCCCCATAACCCCTGATCCCCTTATTACTCAAGAACCTATCTCGGTCTTAAAGACACCCAGTGATTTGGCCCCCACAACCTTCTGCGGCAAGGAGTTCCACAGATTCACCACCCTCTGACTGATGAAATTCCTCCTCATCTCTGTTTCAAAGGATCGTCCTTTTAGTCTGAGATTGTGCCCTCTGCTTCTAGTTTTTCCTACAAGTGGAAACATCCTCTCCACGTCCACTCTGTCCAGGCCTCGCCGTATCCTGTAAGTTTCAATAAGACCGGGACTTTGGTGGCGTAGGCGAGCAGGGCGGCCTCGACAAGAAGAGCTCCTGCCGGTGGCCACGATCAACGGCGATTTCGGGTATTTCCCCGAGTCATCACGCACCCCCCCGACTATCGTCGGCCTTTGGGGTCGTCACGGGCAGCTAACGGGGCCGGTTTAAAAACCGCCGAAGAACCCCACGCGGGCGGCGTGGGCTGAGGCGCTGGGCACAGTGCGGCGCGGAGGTCGGAGCAGCAGGGGCAGAGCTAAAAGGAGGCCAAGGCGGCAGGCCCGAGAGCAGGGCACGATGTAGGTGGGGTGTCCCACATCGGATGCCTCCCACCTAGGATGAAATAAGAAGACTGAAGCCCTCTCCCAGGGGAGCTCTGGGGGAATGTAGGGGAGAAGAGAAAGAAGGTTTAAAGAAGTTAGGTGAAGGTTTTTTTTTTCTCCCCTTTGCCCCCTTTTTTTGTGTGTGAAGGAAGAAAAATTGTTTTTGTCAAAAAGAAATAATTCAGATTGATGAAGGACAGGAGGGTGGAAGGGAAGAGAAGAGAAGAGAATGACAAAACAATAAGCCGCTAAAGGATGCAAAGAGCAGCGTCGAAGAAAGGAGGAAACGCGGGTTCGCTGCTGAGTGAGAGGATGAGCAAAAGTGCCGACGGGATGGCGGAAGCCGAACCGCAAGGCTGGACCGCACTACTTACAGTGGAGAAGATGACCGAGGTGATGGTGGTGGAGCTGGAAAAGCAGTTCGTGAGGCACATGGAGGCCTTGAGGAAGGAGATGGTGGTCGCATTGAAGTCATTGGTGGAGGCAATCACCCTGGTGAGGGTGGCGGTGGCAAAGACATCGGCCGAGGTGAGAGAGCAGGGCGAGAAGGTGAAGGAAGTGGAGGAGGCCATGTCACGGCACGGCAACCAGTTCACCTGATGTGGGACAAGCTGCGGAGGGTGGTGGAGGTCAACAGAGGACTCCGAGCAAAGCTCGAAGACTTGGAGAACCGCTCAAGGCAGCACAATTTGAGAATCGTGGGCTTGCCCGAAGGGACAGAGGGCCCAAGGCCAACACGATACTTTGCTAAGAAGTTGGCGGAGCTGATGGGGGAGGGTGAGAAACCGTCCCGGTACAAATTAGACTGAGTTCATCGGTCATTAAGGCAGAAAGCCCAAAGTGAACAAGCCGCCAAGAGCAGTAATTATCTGCTTCCATAAGTTCTGAATGAAGGAGAAGGTATTAAGCTGGGCGAAGCAGAAGCGTGAGGTGCTGTGGGATGGTACTGGTACTGCGGTTCGGATCTACCAGGACTTGACGGTGGAGTTAGCAAAGAGACGAGCGGCGTTAGGGCGGGTGAAGGTGGCACTGTGCAAGAAGGGGGTGCGATTTGGTATGGTATACCCTGCAAAGCTGAGTGTAACGTATAGCGCCAAAGACTTTTATTTTGCGACAGCGGAGACGGCTGAGGTGTTCGTGAGGGCAGAAGGCTTGGGACAGACGTGAAGAGCGGAACTGGGGGAGAGACTGTGGACTGTGTTTGAGCAGCTGGAAAATGTATATATGCTACAAATTTATTGTAATTTACTTCTCTTTGCATTGTTACAGAGTTCAAGTTAATGGTGGGTTGATTGGCGTTCTGTGTTGTGACTGTTAAATCTTATGTTAGTGAATTGTATGGGTCGGATTGTTGGTTTTGTTTTTTTCTTTCTCTGGGACTGGGTGGAAGGGGACGCTATATCTTGGCGGGGGAGCCACCCGCGCTGGCTAACTAAAGTCAGCTAGTCAACGGAGGTGAGGTGAGAGGAGGGCTGCGGACGTTGGAGCCTGAATAGCAGGCTTCAATGGGCCTACGAGGCGAGCGAGGGGGGGGAAAGGGATTGATGCTGGGAGATGTTTTTTCAGGGGGAAATGTAGGGGCGGGTTCTTGGGAGGGGGGAGGGAGTTCGATGTTAACAATGGGCAGGGGAGAAAAACGAGTACTCCCGTTCTCTTGGGTGCAGGAACCTCCAAGGGACCACCCCTCCCATTTCCACCATTAGCCCAGCCAGCCCCCCCCCCCCCCCCCCCCCCCCCGATGGGACTAGCGAGCGCGGCCGTGATCTGTCCAACCTTGGCTCCTGCACCAAGTTCCAGTCCCCCCCACAATCAGCTCGTGTGATGGGTGGGAGGGTTGGGGGGAGGGGGGCTGTGTATATTAAGGGCCACTATGGGTAATCCCTTTCCTTTTTGTCATTTGTTTATGTAAGCATGCGGGCTGATGTTTGGGGTTTGGTAGGAGGATGGGATTGTTGTTATTGTTATGGGGATTGACATATCTGTTGCTGATTATTGTTTATTGTTGGTGGGTGTAAATTCGGGAGAAAATGTGAAAAAGGGGGAGAATAAAAATATTTATTTTTAAAAAGTTTCAATAAGATCACCCCCCCCCTCATCCTCCTAAACTCCAACGGGTATGGACACAGAGTCCTCAACCATTCCTCATACGACTAGCTCTTCATTCCAGGGATCATTCTTGTGAACGTCCTCTGGACTCTTTCCAAGGCCAGCACATCCGTGCTTAGATACGGGGCCCAAAACTACACACAATACTCCAAATGGGACTTTGTATAGCCTCAGAAGTACATCCCTAGTCTTGTATTCTAATCCTCTCGACATGAATGCTAACATTGCATTTGCTTTTTAACTTCCGACTGAACCTGCATGTTAGCCTTCAGAGCATTGTGAACAAGAACTCCCAAGTCCCTTTGTGCTTCTGATTTCCTGAGCATCTCCCCATTTAGAAACTATTCTATGTCTCCATTTTTCCTTCCAAAGTGCATAACCTCACACTTTTTCACATTGTATTTCATCTGGCACTTCATTGCCCACTCTCCTAGTCTATCCAAATCCTTCTGCTGCCCCCTTGCTTCCTCAATATTATCTTTCCCCTACAGATCTTTGTATCACCTGTAATGCTTAGCAACAGTGCCTTCAGTTCCTTCTTCCTGATCATTAATGGATATTGTGAAAAGTTGTGGTCCCAGCACAGACTCCTGAAGCACATCACTAGTCACCGGCTGCTATCCTGAGAAAGACTCCTTTATCCCCACTCTCTGCCTTCTGCCAGTCAGCCAATCGTCTATCCATGCAAGGATCTTACCCTTAACACCATGGGCTCTTAACGTATTTAACAGTCTCCTATGCAGCACCTTGTCAAAGGCCTTCTGGAAATCTAAATCAATCACGTCCACTAGTTCTCTTTTGTCCAACTTCCTTGTTACCTCCTCAAAGAACTCTTAACAGATTTGTCAGACATGACCTCCCCTTGATGAAGCCATGCTGACTCAGTCCTATTTTATCATGCACTTCCAATTACTCCGTGATTTCATCTTTAATAATGGACTCTAAAATCTTAAGAATGACTGAAATCAGGCTAGCCGGCCTATAATTTCCCATCTTCTGCCTCCCTCCCTTCTTAAACAGCGGTGTTACATTAGCCACTTTCCAGTCCTCAGGGACCCTTCCTGCCTCCAGTGATTCCTGAAGGATCATCACCAATGTCTCCACAATCTACTCAGCTATCTCTTTTAGGACCCTGGGGTGTAGTCCATCCGGTCCAGTGATTTCTCCACCTTCAGACCTTTCCATTTCCCCAGAACCTTCTCCTTCGAGATGGTCACTGCATTCACCTCTGTCCCCAGATTCTCCTGGAGCTCTGGCATCCCACTGGTGTCTTCCACCGTGAAGACTGATGCAAAGTAACTGTTCACTTCCTCTGCTATTTCTTTGTTTCCTATTATTGCTTCTCCAGCAACATTTTCCAGTGGTCGAGTGTCTATTTTTGCCTCTCTCTTACCTTTAATATAATAAAAAAATCTCTTCCAATCTTTCTTTATATTACTAGCTAGCTTGTACTCATATTTCATCTTCTCTCCCCTTATTGTTTTTTAGTTGAACTCTGCGCGCTTTTAAAGGCTTCCCAATCCTCTGGCTTCCCACTAATCCTCGCCACTTTGTATGCTTTTTCCTTATCCTTTATGCTGCCCTTGACTTCCCTCATCAGCCATGGACTCCTTGTCCTCCCTTTAGCATGTTTCCTCCTCCTTGGAATGAATTTCTGTTGTCCTCCCGAATAACTCCCTAAAACTTCTGCCATTGCTGTTCCATTGTCTTCCCTGCTAGGCTCATTTTCCAGTTACCCTTATTTAATTGTAATACCGTTACATCTGATTGCAGTTCCTCCCTCTCAAACTGCAGGGTAAATTCTATCATATTGTGGTCATTGCTGCCTAAGGATTCCTTCATCTTCAGTTCCCCATAGAACATAGAACAGTACAGCACAGAACAGGCCCTTCGGCCCTCGATGTTGTGCCGAGCCATGATCACCCTACTCAAACCCACGTATCCACCCTATACCCGTAACCCAACAACCCCCCACCCCTTAACCTTACTTTTTAGGACACTACGGGCAATTTAGCATGGCCAATCCACCTAACCCGCACATCTTTGGACTGTGGGAGGAAGCCGGAGCACCCGGAGGAAACCCACGTACACACGGGGAGGACGTGCAGACTCTGCACAGACAGTGACCCAGCCGGGAATCGAACCTGGGACCCTGGAGCTGTGAAGCATTTATGCTAACCACCATGCTACCGTGCTGCCCTGAATCAAGGGCAATCAAGTCTGCCTCATTACACATCGCCAAATCCAGAAATGCCTGTTCCCTAATTGGCTCTGACACAAGTTGCTCCAAAAAAAATCCCTTTGACATTCCACAAATTCCTTTTCTTGGGACCCACTACCAACCTGATTTTCCCAGTCCACCTGCATGTTGAAGTCCCCCATGATTATTGTAATATTGCCTTTTTTACATGCCTCTTCTGTCTCCTGATTTATTTTCTTCCCCACATCCTGAGTACTGCTCACAGAATCACATAACTGTTACAGTGCAGAAGGAGGCCATTTGGCCCATTGTATCTGTACCTGTTCTCCAAACAAGAATCATGGCTTAGTGCCATTCCACTGCCTTTTCCTTGTAGCCCTGCATATCGGTTCTACTCGAGCAATCATCTAATGCCCTCTTGAATTCATCGATTGAACCTACCTCCATCACAATCCCAGGACGTGCATTCCAGATCCGAACCTCTCGTTTGAAAACATTTTTCTCACATGTAGCCCTGGTCCTAAGCCTTCTGGGAATTATGGCCAAGTCAAAAGAGACACTCTAGCCTGATCAGTATTTGTAAAGGCACAACAACGTGAAGACACCAGCAAAGCCTGATGGTTAAAATGGCTAACTCAGTTACAGCATAAGCAGCATAAACAGTGGGGTCTGCCTTGAAGAATAGGATGTGCAGTCAGGGTATGGGTAGGTATATTAGATAAGTATTAGCAGTTAAAATTTATGCTGTATACTTACAGTGGTTGACTGAGAGGGAAATAGAAGCATTTACGTGTGTGATAAAGTGTAAGAGAAACTGCCTTCAGCAGTCATAAATATTTAAGTTTTTTTACATGTTTCCTAATAAAGACGTGATTTGATTTAAAAATATATATCAATTGACAGGAGCAAGAACTCAGTCAACACACATCACATTTTTTGCTTTTGCAATTCACTTTAAATCTGTGCCCTCTCCTTCTTGATCCTTCTACGAGCAGGAACAGTTTCTCCCTATCTAACCTGTCCAGCCCCCTTGAGATTTTGAACATCTCTATCAACTCTCCTATTAGAATTCTTTGCTACAAGGGGAACAGTCCCACCCTCTCCAATCTATCCTCAAAAATCTCTTCTGCACTCTCTCCAATGCAGTCACATCCTTTGCACAGTGAGGCACCCAAAACTGTGCCCAATATTCCAGCTAAGGTCTAACAAGTGTCTTGTATAAGTTCAGCATAACCTTCTTGCTCTTGTACTTTTAAAACATTCTTTCATGGGATGTGGGTGTTACTGGCAAAGCCAGCATTTATTCCCCATCCCAAACTTTCCTTGAACTGAGTGGCTTGCTAGGCTATTTCAGAAGGCAGTTAAGAGTCAACCACATTGCTAAAGGACATTAGTGAGCCAGATGGGTTGTTAAAACAATCAACAATGGTTTCATGGTGATCAGCAGACTTTAAATTGCAGGGCGGGATTCTCCGCGAACCGGCGTGGCGGGCAACTCCGGCGCGAAGGGGCGACGTGAACCACTCCGGCGTTGGGACGCACCAAAGGTGCGGAATCCTCTGCACCTTCAGGGGCTAGGCCGGAGCCGGAGTGGTTTGCGCCGTGCCGGCCTGTGAGGAAGGGGCTTGGCACCACGCCAACCGGCGCCGAAGGGCCTCCACCGGCCAGCGCGAGTTGGCGCATGCGTGGGAGCGCCAGTGTGTGCTGGTTTCATCCCAGCGCATGCACAGGGAGGTTCTTCTCCGCGCCGGCCATCGCTGACCGTTACACAGACTGGCACCTCCCGGGGCCAGATCCCCCCGTGCCCCCCCCCCCCCCCCCCCCCCCCCCCCCCGTGGACACCGGAGGCCGCCCTCGGAGCCAGGTCCCACCAGTAAGGACCTGTTGTAATTTACGGCGGCAGTACCCGCCGTAACGGGCAGCCACTTGGCCCATCGCGGGCTGGAGAATCGCCGGGGGGGGGGGCACTGCCAGCGGCCGGCGCAGCGTGATTCCCGCCCCCGCCAAATCCCCGGCGCCGGAGAATTTAGCAGCCAGCGAGGGCGGGATTCACGCCGCCCCCCGCTGATTCTCCGACCCGGCGGGGGGTCGGAGGATCCCGCCCCAGGTTTTTATTTAATTCAAATTCCACTATCTGCTGTGGTGGGATTTAAACACAGATCCCCAGAGCATTACCCTGAGTCTCTGGATTACTAGTCCAGTGGCAATACCACTATGCCACCACCTCCCCATGCCTCTATTAATAATGACCAGAATGCTATATGCTTTGCTAACTGCTCTTGCCACCTGTACTGCCACCTTCAATGAGTTATGCACATATTCACTCAAGTCCCTCTGCTCCTGCATCGCCTGAAGAATTTTACCCCATAGTTTACATTGTCTCTTTATGTTCTTCCACAAAAATGCATCACCTCACACTTCTCGCATTGAACTTCATCTGCCACCTATCTGCCCACTCCATTGATTGTCTATGTCCTTTTGAAGTTCCACACTGTCCTCTTCACAGTTTACAATATTTCAAAGTTTTGTGCCATCCGCAAACTTTGAAATTGCCCATGCACACCAAGATCTAGACAATGAATATATATCGGGGAAAGCATGGTCCCAACACCGACCCCTGGGGAACACCACTACAAACCTTCCTTAAGCTTGAAAAATATCTATTGCATGTTATTTTCTGCTTCAGCCACGCCCCCAGCCACTATGTGTAAATTCCCTTTTGGGTCTCGAATCGATCCTATTTCATTTGTCACTCTTTTACTATTTAAGTTCCTATAGAAGACTTTGGGATTTCCCTTTATGTTGACTGCCAGTCTTTTCTCATAATCCCTCATTGCTTCTCTAATGTGCTTTTCCTCACCCCCATCCCCGCGCCCCTGAATCTTCTGTATTCTTCTTGCTTCTCAACTACATTGTTTTCCTGATACTTGTCATATGCAGAAGTTTTCTTTTTTTTAAATAAATTTAGTGTACCCAATTTGCTTTTCCCAATTAAGGGGGAATTTAACGTGGCCAATCCACCTACCGTGCACCTCTTTGGGTTGTGGGGGTGAGACCCATGCTGACACAGGGAGAATGTGCAAACTCCACAGGGACAGTGACCCAGGGTTAGGATCGAACCTGGGACCTTGGCGCAGTGAGGCGGTAGTGCTAACCACTGTGCCGCTGTGCTGCCCTACACTTTTTCTTTCTTATCTTAATTTCTATCTATTTTTTCATCCAGGGAACTCCTTGACTGTGTCTGGACCATTTCTTCTTTGAAGGTAGTTATTGCTCAGCTACAATTTTTCCCACCAACCTTTCATTCCGGTCTAACCAGCCCAGCTCCGTTCTTGCCCCATGGAAGTTGGCTCACCCCCAGTTAATTATTTTTACTCTGGTTTGTCTATTATCACATCTGTTTGCTTCAGAATAAAACAATAACACAATAATCTGCTTCTGGGATCTATGCAATAACACAATCACCATTCCAGTTAAATGCCATAGAATTTATAGTGCAGAAGGAGGCCATTTGGCCCATCGAGTCTGCACCGGCTCCTGGAAAGAGCACCCTACCCAAGGTCAACACCTCCACCCTATCCCCATGACCCAGTAGCCCCACTCAACACTAAGGGCAATTTTGGACACTAAGGGCAATTTATCATGGCCAATCCACCTAACCTGCACATCTTTGGACTGTGGGAGGAAACCGGAGCAAACCCACGCACACACGGGGAGGATGTGCAGACTCCGCACAGACAGTGACCCAAGCCTGAGTCGAACCTGAGAGCCTGGAGCTGTGAAGCATTTGTGCTATCCACAATGCTACCGTGCTGCTATGATAGGCAGATACATTGCAGCATGTACACAGTCAATGACATCCTGCACATTGGAGAAGACAGCAACTTGGATAAGCTTGCTGCTACTGTTAAGTAGGATGTGTGGTGATACCGCAGACCAGTCGCTTTCTTGATGGAGAGATACAATCATAGTTCAGAATTTCCTAAAACTGCATCTGTTCTGCTGCTGTAATTTTACTGGAAGCAGATTTCTGTTACACTTGGGTGAACATATTTGATTGTGTGCGAACAGCCTCACAGTAATTCATGGCCAAAGCTTCTGATTTAAACCCTTGTAGCTGCCTGGATAGTCTCGATGGCACAAAGGTTTGGGGCAGTGTTGTTTCCATTGGCATTATCAACTGTGAGGGCAAATTGTAATATTTCAGCATTTGCTGATGCCACCAAACTTGGTGGGAATGTAAATTGTGAGGAGGATGGAAGGAAGCTTTAAAAGGATTTGGGCAAGTTGAGTGAATGGGCTGGGACATGGCAGATGGAATAGAATGGGAATAAATGAGAAGCTATTCACTTTGGTACACAAAACAGAAAGGCAGAGTATTAAAGAGAGGTTGGGAAGTGCCGGTGTCCAAACAGACCTGGGTGTACTCGTTCATGAGTCACTAAAAGCTAGCATGCAGGTGGCAAGCAGTATGCAGAAAGGCAAATAGTAAGTTGAACTTAATCATGAGGGGATTTGAGTGCAGCAGTAAAGATGTGTTGCTGCAGATATATAGAGCCAAATTCCACACCCACCCCACAGCGGTTTCGGTGGCGAGGGATGTGGAGAATCCAGCGGGATCAAAAATGTCAGAAATCCATTGGCATAAAAATTTGTTGCAATTTTCAATGACGGGTTAATGGCAGGTTTGTTTTCCCGCTAGCTGATGACGTGAATTCCATTTGCATTAATTTACATCTCACGAATGCTCATTAAAACAGCTGGCTGCCAGAATCCTGTCAGGCCTTCCAATCTTAGGGCGGCACGTTGTTGCAGTGGTTAGCACTGCTGCCTCACGGCATTGAGGACCCGGGTTTGAATTCTGGCCCCGGGTCACTTTCCGTGTGTAGTTTGCACATTCCCCCTGTGTAGGCATGGGTCTCACCCCCACAAACCCAAAGATGCGCCGCATAAGTAAATTGGCCACGCTAAATTGGCCCTTAATTGAAAAAAAGAATTGGGTGCTCGAAATTAAAGGAAGAAAAAGGCCTTCCAATCTTGCTATGGGGGTATGTGGACCTCAGTCTGAAGTCAGAGAAAGGAGCAGTGTCCATGCAGCAGGAGCAATCATTGGAAGCATGGTGAAGCCCAGATCCAGGGTGGGAAAAGCGTTGTGTGCTTCAAAGGAAAATGCACAAGTTGGTGTGCAGGACTGTCCTACAGTTGATGTCTCTGGGTGTGGCAGGCTCTGTATTGGGTTGCAGAGGGTGTGCTGGTAGCCACATCAGCTGCAGCCTGTAGATAGGGAACATTTCCCTCCACTCACCCCTTATACTATATGTGAAGCTGGCATGGTGGTGGGGGTGGGGTGAACCCATGTAAGTTATAGTGTACACGACCACCAGATTGGATGGGTAGAGGTGCACGTGTGGCATGGGCACCTCGCAGGGGATTGGCTCTGGGTGGGAGGTTGGCAATGACAGGATCCTGGTCAATTACATAGGATGGAGACCCCCCTGCCCTGGAAGAAACAGCAAGCCAGAATTCTGACATTGCACATTTAAAGAGATAGGAAGAACTCTATAGCCTCAAATCAAAGTTTCCTAAGCGGTATTGTGGAAAGCCAGAATGCAGCTTTGGAGACTGAAGGTTATAGTGAAGGGGTACAGCTGCATCAATTGTGCCATCCCATCAGTGAAGGGAGTCACAGGTTAACATTAATCAATGGCCAAACGGGTTCCATTCATTCACCACGAGCAAACGAGTGCCCATAGTTATGCCAAGTCAATGAGTAAGTTCAGAGCCACATTGGCTCAATGATGTTAATCACAAGTTCTCACCCTACAAAGGGCTCCAGATGTAATGATGTGGAGATGCCGGCGTTGGACTGGGGTGAGCACAGTAAGAAGTCTTACAACACCAGGTTAAAGTCCAACAGGTTTGTTTCAAACACGAGCTTTCGGAGCACGGCTCCTTCTTCAGGTGAATGGAAAGGCTTGTTCCAGAAATGTTTATATAGACACAGTACTGTGCTCACCCCAGTCCAACGCCGGCATCTCCACATCATATATAGACACAGTCAGAGATGCCCGGAATGCGAGCACCTGCAGGCAATCAAATCATCAAAGATGCAGAGAGAGAGGTAACTCCAGGTTAAAGAGGTGTGAATTGTCCCAAGCCAGTTCAGTCGGTAGGCCTCTGCAAGTCCAGGCTTGTTGGTGGGGGCCGAATGTAATGCGACATGAATCCCAGATCCCGGTTGAGTCCGCATTCATGCGTGCGGAACTTAGCTATAAGTTTTTGCTCAGCAATTTTGCGTTGTCGCGTCTCCTGAAGGCCTCCTTGTAGAATGCTGACCCGGAGATCAGAGGCTGAATGTCCTTGACTGCTGAAGTGTTCCCCAACTGGAAGGGAACAGTCCTGCCTGTTGATAGTCGCACGATGCCCGTTTATTCGTTGTCGCAGTGTCTGCATGGTCTCGCCAATGTACCACGCTTCGGGACATCCTTTCCTGCAGCATATGAGGTAGACTACATTGGTCGAGTCGCACAAGTATGCGCCGCGTACCTGGTGGGTGGTGTTTCCACGTGTAATGGTGGTGTCCATGTCGATGATCTGGCATGTCTTGCAGAGATTACCCTGGCAGGGTTTTGTGGTGTTGTGGTTGCTGTTCTGAAGGCTGGGTAATTTGCTGCAAACAATGGTTTGTTTGAGGTTGCGCGGTTGTTTGAAGGCCAGTAGTGGGGGTGTGGGGATGACCTTGGCAAGATGTCCATCCTCGCTGATGATGTGTTGGAGGCTGCGAAGAAGATGTCGTAGTTTCTCCGCCCCAGGAAAGTACTGGACGACGAAGGGTACTCTGTCAGTGGTGTCCCGTGTTTGTCTTCTGAGGAGGTCGGTGCGGTTTTTTGCTGTGGCGCGGTGGAACTGTCGATCAATGAGTCGAGCGCCATATCCCGTTCGTACGAGGGCATCTTTCAGCATCTGTAGGTGTCTGTTGCGCTCCTCCTTGTCTGAGCAGATCCTGTGTATACGGAGGGCTTGTCCATAGGGGATGGCTTCTTTAATGTGTTTCGGGTGAAAGCTGGAGAAGTGGAGCATCGTGAGATTATCTGTGGGCTTGCGGTAAAGCGAGGTGCTGAGGTGACCGTCCTTGATGGAGACGAGTGTGTCCAAGAATGGAACTGAATTTGGAGAATAGTCCATGGTGAGTTTGATGGTGGGATGGAACTTATTGATGTCATCGTGTAGTCGTTTCAGTGATGTCTCGCCGTGGGTCCAAAGGAAAAAAATGTCATCGATGTATCTGGTGTATAGCATCGGTTGAAAGTCCTGTGTGGTGAGGAAGTCCTGTTCAAACTTGTGCATGAAGATGTTGGCATATTGAGGTGCAAATTTGGTCCCCATGGCTGTTCCGTGCGTCTGGATGAAGAATTTGTTGTCGAAGGTGAAGACGTTGTGGTCTAGAATGAAACGGATGAGTTGCAGAATTGCGTCTGGAGATTGGCAGTTGTCGGTGTTGAGGACTGAGGCTGTTGCAGCAATGCCGTCGTCATGGGGGATGCTGGTGTAGAGTGCCGAGACATCCATTGTGACGAGGAATGTTCCTGGTTCAACTGGTCCATGGGTGCTGAGTTTCTGTAGGAAGTCCGTCGTGTCGCGACAGAAGCTGGGTGTACCTTGTACGATGGGTTTCAAGATGCCCTCGATGTGGCCAGAGAGGTTCTCACACAGGGTCCCATTGCCTGAAACGATAGGACGGCCTGGTGTGTTGGCCTTGTTGGCCTTGGGACAATTCACACCTCTTTAACCTGGAGTTACCTCTCTCTCTGCATCTTTGATGATTTGATTGCCTGCAGGTGCTCGCATTCCGGGCATCTCTGACTGTGTCTATATAAACATTTCTGGAACAAGCCTTTCCATTCACCTGAAGAAGGAGCCGTGCTCCGAAAGCTCGTGTTTGAAACAAACCTGTTGGACTTTAACCTGGTGTTGTAAGACTTCTTACTGTGCTCCAGATGTAAGATCTGAGGAATGGGTTGCTGCTCACCTCTAAGTGTGTGTCAGAGTCCCAGGGGTAAGGGAGCATGAGGAACAATGCCATCGAAGGTGCCAAAGCTTAGCTGACCAACTTCTCCCCCAGCTCTCTCGTTGACAACTAATAAATACAAAAGGACAATTTAGTGCTGAAGGTGATTCACAGTACATTGCATTTTATGGACCAAATAGCCTAATCCTGCTCCTACACTGGCTTTCTGGGCAATGATGTCCCAGGCCTGAGAAGTGAGGTTAGTCTGCTTCTTTGAGCCGCCTCTGGGCTAGAGCCTGTGAGCTTGACCTCCTCGAATACGGACCTAAAGGGTCTTTGCGGTGAAAGCAGGTGTTGCCTTCTTCTTCAGTCTGGTTGCCTATTGCTTGCTGACATTTTGGTGGTTCTCCAGGGGCTGGTAATAGTGATGTGAGTTTGCTGCACTGGTGTTTACATATATCACAGGGACCTTTGAGTTTGCCAGTTGATGGCAAGTAGACAATCAGCTACCAAGTGATTTGGAGAGGAACTTGCTGGCGCATAATTAATTATGCGCCAGCAAGTTCCTCTCCAAATCACCTGCTCCTACATCTTATGAACTTATTAATTTATGAACCTTGAATTGCAGGATTGGGTGAAGTGATGGAGCTGAGATTTGTACTAGGTTATTGGGAGAGGCAAAGCTTTGCGTTACCACCGGAGCTGCTTGCCACCACGTTTCGTCACAAAAACAGGATTTTGCCCTCCGAGCCTTGGTGAGACGATGCCTGGAGTACTGTGCACAATTTTGATCTTGTTATCGAAGGAAGGATTTACTTGCCAGTGATGGAGTGCAACGCAGGTTCACCAGATTAATCCCTGTGACGTCAGGATTTTCTTCTTTTTTTTAAAATTTAGATTACCCAATTATTTTTTCCAATTAAGGGGCAATTTAGCGTGGCCAATCCAACTACTCTGCACATTTTTGGGTTGTGGGGGTGAAACACACGCAGACACGGGGCAAATATGCAAACTCCACACGGACAGTGACCCAGAGCCGGGATCGAACCTGGGACCTCAGCGCCGTGAGGCGGTTGTGCTAACCACTAGGCCACCGAGCTGCCCTCTGTGACGTCAGGATTGTCATATGAGGAGATATTGTAGGGACTGGATCGGTAATCCCTAGAATTTCAAAGAATGCGGGCGGCACGGTGACAAAGTGGTTAGCACTGCTGCCTCATTGTGTCAGGGACCCAAGTTCAATTCCCGCCTTGCAGGTTTGTGTGGAATTTGCACTTTCTCCCTGTGTCTGTGTGCGTTTCCTCCGGGTCCGGTTTCCTCACACAGTCCAAAGATGTGCAGATTGGGTGGATTGGCCATATGAAATTTTCCCTTGGTGTCTGAAGGTTGGGTGGGCGTGGGCCGAGGTATGATGCTCTTTCGGAGAGTTGGTGCCTGCTTCTGCAGTGTATTGATTCTATGATTCTACAAATCTCTTTGAAACTTACAAACTTCTCACAGGATGTGACAGACTGGATGTAGATCAGAAGACGCCCCTGGCTGGTGTGTCCAAAACCAGAGGAAATAATCTCAGGATAAGGCGAAGGCCATTAAAGATTGAGATGTGGTTAAATGTCTTCACTCAGAGGGTGGGGAACCTTTGGCAAGAGAGTTGTGGAAGCTCAGTCATTGGGCATGTTTAAGAAGGAAATACACCGATTTTTGGAGACTGCCAATATAAAGGTACATGGGGATAGTGCGGGATAGTGGCATTGTAGTAGAGGATCAGCTATTGTCTTAATGAATGGTGGAAGAAGCTCGACAGGCCAAATGGCCTGCTCCTGTTCCTATGTTTGCATTTTTAGCATCTGCCTGGCAATAGGTGAGTTTGCACTATTTAGTGGCTCGACAGACTGATGCTCACCATTCGTATTGTGCATTCTGTCACAGTTATGGCAACATTTTAAAATCGTACACTTCAATAACCTTGGAGTTATGGCCCACCATTCAACAATCCTCTGCTGGCATTTTCAGGTTTTGACTTTTAATGGGGCTTAAAAAGCAAAATATTGATTGTTTCCAATTTTATGTAATAATAAGAAGCATGAAATATTGTTAGGGTGTTCAATAGAGCATGAATCAGAGAATTTGACATGGAGGTCAGTGCTCTCAATTCACGGCACGTGGAAATTTCTGGGCATTGTGTTTAATGACTGGAAAATTGGGAACACTGCAGATTAGGCGTATTGACCTCAATGCCCAGTTCTTTTCAGCTCCTCCTTCTATTGTGTGAGACTCATTGCTGAGAATGGAGCCTAGCATTTTTGCAATGAATGATTATTATGGGATGTAAAACAACATGCGCGTTTTCATTCGTTTGCATGGAGGATTCAAGGGAGCTGTACCTGCCATTTCACAACTGGAAACACAGAGTGTTATTGCAATGAAACTTATGTTAAAGAATTACACAAAACCTAATGTTGGTCCGGGTCAGATTGAATTTCTGGCAATTCGGGGAAATGTGAGGGGTACATTTCCTTGGGAGTTTTCCCACTTGTCCACTTTAATTTTGATGCACGAGCAATGGAAATTCTAGCAAAAACAGAATACGCACTGAACTCCTTAGTGTTTGTAACTGTTATTATCAAGGGGGTAGAACTTCAATCTTAGAATGTAACAGTAATCTTTCATAATCTTGCTGTTTAAAATAATTAACATATGTAGTTCCATGAGCCTTGGTATCTCTGGAGAGTTTGGCTGATAAATCACTTCAGTTAAAAACATCCATTTCATTGTATATGATTGGAGTCTCAGATTAGTGTCTAAGTACTTGGCACAATAACCATCCACAGATGGTGAAGGAAGAAAACAAGTAAAGATATTTCCTGTTTTGATTTCTGCGATACATTCGCAGATCTAAAGCTAACTAAAATGGGTGAAAATTTGCAAGGGCCTCATATCAAATATCATACAACAAAAGCCTTTCCATTGACCTAAAAGTCAAGACTATTGTCGAAGTTCTCACTAACATTTCCCTAATTTGTGGCAGATTTCACTGTTTCATTCTGGATACCCATCAGAATACAACATCAAATACAAACAAATTAATTAGTTATTCTCCAGAGTTGACAGGTTGCTGAGTTACCAGTCAAGTGAAAATTAAATGACAATAGACATGAGGCATTAACTGCATTAGACCATTCACTGCATTTGTACAAGTATGTCTGCCTTTCAAGCAACATAGTGTTCAATTCCGGTCGCCACGCTACCAGAAGGACGTGGAGGCTTTAGAGAGGGTGTAGAAGAGATTTACCAGGATGCTGCCTGGTATGGAGGGCATTAACTATGAGGACCGGTTTAATAAACTCGGTTTGTTCTCACTGGAATGACGGAGGTTGAGGGGCGACCTGATAGAGGTCTACAAAATTATGAGGGGCATAGACAGAGTGGATAGTCAGAGGCTTTTCCCCAGCGTAGAGGGGTCAATTACTGGGGGGCATAGGTTTAAGGTGCGAGGGGCAAGGTTCAGAGGAGATGTACGAGGCAAGTTTTTTATACAGAGGGTAGTGGGTGCCTGGAACTCGCTGCCGGAGGAGGTGGTGGAAGCAGAGACGATAGTGACGTTTAAGGGGCATCTTGACAAATACATGAATAGGATGGGAATAGAGGGATACGGACCCAGGAAGTGTCGAAGATTTTAGTTTAGAGGGGCAGCATGGTCGGCACAGGCTTGAAGGGCCGAAGGGCCTGTTCCTGTGCTGTACTTTTCTTTGTTCTTTGTTCTACCTACCCATTGTGTTCTGCCCTAGGACAGACAGTTCTGATCTCAAGCTTCATAAACAAGATTCTTGAGCCACTTACCAGTAACCGAGGTGGTCCCTTACAATCTTTTGCTTCTCCAAGGTGGGACTGCAACCTAGGCTAAGGAGTCCCATCTACACTTACATTGGGTCGAACAGAGGGGGTGCACCCCACCCATGAGACCCAAGCACCCCAGTTGGATGTCAGCTTAGTTATCAAAGTCAGTGCTTCACTCCTCAGATGATCAGGAGAGGTACGGAACAGGTGTACCGCCACTGAGCCAGTGGTCAGTCGCCTGGACAGAAATAGTCTGCTGACCGTCAACCCAGTATTTAGAGATGTCAAAGCAAAACACTGCAGATGCTGGAAATCTGAAATAGAAACCGACTGCTGGATAAACTCAGCAGTTCTGGCAGCATCTGTGGAAAGATTTGTCTTATGTCCATGACATCTCTGTCAATTTCTTCAGCACTCCAACCTAACCATGACCTTCCATTTCGCCCCACCCCCTCTCCAACAATAAAATTCATTGCATTTCTATCCCACTTCAGTTCTGCAGAAGTTATATGGACTCAAAACGTTAATTCTGTTTCTTTCTCCACAGATGCTGCCAGACCTGCTGAGTTTTCTGTTTTCATTTAAAGATGCAATTCTTGTCAGCACTTTCCCAAACGGCCTAGAGTCAAACTTGCCTCCCCTTCAGATTAAGAGGTGGGGCTTCGAAAGATAAGTCATCAATTTCAACTTCTTTCCAACCTCATTTTACCATACGCAACACTTTTAAGTTTTATTAAAGTTGCTAAAAGAAAATTCTGAGTGACCCAGTCCTTTTGAATAAGTTATGGCATCTTTCCATGAGCCACTGTTACAAATTCCTCTATTTATCATCAGGGAAAGGATGAAAATCTTTTTATCCATCCTCATTAATAAAGCTTTGTGGATTCACATATGCCAAAAATCCCGATAAAGAATGAATGCTTCTTGAGCTTTCATTTATGCAGAAATGTTTCTGATGAACACGAAAAAAAATCTGGCCACCAGCTCAGCTATTTAGTCTTCACTTCCAGATCAATCCAGGGGTTCGAAATCAGTTCCTCTGAAGACAATAGATGTTTCAGAGACATCAGAGCTATGATGGGATGGATGGCTGTCATTTGTATTATAGAATTTACAGTGCCAAAGGAGGCCATTCGGCCCATCGAGTCTGCACCGGCCCTTGAAAAGAGCACCCTACTTAAGCCCACACTTTCAACCTATCCCCGTAACCCCACCTAACCTGTTTATTTTTATTGGCTCTTCGGAATTTTCATGTCTCTCACCTGGCGGAAACGGGACAGTAGCACCTTGAGAATGATGACTGGTGACCCGCAGCTTCCTTGCTGCCACCGCCAGTAGTCCCATTGAAAATGTAAATCAGGGTTTTATCACATACTCTAGGCCTATACCATTTTGGGTCTGAACTGGGCAGAGCAGAAGCGCACCTCCGCTCTCCAGAAAACCTGCCTGGGCTGCTATCACTTCAACCCAGCTAATTTGGACATCTGAGCCTGCCCAAAGACCTTCAGCGGGATTCTCCCTTCTGGGGACTAAGTCCCCGCACCGGCGGGAGAACCGACCCCAACCACACCGGCATCAACAGCCCCTGAAAGTGCGGAATTTTCTGCACTTTCGGGGGCTAGGTGGACACTGGAGAGGCTGGTACCATGCCAGCCAGCGCTGAAGGGACAGCGCAAGATCGCAAATGCGCCGGCATGGTTCCGCGCATGCTCAGACCGGCCGGTGTATTTTGGCACATTCTTCTCCGCGCCGGCTATGGCGGAGCTATCCAGGAGCCGGCGCGAAAGGAAGAAGTGCCCCCAAGGAACAGGCACGCCTGCAGATCGGTGGGGCCCCGATCGCGGGCCGGGCCACCTGGGGGGGGTCGCCCCGGGGTTGGATCTGCCCGCGCCCCCCCAAAGACCGCCCCCGCTGACTTACCTGTCCGGTCCCGTCGTGTGGGACAATGCATAACCCATGCCAGCGGGACTGGCCAAAAATGGACGGCCGCTCGGCCCATCGGGGCCTGGAGAATTGCCGGGGTGGGGTCGCTGCCAACAGCCCCGGCTGGCGTGACCTGAATCCCAGCCCCACCCGAAAACGGCACTGGAGAATACGGCAGCCAACGTGGGGGCGACAGGACGGATTGGGAGCCGACCCCCCGGGGATTCCTTGACCCGGCAGGGGGTCGGAGAATCCCGCCCCTAGTGCGGGATTCTCAGTTCCTGAGACCACCAGCGGGATTCTCCAACCCCCCGCCGGGTCGGAGAATCTCCGGGGGCGATGCGAATCCCGACGTGACGCCGGCTGCTGTATTCTCCAGCACCGCTTTACGGGAGGAGGTGGAGTTCACGCCACGCCAGTTGGGGGCCATTGGCAGCAGCACCCAGCCCTCGGTAATTCTCCGGGCCCCGATGGGCCGAGCGGCCATCCGTTTTTTGACCAGTCCTGTCGGTGTTAATCACTCAGCTCACGTACCGGTGGGACCTGGCAGGTAAGTCAGCTGGGGCGGTCCTTGGGGAGGGGGGGGGGGGGGGGGGGGGGTACGGGGGGGCCACCGATTTGCGAGCGGGCCTGTGCCGTGGGCACTCCTTCCTTCTGCGCCAGCCCCTGTAGGGCTCAGCCATGGCCGGCACGAGAGGAGAACCCCCGCGCATGCGCCAAAGCACGCTGGCGCGTCCACGCATGCATAAGATCACGCCAGTCCTTTGGCGCATGCGCAAACTCATGTAGTCCCTTCGGCGCTGGCTGGCATGGCGCCAACCCCTCCGGTGTCCACCTAGCCCCCGAAAGTGCAGAGAATTACGCATTTTCAGGGGCTGTTGGCGCCGTAGTGATTGGCGCCAGTTTTCCCGCCGGCGTGGGGGACTTAATTCCCCGGAAAGGAGAATCCCGGCCTAAGTGTTGACACCAATGCAGCATAGAGGAGTTCCACAACAGCAAAACTGGTGCCACACCTGAACGGATTCTGCAACCAAAGGGAAAATGGTGGAAAATCTCAACAGGTCTGGCAGCATCTGTAGGGACAGAAAAAAGCTAATGTTTCCAGTCCAGGGGCGGCCTTCTCCCCTACCCGGCGTAATGGAGGGTGCTGGCGTAGGGGAGTAGCGCCAACGACTCAGGGGTCGGGCCTCCCCAAGGGTGGGGAATTCTCCCCACCTTTGGGGATAGCCCCGCGCCGGAGCGGTTTGCACCAGAAGACTGGCGCTAAAAACCGGCGCCCCCGGCAGCGGGGCTGGCCGAAAGGCTTTCGCCGGTCGGCGCATGCGCCGACAGTGACGTCAGCGGCAGCTGGCATGCGTGATGTGGGGTTCTCTTCCGCTTCCGCCATGGCAGAGGCCGTGGCGGACGCGGAGGAAAATAGTGCACCCAGGGCACTGGCCCGGAGTCTGAGCGGGGGGCCCCGATCGCGGACCAGGCCACCGTGGGGGCACCCCCCGGGGTTCTGCTGGGGGTCGGAGAATTTCGCCCCAGGTGACTCTTTGTCTAAGCTAAAAGACAGCGAAAGTGGGAAATATTTATACTGTGCCATGAGAGAATGAAAGATGAGTCATAGCCACAGAAACCAAGAGAACAGGGTGCTAATAGCCATAGAAACCAAAGGAAAGAGAGCTAATGGCAGTTCCCAGAGAGAACAAAAGGTGTGAAAGATCAAACAGCAGATAAGCTAACATCAGAGGGTAAACTGTGACAGATGTAGATGTGTGGGGAGGGGAAGAAAGGATAAGGAAAGTTGGATAAGATGGGGGGGGGGGGGGGGGTTTAAATATATATAAAGAAAGACAAGAGAGGAAGAAATGATAAAAGACAGTTAAAATGAAATGGGATGAAAACAAAGGTGGGGTTGAGCTAATCACCTGAAGTTGTTGAATTCGATGTTGAGACTGGAAGGCTGTAGTGTGCCTAATTGGAAGATGAGATAGAACGTAGAACAGTACAGCACAGAACAGGCCCTTCGGCCCTCAATGTTGTGCCGAGCCATGATCACCCTACTCAAACCTACGTATCCACCCTATACCCGTAACCCAACAACCCCCCCCCACTTAACCTTACTTTTTTTATTAGGACACTACGGGCAATTTAGCATGGCCAATCCACCTAACCCGCACATCTTTGGACTGTGGGAGGAAACCGGAGCACCCGGAGGAAACCCACGCACACAGGGGGAGGACGTGCAGACTCCACACAGACAGTGACCCAGCCGGGAATCGAACCTGGGACCCTGGAGCTGTGAAGCATTTATGCTAACCGCCATGCTACCGTGCTGCCCCAGATGTTCCTTCAGTTTGCGTTAAGCTTCACTGGAACATTGCAGCAGGCCAAGGACAGATATGTGGGCATGGGAGCAGGATCTTGTGTTAAAATGGCAAGCAACGGGAAGGTCCGGGTCCTGAATGCACACAGACTGAAGGTGCTCAGCAAAGCGATCACCCAGTCTGTGTTTGGTCTCTCCGATATAGAGGAGACCACATTGGGAGCAGCGAATGCAGTAGACCAGATTGAAAGAGGTGCAGGTGAAATGCTGCTTAACCTGGAATGAGTGTTTTGAGTCTGGGATGTTAAGCATGGAAGAGGTAAAGGGGCAGGTGTTACACCTTCTGCGATTGCATGGGAAGGTGCCATGGGTGATGGGAGAGGTACTGGGTATGGTGGAGGAGTGGACTAGATTGTCTCGGAGGGAACGGTCTCTGCGGATGCTGACAGAGGGCGTGAAGGGAAGATGTGTTTAGTGGTGGCATCACGCTGGAGTTGGTAAAAATTGCGGAGGATTATGATTTGCATACGGAGGCTGGTGGGGTGAAATGTGAGAACGAGGGGGACTCTATCCTTGCTCTGGGAGGGGGCAAGGGTAGTGGCGTGGGAGATAGACCACACACTGTTGAGGGCTCTGTCAACAACTGTAGGTGGGAAATCACGGTTGAGGAAGAAGGAACACATCTTCAAAGCACCATTTTGGAAAGTGGCATCATCGGAACAAATGTGACGGAGGCGAAGGAGTTGAGAGAAAAGGATGGAGTCCTTACAGGGTGTAGGGTGTGAAGAGCTGTAGTCCAGATAGCTGTGGGAGTCAGTGGGCTTGTAGTGGATATTAGTAGATAGTCTATTGCCGGAAATGGAGACAGAGAGATCAAGGAAGGGAAGGGAAGTGTCTGAGATGGATCAGGTGAAAGTGATGGAGGGGTGGAAACTGGAAACGAAGTTAATTAATTTTTCCAGGTCCAGGCGAGAGAATGAAGCGCCACCAAAATAGCCATCAATGTATCGGTAAAGGAGTTGTGGGAGGTGACCCGGGTAGGCCTGGAACAAGGAATGTTCCAGATACCCCATAAAAAGGCAGGCGTAGCTAGGACCCATGCGGGTACCCATTGCTACACCTTTGATTTGGAGAAATTGGGATGAGTTAAAGGAAAAGTTGTTGAGAGATAGAACAATTTCAGCCAGGCGGAGGAGAGTGGTGTGGATGGGAATTGTCCGGGCCTCTTTTCGAAAAAAAAGCGAAGAGCTCTCAGGGTATCCTGGTGTGGGATGGAGGCGTAGAGGGATTGCACATCAATGGTGAATAGAATGTGGTTAGGGCTGCGAACTGGAAGCTGTCAATATGACACAGTGCATCAGAGGAATCCCGGATGTAGGTGGGGAGGGAATGGACCAGAGGTGAGGATGGAGTCAAGATAAGAGGAAATAAGTTTGATAGAGCAGGAGCATGCTGACACAATGGACCTGCCGGGGCAGTCCTTTTTGTGGATTTTCGGAAGTAGATAAAAGCGGAAAAGATTGAGGGCAGGTAATTGACTCGGCAGGGGGGTCAACTTGGAGGCAGAATGTTGGAGGCACCTGAAAGGATCAGTGGGACGAGGGGAGGACTCTTGCCCAAAGAAGTGGGTATGGCGAGGAAGGCGACAAAAGAAGAGTTCAACAGCATGTCGAGCCCGGAATTCATTGAGGTGGGGACATAAGCGTACAAAGCTGAGTCCTTTGCTGCGAACAGCACGCTCAGCCTCAGAGAGGGAAATGTTGGAGGTTGGAGCGTATGGCGAACATGCGGCAAGGGCTAGAATAAATGGGGTATGAGTGATTGGGACTAGTGGAGGGCCGAGAATGGGCAGTGTTGTTGATACGTTGTTGAAGCTTGCATTCCTTAACATCTGCAAGAGACAGGAAAAGTTTCTTGTTAAGGCGTCGAATGATGCGAAGGATGAAATGAAACTGGGGACAGGGACAGCTTTGAGAGAGAGTAAGGTGGTGCTGCTGGAGAGAGATGTCGAGTGTCTTCATGTGGCGGCGCATGGTACTGAGTGTGGTTTTCAGGATGTGGCGAGAGCAGCAATTCGAAGAATGTTGTGTATCCTGGAGGTACCTGTAATCCTGGAGGTTACATGCAGGGTGGAATTTAAGTTGAAATCCCCACGGGGTAAGTCGGAGATGAAGGCAGTCACTGAGGAAGGAAATTTGGCTACTATTGAGGGGCTAGCACCAGCGCCACGTGGAACACGATCGATTCTAATGAGAAACGGTGCCGGATTTACCAGCTTCACGATTGACACTCAGGAGGCTGACATGCTGCAGCCGCATATACGCACTTCACTCCCCACACACACCCATGTTTCGCGAAAGTAGAGCTCAAGACCCTCCTGGACACCATGGAGGAGAGGCGAATGGCATTCTACCCTGGCCCAGCAAGGAGGCTGCCAGGAGCCGCTGTTCGGCATGCCTGGGCGCAGGTGGCAGAGGTGATCAGCACCATGGGAAACATCATTATGACCGACCAGCAGTGCCGGAAAAAACTACACAACCTCCTCAGGGCAGCCAGGGCGAGTAGGCCCCTGGCACCAACCCCTCTCCCACATACGCGTAATTTTACCTCCTCCCCTACCCAGAGATGCGAATCTCCACCCTGCATCAAATGCCGACACCCATACCGGCCGCCATGGCCAGGTGCCCTGGCCACTGAGGCCACCTGCTACCCACCACCGAGGCTGCATGCGTCGGACTGTCTACCACTGTCATTTTCTGTTGACCCCCAGCCCCAGGAGCAGACAGCGCACAACCACCAGGAGCGGGAAAAGACAGTAGAGGGTCCTGAACATGGTCGGTGGCCCGGAGGAATGGGAGGTCACCGAGTTGGAGTACGACCACGAGCGAGAAAGTGAGACCCCACTGAGTTGTTGATCTCCGTGACACGTGTGTCACCCACTCCCCCCCGAGCAACACCACCCTTACTCTCAGCAACACCACCCTCACCCCCACACCACCCTCACCCCCAGCAACACCACCCTCACCCCCAGCAACGCCGCCCTCACCCCAGTCCATCCTCACCCCCAGACCACCCTCTCCCCCAGACCATCTTCACCCCCAGCAACACCACCCTCACCCCCAGCAACACCACCCTCACCCTCACACCACCCTCACCCCAGCAACACCAACCCTCACCCCAGACCACCCTCACCCCCAGACCACCCTCACCCCCAACAACATCACCCTCACCCCCACACTACCCTCACCCCAGACCACCCTCACCCCCAGACCACCCTCACCCCCACACCACCCTCACCCCACAACACCCTCCCCCCCACATCACCTCCACACCATCCTCACCCCCACACCACCCCACCACCCTCACACCCACACCACCCCAGACCACCCCCACACTACTCTGACCACACAGCACCCCCACACCCACGCCACCCCAGACCACCCCCACACCACTCTCACACCCACACCACCCCACTCCACCCTCACACCCACACCACCCTCACCCCCACACCACCCCAGACTACCTTCAACCCCACACCACCTCCACACCATCTCCATACCACCCTCACACCCACACCACCCCAGATCACACCCACATCATCCCCAAACTACACCCCCACCGCCCTCAAGCCTACAGTCGAATGATATGCCTTGTCTTGTTCTTGCAGGAGCAGCTGGAGATGGGGCGTGTCCAAACGATGCCCCCCCATCCCCAACTTGTGCCACGGCCGGAGCCCCCCCCCCCCCCCCCCCATCCCTATGAGCCGATCAATGAAGAGAGCAGCTCGAACAACAGCCATCCACCTGAGACTCAGGACACACCAGATCTTGAGTCTAATGTTGAAACTGATTTCCCGTCACAGCTGTCTCCAACACCCTCCACCATCCCAGAGACACTCATCTCAGTTGGGCACTTTATTGAAGAGGCTCCTGGGTACAGCAGGTGGAGGTAGAATCTCCAGAAGGGGTGGACGGTCGAAGGGCGGGCCGACCCCAAGGACCAGCTCCCGTCTAGATGGGTTTTGGGCTTCTAGAACGGACGATCCCATTGATTGTGGAAGTGCATCGCAGAGCCAGGGACTACATGAGGGGTTGTTGGCGAACATCCTGTACCTATAGGTGCAATTGGAGGAGCCCGACCGCATGCAGCAGCAGGAGGTGGTGCCAACAATATGTGCCACCTAGGCCAACACCGCACGAGTGGCGCTAACGTTGGAGGCATTGGTGGTAACGGCTTTGGCTATGGATCAGCATGTCCAAGGCCTGGTGCATTCTGTGCAGGTGCTGGCTGAGGCACAGGGCAGGGTTGCCACCTCACAGGTAACCATGTGCCAGAGCCACCTGGACATCTAAGCGGACATTGGCAGCATTGACCAGGCACTGACCATGTGGCAAGGACACAGAGGGAGGCGACCCAGTCCCAGAGGGAGATGGCCTCGTCACTGTATGATGTGACATAAACCCAGAAGGTGGTGGCACAGTCAATGGGCGATATACCGCAGACCCAGAGATGGTCCACTCCCTGTGCTCCATGGTCACATGCCTGTGAATCCTGGTCAAGACCAGAGCAGGCCTTCTGGACTGGCAGCGCCAACTGGCAGGGGAGCCTCGGGGGATAACTCTGCTTGCACTCCCGTCCCATGGAGTAACCTGGGGGCCATCAGGCACCCCGAGGAATCAAGCCATAAAGGGCAGAATCTTCTATGGTGCGACAATCGCTGTCGGATTGTCACTCCACGCCGTTTGACCTTAGTCTGGAGCTGCAAACTTCTCACTCAGATTTCTGACCTGGGCCTATTGGGAAACATGCAGCACAGCTGCTCCTGGAGGCCTTCAGTGCGAGGAAGTGAAGCTACACCCAGATGTTGCGCAGTAGTCAAGGGGTCCAATTGGGGAGGGGGGTGGGGTTTAGGGGTGGGTCTGTACTATAGTGACTCAGATGTTAGAACTGGTTTTAATCCTTCTAACCTTTCCACGGTAACTATTTGGCTAAGGGAATCCCAAACCATTAGAATTCTCCGACTTTAATCAGAGTTTTGGAGGGTTCTAGATGCAGGGAATTTCCCAACAGTAGTTGAAGCTTCTCAGGCGTTTCCCATCCACTCCCTTCATGGGGAGCTCTCAGGGATCCCCAGTGCATCTTTTAGGGTAGCTGCAGGATGCAACCCTCTGGAGAACTAAAAATGTGGACTATTGTATTTTATTGTTATGCAATTCCTGAAAACAATTGTATAAAATGAACAAGAATGAAGGGTTTTCTTTCACTGAGACTGTTTAATTATCTCAGTTTAATGTAGGCATTCTTAAAAGATGTTTGATTTCACTGCCGGAACTAAAACTACTGCGCTAGAAATAAATTATTATAAGAAATACTTTCATTGAGTGATTTTTATATGCCCCAAAAATATAGTTATCAGTGCAGAGACGTTAGTATTTGGAATAAATATACTCTACTCTCACTTGTCATGTTTTCTCAAAATTCCATTTCATCATTGGTTCTTGTTTCATGTCTTGTGTGCCGTGATGTGTTGGTGATGCATTGTAGAATGGCGTTCTAGCCCCAGCCCCAGTGTGCTGCATAACACAGGTCTTTACCTATGTCAGTATTCTAAAGTGACTGTGAAATGGTGTAAAGGAAATTGTGCAGGATGAGGTTGAGTGTGCCATAATAAACGTAATAACTTTTGGAATTAAATTTTATATTAATCCCTATTAGCCATTTGATTATCTTGTTTGATGACCCCCTCAGTAGATTATGGTACGGAATGTGTGGGGATTACATTGGGTGCATTATCCACCCAAGGACACTTCCAGGAAAGTGTAATGTGCGCAGACAGATCTGTTGCCAGAGAATGATAATGGTATTCAACTCAAAACTTTCCACATTCCATTTTGACTGGGCCGTTATTGTCACTGGCATAAAGTGAAGGTTGCAGCGAAAACCACTGTGTACTGACAGATTGTCAGCATTTAAAGAGAGATTGACAATTCTGAATTGCTGCGAATTAAGTCTGGAATTTACGTAAAGCTTCCTGTTTTGTTTAATTTTGGCAGCTCCTCTACTGTCATGCTTTTTGTGGATTTTTCGGCCAAATGTTTCCAAAAAGTTATCTAATCCTGTTGGGGAAGATTTAAACTAATTTGGTGGGGGTCTGGGGAAGGGACAGAATAAAGGAGTTAGGAGTGGAAATGTGATTGGAGGACAGGGGTATAAACAGCAGTAACATTAGAAGTATCCTACAAATTGTAAGGACCTTGGGTGGAGCTTTAAATCCTTGTCATGGTGGGGGCAGGGCCATAAATGCGGCAAGCTGTTCAAACATTCATTTATGTCAGCAGGATTGGCAAATCCCATGGGTCGGAAGGGTTATAAAATTGAGGTGATTGCATTAGCAGAGACATAGCTTATTCAAAGCGAGAAATGGGATCTTAATAATCTTGATGCAATGCGTTCAGAAATGATGGAGGAGGAAAAAAAGGGCAGGGATGTGGCAATATTGATTAAAGTTCTTTGTAATGGTTCAAAATAGAAAGGATATATTAAATTATGCTACAATCCCCGTAGAGACTGATAATTTATTAAAAAGAAAGGCAACCCCATGACGCCAAAGGAAAGAAAACCCATTGGACAGGATTTCATTTCCTAAAACTTTTACTGTATCAAACCAACTAAAATCAACATACTTCAAACATTAATTAACAGGTGAAGTATATTTCAAATAAAAAAGCAAACTTTGGGCAGCACGGCAGCAGTGGGTTAACAGTGCCAGGTTCGATTCCGGCTTGGGTCACTGTCTGTGCGGAGTCTGCACGTTCTCCCCGTGTGTGCGTGGGTTTCCTCCGGGTGCTCCGGTTACCTCCCACAGTCCAAATATGTGCAGATTAGGTGGATTGGCCATGCTAAATTGCCCCTTAGTGTGCAAAAAGGGTAGGAGGGGTTATTGGGTTACGGAGATAGGGTGGAAGTGGGGGCTTAAGTCGGTCAGTGCAGACTCGATGGGCCGAATGGCCTCCTTCCGCACTGTATGTTCAATGTTCTGTGTTTGTTATAAATAGTTAGCACAACAAAGATAGGCTGCATGTAGTTCCAAGCACTTGCATTATTTCCCGTACAGATGTGGGACGTACAATGGAATTAGGAGCAGATATAGGCAATTCAGCCTTCATGCCTGATCTGCCATTCAATCAGATCAAGGCTGATCTGTTCCTCGTCTCAAATCCACCTGTTTCTCATATCTCTTTAACCCATTTTTAATCAGAAATATATCTATCTCCTTCTTGAATCCATTTAATGATTCAGACTCCAGGCTGGCAGTGCCAAGGCATCTGGGGAGTGCCAGGTTGCAGCCCTGCCCTGTCCCCGACCACCCAGGGGTTTCCGAAGGACTGGGGGACCTTCCCAGGTGCTGTTACAACTGGTCCACGTTTGTGTGGACCAAAACTAAACAACACCCTGGCGAGGTCTCCCAGGCACAGCAAGGGGAGACCCGGGTGCCGGGTGAATCCAACATCCTGCCCAATGAGGGTGAGATCTAGATTGCGCTGGGTGGAGTGAGTTGGGTGACTTGCAATCAGGCCAGTTCCGGCGCGGAGTCCAATTTGGGGCTTGCGCAGGCTACGCCTGTTGCGCCCTAATCTGCACCGGGCACAATGGGGTCATTGAATCGTGCCTGTATTGAATATGAGGCCCAATTTTGCCAGCTTGACACTGGGCATACCCACATCAGAGGGCTGAAAATGAAGTGCTTCCTCCCACCCACCCACTCAGCGGTCCCATTTCCCTTCCCCCCTTTTGATTTAATTGCTAGCACCCCTGAAGCAGAGTCACTACCCAAGAGAAACCTGTACAAAACACATGGAGGTTGGATTTTACAGGGTCTCCAAATGCCACTGATTACTCCCCGATCCCAGATCCTCCTGGCTGGCCTGTAGTAATTTAATGCTGTGAACAATATGAATTGCTTTCTGTCCCTTGCTCAGCAAGAAGCCCCATCTGACAGAGCTGCTGGGCAGTTGGATGGTCAGCAGCTCTTTAGTCCAGGCACTGCCAGCCATTAGCAGTGGTCACTGCTGAGGCTACAGGCAGTCTCCTCACGCTGAAGATCCCAGGTATATAAGTCCTAGGTCTGGAGGTCTCAGTGGGTGGGATGAAGTGGCGAGGGGGTGGGTTCTGAGTTCACGAGATTGCAGGTGAGGGGTGATAATGGGTGGGGGAGTTTATAACCTGGGGGATACCTTTGCTGGACCCAGGGAGCATGCAAAGGAGCCCACTTTTGCCTGTCACCAGCCTGTGCAGCTAAAGCTGCTGGGCTTACAGCAGGGCGTGGGCCTCCTCTCACCACGGGTAAAATATCTGTGGTGGTGGAATGAGGCCTGAAAGCCGCAACTATTTTGGCATTTAAGGGCCTCAATGGGCCCAAGGGCAGGACAAACAGGAGAGCCCCCTCCAGCCCCACAGCACTCCTGATTGCGGAGCATGACTAAGTCCCCTCCAGTTGGCCTCCCCATCCCAGACTCCCCTAGGTCGCTGCTGATGGTGGAAGTGACCAAACATTTAACCCTATAGTGCCTGTGGAGGCACAGCACCTGCAGATCGCCTGAAGTGTTTTGGCGAGTCTTGAGGCACAGCTTCGAAAATGAGCCTGATCAGATATTTGTGCATATTTCTCCCATCATGTTTGATTTCTATGGTTTGTATTATTGTTTAATCTATTAAAAGCAAATCACTTCCGTGTGCGAGTCTTTTAGCTCAGTTGGCTAGCTGGCTAGAGTGTGTGCCAACGGCATGGGTTCAGTCCCTGTGCCTGCTCTGATAGTTTACGGAAGCCTGCCTCCCCACCTTGCCCCATGCTGTGGCGTGGTGCCCCTCAAGCTGTATAAAATCAATTGTCTCTCTCTAACGGAGAGGCCTATCATCCTCTGTGGACTATGGTTAATTAATTGCTTCATTTGTAAACGCTGTGAACCTGACAAATTGTATTTTTGTGCTGTATACCATTAACAGGCCTGTGATGAGTATATATCTTTTCTGTCCAGTCAAGAGGAAAATACGATGGGCGCAATTCTCCGCACTCATGACGGTGCGGAGAATAGCGGGGGTTGTAAATTTTTACGGCCGCGCTAGTCCGACGCCCTCCCGCTATTCTCCCCCCCCCCCCCCACGCCCAACTCCCGACACGAATCGCTGCCGCCGTTTTTTTACGGCGAGCAGCGATTCTCAGCTGGCCGATGGGCCGAATTCCAAGTCCTTTACGGCCGTTTTTACGAACAGCAAACACACCTGGTCTGGCCGTTCGTAAAAACGGCCGTAAAGTCCCGATCTTGGCAACCATGGCACCGATTGGCACGGCAGTACCACGGCCGTGCCAAGGGTGCCATGGGCCCGCGATCGGTGCCCACCGATCGCGGGCAGCGGGTCCAATTCCCGCACACACTTTGTCCTTCCGCCGCCCCGCTGTATCAATTCGCGGGGCGGCTGAGGGGCATCCCGGCCCGCGCATGCGCGGGTTTCGCGCAAATGCGCGATGACGACATCCGCGCATGCGCGGGTTGGAGTCTTCCAATCCGCGCATGCGCGGCTGACGTCATGCGACGCGTCAGCCGTCGCAAACTCTGGCAAGCGGGCGTAACGAAATTCGTTAAGCCCGCGATGCCGGAGTTCACGGCCGCGGCATACTAGCCCCGACCGGGGACCAGAATCGGTTCCCGGTCGGGGAGGGGGAGGCTGGCGTCAAACCCACCCGGATTTGACGCCAGCCTAACGATTTCTCCGTCTGGGAGAATCGCGCCCGATATATTCCAATTCAATATTATTGCATTTAAAACATTACATGTACACCAGCAGCACTATAAACTAGTGATCCTATTAACACAGGGCTGTACTGTAATGGGCGGGATTTTCTGTACCAGAGATGAAGTGCTCCCGCCAGCAGAGAATCAGGACCGCGTCCCGCTGGCACTAGGAGCGTCACCGAGGTGGTATTCGCAGACCTTTGCTACTGCATAGCAGAGAACATGGCGGTTACCCTGCAGTTACAGGTGTTGGCCACCATTTAGAATGGGCACCCCAATCCCAGCATCCAGAGGCAAGCCCCCCCCCCACAACACAAATGTTAACCCACCCTGCTGAGGAGGGAGCACCCCTAACCATTCAACAAAGTGGGCCATCCTCACCCCACCACAGGATAACAGATCAGCCCCCTCCCCCCACACTATCCATGCATGAGGGAGGCCTGACCCCCTCAGCTCCCCCCTCCCAGCCTCACCATCCTCAGCTAACTCCCCTTCAGCCCCAAATTGCCCAGGACCCCCCACCCCATCTCCCCACCCCCTGGCATTGCCAATGATGCACTGCTCCTGGCACCATGGCTCTGACATCCTGACAGTGACACACTAGCCTGGTCCGCTGGAGCCCAAATGGAATAAGGGATCTTAGCTCATCGCTCATGTGCCCCTCTGCCACTGCCAGGCTGCAGAGGGAGGGACCCCAAGGATCCTGGGTGGTGGGTGGGTTCAGGCTGTGGGTAAGGGGTTGACCCCGGAACCTTCCAGGTACGGGACTTCCATCCCGGGCAAGGGTTCCAGGGACAACCTTTCACATAGATTGGAACTGCCAGAGTACCCAGGTGGCAACAGCATTACCAGGGTATCACCCTGCCCAAAGGGCACGCACCTGAAGGCCTCCACTCCACCTGGAGAAGAGTACTCTTCCACCAGTGCTGAACGGCGCTCGTCCGCGGTCTCCGAGGCAAAGGGGACGAATCCCAAAGTGTCAGGTACTTCGGGAACCTGCACATTAGAGTAAGACAAACTGTCTCGCTCTAAAATGCAAATTTACCAAATATTGAGCCCTCCCACAATGGGCAGGATTAACAGCGCAACGTCTTGTGAGATCGCATTGGATCTTGCGAGGCATTGCAAGCTGGGTGGATCCTGGGAATGGAGTCTCCCAGCTTTTATTGGCCATACTGCATCATGGAGAGCTGCTTTTCCAGTGCAGTGTGGCCATTGGATCGCCCCAAATAGCAAGTAACTTCAAACTAAAGCTTTCATATAATTTTATTACTTTTTACAATGCACATCAAGTTGAATAGCAGTCGATCTCTCGACCTCTTTTGCAACCCCCAAACCTTCCCAAAGCCCTAACCTAAAAGGGGGGATGCAGGCCCCCTCCACCCCACCTCAAATGGGCAGGGCACCCTGCCCTGATCCACGGCATGGGACAAATGCCAGCCTAGCACCTTGGTACTGCCAATGTCAACCTGGAAGTGCCCTTACCAGGTGGCAGTACCACCTGGGCACCGAGGCACTGCCAGCGTATAAGTTCCAGGGTGGCACTGCCAAAGTGCCCAGGTGGCACAAGCAGTACCAGGATGCCACTCTGCCCAGAGGCAACCGCCTCAGGGCCTCCAGTCCTCTGGAAGACCCCCGCAAGTGCCGTTCCATCTGGTAGCAGCACTGAATGGCGCTCACATGAGTCTCCGATGTGAAGGGATTAAATCCCAGTGACTTGGTAGATCAGACGAGCAGATATTAGACTGAGATTAGCTGCCTCACTCTAAATATGCAGTTTGTCAAATACTGATCCCGCCCACAATGGGCGAGATTCAGATTGCGGTGTCTCATGAGATCGCGTTAGGTCTGGGTCGGTCCCAGAAGAGGGAACTACTGGCCACACCGCACCACCGTTCAGGTGCAATGCAATCGGTAGAACGTGCCCTGAGTGTGGTGGCAGGGCACAGAAGTGGGAGTGATTTCTATTGTGGTTGGGAGGAATGGCTGCCTACATGCAATCTTGCGCTGTTCAGCTCATTAAATATGCATTTGCGAGGAGCTGGCAGGTTTTCTTGATGGGGGAAGGCAGCACATTGAACTCTGGGATTGAAGGCCTAGGCGCCATATTGAAGGGCACACAGACAGCCTGCACAATCCCTCCCACCTTTTCCCTGTTAACCCTTCCTCCCTTCAGCAAAGTGCCCTTTTAATAAGCATGCATGACTTGCTAATACATTCAAAGGGGTTTCCCGACACTGTTCTTCAGGAAGGTCGGCCTGCCTTTAACCCATCTTCACAGTCACAAGAAATTAATTCTTAAGGTTCATCCCACTGTGGGGAAACCTCACACCAGACTAAGCTCCCCTGCCCGCCAAATTACCCACTGCTGGGGAAGCCGAAGATTCCCCCCTCAGTTACTGACTTGAAAAGCCACCACTGAAGCCCAGTTTAAGGGAGGTGAAGCTCAGTTCTCAGAGCGAGAAACACAAAAGCTGCCTGACTCCTGTAAAAACCCACTATACAACAATATACATCACATGCTGATATGAATTCTCTCTCGATCCAGTTTGTGCTTCCCTCTCTCCCTCCCCAGTTCCCAGTTTGACATTTCTCTCTCTCTATTTCTCCATATTTATCTCTGCCCCCATTTGTGCTTCTCTCTCCAATCCCCCCATCCTCTGTTTATTTTCACTCCCAATTTGTGTTCCTCTCTCTCCCTCCATTGTTGCTTTTCCAGGACATGTCCGGGGGGGGTTGGGGGGGGGGGGGGGGGGGGGGGTGGCGGCGAGTACAAAGGCAGGAGGAATGAAAACCTGCGCCGTCGACCAATGTGTCAATTTGTAGGTGCTATCCCACCCTGGAACGATTTTCTCAGAGGCAGGTTCAAGGACAGCACTGCTCATAAGTGGGTGGCACGGTGGCAGAGTGTTAGCACTGTTGCTTCACAGCTCCAGGAGCCCAGGTTCGATTCCTGGCTTAGGTCACTGCCTGTGTGGAGTCTGCACATTCTCCCTGTGTCTTTGTGGGTTTCCTCCGGGTGCTCCGGTTTCCTCCCACAAGTCCTGAAAGACATGGGGCGTGATTCTCCGCACTCACGACGGGGCGGAGAATAGTGGGCGGCGCAAATTTTTACGGCGACGCTGGTCCGACGCCCTCCCGCTATTCCCCCCCCCCCCCCCCCCCCCCCCCCCGCACACCCGCCCCCGACACAAATCGCTGCTCGCCGGTTTTTTATGGCGAGCAGCGATTCTCCCCTGGCCGATGGGCCGATTTCCAAGGCCTTTACGGCCGTTTTCACGATTTTTAATACACCTGCTATACCAGTTCGTGAAAACGGCCGCAAAGTGCCGTTCTGCACAACCATGCCACCGATTGGCACGGCCGCACCGCAGTCCGATTCCCGCGCACTCTTTCTTCCTCCGCCGCCCCGCAGGATAAGTCCGCGGGGCGGCTGAGGGGCATTACGGACCGCGCATGCGCGGCTGACGTCATCATATGCGTCAGCCGTCGCTAACTTTGGCACACGGGCTTAGCGATATTCGTTAAGCCCGCGATGCCGGAGTTCACGGGGCCGCGATGCTAGCCCCGACCGGGGAGCAGAATCGGTCCCGGGAGGGGGCGCGGAGGCTGCCGTGAAACATGGCCGGTTTCGTGGCAGCCTTCACGACTCTCCGCCTTTGCGGAGAATCGCGCCCATGCTGTTAGGTAAATTGGATATTCTGAATTCTCCCTCTGTGTACCCGAACAGGCGCTGTAATGTGCCAACTAGCGGCTTTTCACAGTCACTTCAATGCAGTGTTAATGTAAGCCTACTTGTGACAATAAAGATTATTATTATATGTGTGGGTCTGTGCTCACAAGTGGGATGAAATCAGTCATTATTGTAAGCCCCAAACATGTGCATTTTATACCTCATCTGATATTCTTTCCTTGGTGGAAACTGGCGGCCAATCCACCTTTGCTCATTTTGCTTTACTGCTCAAGATGCATTTAATCTCAGAGTGCGGGTGCTTCAAACCTGTTGTTTTTATCAATGTCTATAGGGACGCACTATATGCGTCACTGTATGCACACAATGCTCCTGACTGCCTCATTCACATTGCCATTGAGGCACAGTATTGTAGTGGGTGGAACTATTGTTTGCAGGCAGCATTTCCACATCACAGCTGGTTGATTCTAAATTCTGACACTTGATTTCAAATGGCCTTATGAAACCTTGAAGCTGTACTATGGTTAAAGACATCCAACAATTATGGAGGTTATTTTTTAACTGCAACGTGCTCCAGTATCTAAAAAACGTAAGATGTCTGGTTGATGTAGTAATTGGACTCTGACCATGGTTTATGTATATCTGTATAATACTGTTTGCTCTGTGCACTTAGCATTGAACCTTTGGCAGAACAGCAATTAAAGTGTCTATGATCCTTGTAATTAACAGAGAAGAAAAAACAGGGCAAATTCCAACCATTAAGGAAACTATTCGGTAAAAAACGAAGGAAGGTACCGCCCATAATTCCTGAGAAAGTAAACCTAAAATCCAGTCAATCCACTGGGGATGTTCGAAATGGCATTGGGTCAGCTGATGGGGAACATGAAGATGAATTAAGGTAAAACCTCCTTGAACTACATTTTTCATTGCAATTGAAACAAAGTATAAATGTCCTCTAGTGCAGTAAATCGATGAACCAAAACTCTGATTTGTATTACGTTGTAGACATGGACAAATTGGGTCCATTGCCCTGCCTCTGTGCTGTTTCTTTTGTGTGGTTCTATGATTCTACACAGCGTCAGTTTTGATCATTCATATTGATTGTTGGCTTGAGGAATTGGAATCAATATGAAGTGAAGGGACAGCAAGGGTAATTTAAGGAAAACGATTATCAGCAAACTCAATTACTAACGCTAATTTCCATCATTGGAGTTGGGACTTGGCATCGCTAAAACAGGAATGGACAAACTTGCAGCAAGGAAAGGTGTAACGGCATTCTGAGCTTAACATGTGTCATAGATGCAATATATTCATTTGTGAAGGGAACATGTCATTTTCAGATATTGGTATTATAATACTGAAAGTAACATTTTGAATTGCTCAAAAAGACAAGTTCAGCTCCCAATGGTTTTATGGATTTCAGTTTAACATGGAATCGTAACGCATTGATGTTTATATTGAATTATCATAAAACCTTGTTAATTTGATCATTTTGATCTTCTGCAGCCTCCAGTCTTCCTTCAGATGGTGACTTGGAGCTGCTAAACATTGGATAGCCTCCTACTTACTGAATGTATATAGTACAAGTGCTACACTGTTTTATCAAAACCTAATGATTCATAAGAACATAAGAACTAGGTGCAGGAGTGTTGTGTTGAGCCACTCTCTTGGTCGACTTGCAACACTCTGTGGCTGAGAGCTCAGCGATGCGGATCTGGCCGTCACGGGCACACATCGCCAGCGTCGAGTCCCCGCTGTTCGGCAGGGACTTGGCCTGAAACACATTGCTCTTGTGCCCGCTATCAAATTCGAGGGCAGGCTTCCGGCGGGCCCAGTCCCAGATGACCACCTTGAGGTCGTCGCTGCCACTGGCAAGCCATTTACTGCGACGGTTGAAGTGGAGGGTGTTGACGCAGCCCGTGTGACGCTCCAGGCCATGCTGCAAGCGCAAACGTTCCACAAAGGTGCGGGCACCGCATGCCCGGTACATGAAGGCGCGGGGATCACGCCCAATCTCCCGGCCTCCCAGGGCAGGGGCGGCACACCAGGTGGTCGGGGGCAATGCGGCCACTTCAGAGTGGACCCAACGCTCCAGCGCCGCCTCCTCCTCGGAGTCACGCTCAGGCTCGCCGGGCCGCTTGGGCCCCCGTCTCCGGCGGGCAGGTGTCTCCCTGCAGCCGTCCTCCATCTTGCTCTCGTCCTCCTCCTCATCGTCATCCACGATGGAATAGGTGCCCGTGTCCTCCAGTGAGACAGAGTCTCGCTCATCCGAGCTCTTCTTCTCTGTTCCGCGCCTGCCTTCATCCCCACTGCCTCGACGACCTGCCTCCTCTTCCTCCTCTGCCATCTGCTCATCTCCCGTAAGGCTCAAACTCAAATCCGATGCTTCCACCTCAATGCCGGATGAGGTCTAAAGAGCCTCTTCTGTGTCCTTGGGACTACTGGTTAGACTGCCATGCCGGAAATCAGGTTTCAGATCGAGTTCTCCACTCCTGTCCGCCATCTTGTCAAATGTTTCCAGATGATCCTCAGATTATCAGAGACTGTTTCTGCGTTGACCCCTCCCTGCTCCCGGGCAGACTCCTCTCCCCTTTCCAACCCAGTTACAGTGGATATTTCCCCATTTTGTTTCCTTCTGCCCCTTCCCCAACCCTCTTTCTCCCCCCCCCCCCCCCCCAATTAAAGTTGATCAGGATTGGATGTTGATTAATATGTTTTAGTTGTTTTTTTAAATGTAATGTTTGCTGCCTGGCAGGTTGCTCAGGGTTGGTCAGTAGCAGCAGTTGCTCTTGTTATTGTTATTATTGTTGTCTGCCTGCCCTCCGCCGCCATCTTGCTTTGGGGCTCCGGCTCCTTCCCCTCCCCGCACGGCCGCCCCCCGCCCCTCGCCCAGGCGGCTGTCAATAAAGTTGAGTGACGGCAGCCATTCAGCTCAGATCACCAGGTCTTTTCAGTTTATTGGGTCCACTCATACATGAGACCCTTCTCTGTAACATAGGGCTGGATTTTCCATGAAACCATGGTCTCTGTGTGTGTGGGGGGGGGAGGTGGCAATGAGGCCACTCTAAGACTTAGGTGCGGGCCTAGCCTCCTGGCTGTCAGCTGTGGACTGGCCTCCCAAGCCGTTAGGTGTAAACTGTCTTCTCTGTTTCTGAGGGTTCTGACAATTATACCATTTTCCCATTTGATTTTTCATTTTGTGCATTTGGCTGTCTGTCTCTCTTACAGTCCTTGTCTCTAAAAATTAGCATATGTGTACCTCCACTGATCTCATTTGTCTCGGTAAGCTGCTTAAACTAATAGGCGATTTACACATGATTCCATTTCGATGCCTGCTGATCTCATTACCGGGAAAGTCCACCTCATCATGCCGTTTGAAATCTGGCTACTATTGTCGCTAGGCAGATGTCTACCTGTTACTGGGCAGACCGTATCCTGTCATGCCTTATTAAATTTGTGTTACTGCTGTTACTAGGCAGAACCACGACACGTCCCCGCCCGTTTTGAAAAATGAATTGTCTTAATTTGAAGGATGTTTCATTTTTCAACCCTTTTCTTATTAGTACCATCGGGGCTAGTTTAGCACAGTGGGCTAAATAGCTGGCTTGTAATGCAGAACCAGGCCAGCAGCGCGGGTTCAATTCCCGTACCAGCCTCCCCAAACAGACGCTGGAATGTGGCGACTTGGGGCTTTTCACAGTAACTTCATTGAAGCCTACTTGTGACAAGAAGCGATTATTATTATTATCTTATTAAACACTACAAAATTCAAGTGCATGAATTAACATAGAAGATGCCCCAGAGAATTTACACACACTTTCCTCAAAAGTCTCCTTTATACTGAGGATACAGCATCCGTAATGACTTTTTCTCTCCTGGTCACATTTCATCGGAATAACCGGATGTTCCGGTCTTTGATTTGATTTGATTTGATTTATTATTGTGACATGTATTAGTATACAGTGAAAAGTATTGTTTCTTGCATGCTGTCCAAACAATGCATACTGTATATAGGGAAGGAAGGAGAGACCGCAGAATATAATGTTACAGTTATAGCAAGGTGTAGAGAAAAGATCAACTTGATACGAGGTAGGTCCATTCAAACGTCTGATGGCAGTAGGGCTAAATCTGTAAGTAATTGAATAAGAACATTGTTAGAGAGTTTGAAAGGGTTAGAATTAAGTTTTAGAAGCATGGAACGAGAGTAAAAGATAGAATTAGAGGATATGCTGGGCACAGCTTGCAAAAAGTCGCCTCGCTCTGGCACCATCTTGAATCATCTCCAAATTTCTCCAGAAATTTCAAAGGGTTGTGATCTGTATATATGATTGTCTCTGCTGGGTTGCTTTGATTTGATTTTCTTTGTTTGTGAATGGAGGGAGAGTTAGGAGGGTAGAGGATTTGGGTTTGGAGGGAGGGGAGGGTTGTTGACTTTAATGGAGTTGGTGCGGCGCATTTGGTTAAGGGGGGATGGCGGTACCCACCTTGTGGGCGGGGGCCCTGAGGGTGAGCAAGACACTGGTCTGGAGAAGCCTATTAAAGAGGGGATATGGCTGACTGGGCTGGGTGGGGCGGCTTTATCACTCGGGACATGAAGACGAAGGGGGTGGCGATGTTAGTGAATGAGAGGGTGACCTTTATGGTGGGAAATATTGTGGCGGATCCTGGGGGAGGTTTGTGATGGTGAGCGGGAGATTGGATAGCCGTGCTGGTGAACAAAAATGCCCCAAATTGGGATGATGTAGAATTCATGAAGCAGGATTTTGGCAAAGGTTCCATACTTGGGATATTTGAGGCTCTTAATCAGAAGCTGTACAGTCGGAGCCTCCGGTGGGGGAGAAGAGGACGAGTCGGTTCTTGGACGGGCTGCGGTTTCCGAAGGTGGAGGAGGGGAAGGTACAGAATTTGGGGCGCCGATGGGGCTGAGGGAGGTTGTGGAATGTGTCGGGTCCACCCAGTCGGCAATGGCCCTGGACCCAGATGGGGCCTAGCAGGGTTTTATAAAACGCTTGGTTTGGAATTGAGCCCCCTATTAGTCGAGATGTACAATGAGTTATTGGACAAGGACGCCCCCCCCCCCCCCCCCCCCCCCCCCCCCCCCCCGCCCCTCCCACGCTGGGGATAAGGACCCGAGCAATGTGGGTCGTACTGCCCGATTACGTTGTTGAACATGGATGTGAAAATATTGGGGAAGGGCTGCGGATGCATATAGAGGACTGTGTGTCGGAGGGTGATAGGAGAGGACCAGACCGGGTTTGTGAAGAGGCAGCAGTTGTTAGCTAATATCCTGAGGTTATTGAATATGTTCATGATGCCTCCAGGGAGCCAGGACGTAGATGTGGTAGTGTCGATGGACGCAGAGAAAGCGCGTGACCGGTTGAGTGGCAGTATTTGTTTGAGGTGTTGGGCCGGTTTGGGTTAGGGCAGGATTTCGTATATCGTGTGAAGCTGCTGTGTAAGGCCCCTAAGGTGAATTTTCGGAAGAATAATGTCAGCTATTGGATTACATCGGGCGTGAGGCAGGGGTGTCTGCTCTCCCTGTTGTGATTGAGCTTCAGGGCTTCGGGGAGAAGGGGGTTGGTAATGTGAAGTGGGGAGGGCGTGGAACACCGAGGCTGGGATTCTCCCCTACCCGGCGGGGCGGAGGTCCCGCCGTAGCACCTTTAGGGGCTAGGCCCACGCCGGAGTGATTTCCGCTCCGCCGGCCGGCGCCAAAACTGGCGCCAACGGCCTTTGGTGCCATGCCACCCAGCATCGGGGCTGGCCAAAAGGCCTTCGCCGGTCCATGCATGCGCCGGTGCGTCAGCGGTCGCTGACGTCACCACCGCCGCATGCGCGGTAGGGGGGGGTCTCTTCCGCCTCCGCCATGGTGGAGGCTGTGGCGGCGGCCACAGGTTGCCACATGGCACAGGTCCGCCCGCCGATCGGTGGGCCCTGATCACGGGCCAGGCCACTGTGGGGGCACCTCCTGGGGTCTGATCGCCCCGCGCCCCCCCAGGACCCCGGGGGCCCGCTCGCGCAGCCAATCCCGCCAGCACCAGAGATGCTCCAATTCCCGCCGGCGGGAGAGGCCTGTCAGCGGCGGGACTTCGGCCCATTGCAGGCCGGAGAATCGCCGCGGGGGGCACGCCGATCGGCACGGGGGGCACGGCAATCGGCGGGGTGTGATTACCGCTCCCGCCGATTCCCAGGTGACGGAGAATTCCGGCCATGGCGGGGATGGGATTTACGCCGGCCCCGGGCGATTCCCTGACCCTGCGGGGGTCGGAGAATTCCGCCCCAAGTCTCTTTGTACACGGATGATCTCCTGTTATATATTTCAAACCCGGTGGAAAAGTTGCGATAGGGTTATGGGGATCTTGTGGGAGTTTAGTCTGTTCTAGGGGTATAAGGTCAACATGGGGAAGAGCGAGGTGTTTCCGATCAACACACAGGGGCAGGGGAGGAGTCTGTGGAGGCTGCTGTTACAGCTGGTAGGGGCAAGCTTTCGGTCTGGGAGTGTAAGTGGCACAGATCTGGGCGCAGCTGCACAAGTTGAACTTGTTGAATTTGGTTGTGGAAATGAAGGAGGATTTTAAGAGGTGGGATGTTTTGCCATTATCATTAGCTGGGAGGATCCAGATGGTAAAGATGACGGTGTTGCCAAAGTTTTTGTTCACTTTCCAGAACTTTCCGATGCTGACATCTCCCTCTGAATGTCCCGGCCGCTCCCTATCGTCTCCGTCAGCTCCGGGTAACTCTATTCCAGGGGTGCAACCTCAGGCTGGTACCCAGCTGGGTCAGGGATCCAGCAGACCTCCGACTGCTGTCCCGCCTGGTGGTTCCTGCCTCCATCAGATGTACATCAGCCGCAGTGTGGTGCTCAGCAGATCGTGTTCCAAAAGCCTGATCACTAACATTTTCCACCGAGGTGTGTATATCTGTGCTGGTGGAGGGTGGGGATGACAACTATGCCGTGATTACAACAGTTGCATCCTCGGAGCTCTCCTCCAAGGTGTTCTCCTCGGGGTCAGGGGAGGGTGCCGCCTGGAGTGGGCTGCCGCCGTCGGCTGCTAGACCTGTGGGAGAATGGACATGTGGCCAGTGAGAGGGATGATCCATCAGTAAGTCAATCACTACTCACGTTTGACAGGTCCTCCGGGGGAGCCTGGTGGTCCTCACCTCTGTGCTGTCCACCAGCCTCCGCATGGATGACCGATCTGTCTTAGGCCACCCTGGTTACCTCCAGGACACACTGCTGAAGGAGGCGAGGATTCTCAGGTCCGGCACCCCATCGCCAGTCTGGGCCTCTCCCGTCAATTATGGGAGACCTTTTCCTGAGGAAACACAGAGAGGGCCGTTAGCCACACATGTGGTTCACAGTTGTGGGTGGGGGGGGGGGTGAAGGGACGGTTGAAGGGGTGTGGTGGGAGTGCTGAAGGGGGAAGGGGATGGAGGGAGGATTGGGGGTTCCCTGTGGGGATGCTCCCTTGGCAGGTTGAGGGGTGGGGGGTTGGCGTCTACTCACTCGTGCTGCCCGGTGTAGGTAGTTGACCATCTTATGACACTGGAGGCCAGTCCTCCTGGTCACACTGCCCGAGCCAACAGCTGCCGCCACCTCTTCCCAGGCAGCACTGGCTGCCTTTTAGCTCAACCTCTGGGGCCTCGGGGGAACAGGACATATCTCCTGGCTTCCACCACATCCAGGTGCCTCCCCAGGTCATCATCCCCGAATCTTGGGGCTGGTCTCCTGGGCGCCATTATTAAGTGCTGGCTGGGGTTGGCTGAGCAAGTGCAGCTTTAGTGCTGCTTGAGCTTGTTAGGGGGGGCTGGCGAATCAGCTGGCGAGCCGGCATTCAGGGCGGGAAGCCCATGAGACCTCGTTAAGTGGACCAATTAACGTTGAGTAGTGTTGCCGGCCTCGCTGGGCCTAGCGCCGGGAAACAGGCGGCAATTGCCGCTCGCTACAACACGTGGAAAGCTTTCCAGAGAATCTCATATTGTTTGATTGGAACGGTTTCCCCCACATCTACGTCATGAGTCACTAACCCTGTTCTACCTAGGTTATAATAGAACAGTACAGCACAGAACAGGCCCTTCGGCCCTCAATGTTGTGCCGAGCCATGATCACCCTACTCAAACCCACGTATCCACCCTATACCCGTAACCCAACAAACCCCCCCTTAACCTTACTTTTATTAGGACACTACGGGCAATTTAGCATGGCCAATCCACCTAACCCGCACATCTTTGGACTGTGGGAGGAAACCGGAGCACCCGGAGGAAACCCACGCACACAGGGGGAGGACGTGCAGACTCCACACAGACAGTGACCCAGCCGGGAATCGAACCTGGGACCCTGGAGCTGTGAAGCATTTATGCTAACCACCATGCTACCCTGCTGCCCCTAATAATATTCTTTATTAGTGTCACAAGTAGTCGTACATTAACACTGCAATCCCCTAGTCGCCACACTCCAGAGAATTCAGAATTCACCTAACAGCACGTCTTTTGGGACTTATGGGAGGAAACCGGAGCACCCGGAGGAAACCCACGCAGACACGGGGAGAATGTGCATACTCTGCAGAGTGACCCAAGCCGGGAATTGAACCCAGGTCCCTGGTACCATGAAGCAACAATGATAACCACTGTGCTTATTCACCCAATCACATTTATAGGACTGCAGTAACGCTGCCAGTTCGCTCTGGCTGTTATCTGAGAGATGACTTCATCACTGATTTAAATTTTCTCACGCTTCCTCATTGCTTAAATTATAAGGAGTCACTGTCAAAATTTAACCCCTTGTCTTCCTCCTGCTTCATTACTAACAAGACTTCCTGCTTGTTCTCATCTCCCCTAACCCAATACTTCTTCAACATGTTCACATGACGCACCCTGTGTGATTTGCACCTATCTAGGGTGCGTTACTGCGCTCAATATCCTTTCATGGTGATATGGCCCACTGAATCTAGCTTTCAGGTGCTCCCTGACACAGGTAAAACACAAGCATTCTCACTCCTGTGGTAAAACTGTAAGTCTGGGCATTGCCTATCAACCCTGGCTTTCATTCCACGCTGGGCCATCTTTGAATCTTTTCTTGTCACCTCACAGGCCACATTGAGTCATTCCCTGAAATTTGGGAAGTTAGACTTGATTCAGCAGACTCGAGTTAAAGCCCGCTGAATGACACGGTTAATGGGATGTTTTGCCGCCTGCAGCACCGAGAAAGGTGCCACTATTCAATGGCACTTTGCCGTTCTTTTTGCCTTCGGCGAGGAACTCCCCATTGAGGCCACTCTTTAAGTCATTTCCGGCACCGACGAGCCAAGCTCGCCTCTGTAGGAAGACTACTCGTGGATCAGGGCGCAGTTTTTAAAGGCAGCCCCAATCTTTTGACCCCCCCTCTGTGTCACAATATACATCCAGGTATATGATGGTGTGCAGACAGGGAGTGACTGACACACAGGATGACCCGTAAGCACACAGAACAGAGCAGCCAATCACCAGACAGAACACGACCACTATAAAGCCAGAGGGCACCAGTTTTCCCGCTCTCTTGGGATCTAGCCTCTGAGACAGTCAGAGCTCATGAGCTAGCCAGTGCAAACACCATGTGGTAGCTAGTAAGTCTGGTCAGGCTAGTATCAGGTTTCCAGTCAAGTCAGCATAGTGTCAACCCACAGTTAAACATGTATAGTAGTTAAGACGTTAAATAAAATCGAGTTGCACCTTATCAGGTGTTGGAGGACTGTCTCTCGCTACACTGCATCAAGTGCAGTCCACATCGACCCAGCCTGCCCAGCACATCACTCTGAACCCCCAACGCGGCCTCAGGACCCCCCTGCTTCACCAAACCTACCTCATCAGGGTGGCATTGCCACGTGCCCAAATGACAGTGCCAAGGTGCTTGGCTGGCAGTGCCTGGGTGCCAAGGGAAGTCCCATGGTGCCATCCTGCACAGTCCCTGACTACCCAGGGCCCTCAACCCACCAGTGAGACCCCCCCCCCCCAATGTTCCATCAGAACTAGTTCACAACTTTGTGAACCAATACCAAACAACTCCCGGTTGGAGGCCTTGTTGGCAAGGCCGGTGAATCGTGGGCCCCGGGTGAATTTGGCGGTGAATATTTAAATGAGCTTAATGTCATTCAAATTTCACATCTGCAGCTCTTACTGAGTGTGGACCCAGATTGCGACGTCTCGCAAGATTCCATTGTAACTCGTGAGACGTTTCGAGTGTTTTGATTCACAATGGAGGCCTCTCGTGAGATTCAACGACATTGTCCCACACTAAGTCAGGCGCCAAAAGGCCGCTGAATCGTGCCCACACTCTGGTAAGGTAGTCTCAGACTTGGTATTTAGTAACTTTTCACAAATTAATTTCAATGCTCCTCTGACCTCATGCCCATAGACCAATTCAAAAGGACTAAATCTGGTAAACGTATTTGGTGCATCCCTAATCACAAATAATGAAAATGGAATCTCTTTGTCCCAATCATGAGGGTTGTCATGGCGATAAGCTCTCATCGTGGTTTTCAAAATTTGGTGCCACCTCTCTGCTGCTCGCTGGGACTTTGGATGATTGACTGATGATTTGCACTGTTTAATCTCCAGGCTATTCATGACACCTTTGAATAGTCCGGATATAAAATTTGACCCTTGGTCTGATTATATCTCCTTTGGTAAGCCATATTTAGTAAAGAATTTGGTTAACTACTCTACTACTCTCCTAGCGGTAATAGTTCTTAAGGGTGTGGATTCAGGGAATCAGGGTGATATATCCATGATAGTTAGCAAATATTGATTCGCACTTCATGCTCTCGGCAATGGCCCTACGTAGTCGATCAGGACCTGGTAAAAGGTTCTTAAAACTCTGGGGTATGAATCAGAGGTGCTAGCTTGATTACCGCTTGTTGTTTCCCTAATACCTGACCGAGGTAACAGGTTAGACTAAAAGTGACTATACCCTTGTGTAGTCTGGGACAATAAAACTGTCTTTGGATTTTGGCTTGGGTTTTCTTTATTCCGAGATGTCCCCCTAATGGAATCTCGTGAGTTTTTCTTAAAATCTCCTTATAGTCGGAAGGTAATACAGTTTGCTGTACATTTGCCCATTTGTCCTCTGCACCAGCATGTGATAGTCGCTACTTTCTCATGAATATGTTCTCCTGTACATACTAACACTCGGGAATGTAATGAGATTTCAATGCTGAATACGTTGTTCGATAAAGTTGTTTTAATTTAGAGTCACTGTTACTGCAATTCAATCAACCTCTTTGAGTTGAACACACTAGTCTCCTCTGTGTCTATCTCATTCGCATTTAGCTTACTTAAGATGGCATCAGATAACGTGACCTCATGAGTCTCACCTTAGGCTCGCCACTCCTCCCTCTTTTATCTTAGTTTATGAGCCTGTGATCGCATCACCACGCAATGCAGAATATCTACAGAGATCCATTTGGAATTTCTCTATGATGGAATTCTCTATTGACTGAATGGGGGAAGTGATAAGGAGGAAGGTGAGTAGTGGTTAACACCGTTGCTTCACAGCGCTAAAATCCCAGGTTTGATTTCCAGCTTGGGTCACTGTCTGCAGAGTCTGCACGTTCTCCCTGTGTCTGTGTGGGTTTCTTCCGGGTGCTCCGGTTTCCTTCCACAAGTCCCAAAAGACGCACTGTTAGGAAACTTGGACATTCTGAATTCTCCCTCTGTGACAGGGTGGATGTGGAGAGAATGCTTCCTCTTGTGGGAGAATCTAGAACTAGTGGTTACTGTTTAAAAATACAGGCCGCCCATTTGAAACAGATATGAGGAATTATCTTCCTGCGAAGGTGGTGGAGGAAGTCTTTGAACATTTTTAAGGCAGCGCTAGATAGATTCTTGATAAACACGGAGTGAAAGGTTATCGGGAGTAGGCAAGAATGTGTAGTTGAAGTTAAAATCAGATCAGCCAAGATCTTATTGAATAGTTGCATAGGCTCAAAGAGCCAAGTGGTCTACCTCTGCTTCTAATTTGTACGTACTATGTTCGTGTGTATGGCATCTGCTCTGTATTGGCATCTGCTCTGTATTTAAACAATGTTTAGCCAATATGATTCATAAACATGTCACAAGCATATTTTGCAAATACATTCCTTTCTAGCTATGGAATTATACTACAGAGCAATGTCACAAAATCAGAATGCATCAGCCTGTGGCATTAAAATGCTTAAATGCATGTATTCATTCCTGAGGAACAAAGTTGAAAATGCTTTTTTATTATGGACAGTATTTTAATTAAAACGAATACAATTTTGATGCCATATATGGTTTGTTTTCAATTCTGCAGACAAATGATAGAATTTACAGTGCAGAAGGAGGCCATTCGGCCCATCGAGTCTGCACTGCTCTTGGAAAGAGCATCCTACCCAAGGTCAACTCCTCCACCCTATCCCCATAACCCAGTAACCCCACCCAAAACTAAGGGCAATTTTGGACACTAAGGGCAATTTATCATAGCCAATCCACCTAACCTGCACATCTTTGGACTGTGGGAGGAAACCGGAGCACCCGGAGGAAACCCATGCAGACACAGGGAGGATGTGCAGACTCTGCAGAGACAGTGACCCAAGCCGGAATCGAACCTGGGATCCTGGAGCTGTGAAGCAATTGTGCTATCCACAATGCTACCGTGCTGTCCATCATATTTTGTCATCATAATGGTCGACTCAGTTGAATCTGGGGTAAATTGGTTCTATGGTCTGAAATAATGGATTTCTAATTAAGGGGAAAATGTTTCCCTCAGTTTAATATCGGGGTGTCTATAGGACAAATGACAATACAATTTAAAATCCAAATTTCAATGGAAAAATGTTTTTATCTGACAGAATTGACTGATATTGGAAGGCCCCTATGTAATTTAATAACTTGGTGTGCTCTTGCAGTTGACTCATTTTGGCTGATATTTTATACAACATATAATGTAATATATAGTATACAAATAGGCAACACTGAGAATCTGGGTGGAGGAATGGAAAATTTCAAGCACTGTTAAAATGAAAGAAGCTGCTCTATGAGACAGTATGCTCCCTCTCCACCCCATAATTCTCAGTGCTGTTCTGAAGACTTAAATTGGGAGATATCCATGGAAAATATTAAAATTAGACCATAAAAGACGTAGATCATAGAATTTACAGTGCAGAAAGAGGCCATTCAGCCCATCGAGTCTGCACCAGCCCTTGTAAAGAGCACCCTACTTAAGCCCATGCCTCCACCCTATCCCCTTAACCCAGTAACCCCAGTAAAGATAAATAATTTCTCTTTAAAGGCAAAAGTGATATTTCTGACTATATTTTTCCATGCAGTATTTCCCTTGAGCTTCCCTTTATTTTCAAAACTAGCCATTGCATTTACAAAATCAATGCCCTTCTTTAAAATAAAAGCAAATTACTGCGGATGCTGGAATCTGAAACGAAAGAGAAATGCTGGAAAATCTCAGCAAGTCTGGCAGCATCTGTAGGGAGAGAAAAGAGCTAACGTTTTGAGTCCAATGGCTTTGACAAAGAGTGATTGAACTCGAAAAGGTAGATCTTTTCTCTCCCTGCAGATGCTGCCAGACTTGCTGAGATTTTCCAACATTTTCTCTTTTATTTCAATGCCCCTCTTTCCTCTTTTTTCTTTATTCATTTATGAGATGTGGGTATCGCTGGTTAGGCCAGCATTTATTGCTCATCCCTAGTTGCCCTTCAGAAGGTGGTGGTGAGCTGCCTTCTTGAATCGCTGCAAATAAGGGCATGGCAGATGTTTATGACACATACAGAATCAGATTGCTTTATTGAAATGCAAAGCATGTTTCCGAAATGGGGTTTCCCAAACTTGGCTTGGATCGAGTGTCCAAAAATAAAAATCATAGAGGTAACTATCTAAAGAGCTGCAATGACTGCAACCGAAAGATGTGCAGGGTAATGGATTGGTCATGCTAAATTGTCCCTTGATTGGAAAAAAAAATTGGACACTTTGGGCGTGATTCTCCAAGCACCGTGCCGGGCCGGAGAATCGCAGCAACCGTGCCACAATGCCCTGACGCCAGCGCACGATTCTCTGAGGTGCGGAGAATCGGCGCCATTTGCGCCGCCGCATTTGACGCGCCGCCAGCCCCGAGCTGCTGGAATCGGCGGGGCCTCCGGCCCGGATGGGAAAAGCTGCCACGCGGATACGGCAGAGTTCCACCGGCAGAGTTCACCTCTGGTCGCTGCCGGTGGGAACTCTGCACAAAGGGTCGGGGGCAGCCTGTGGGGCAGGGAAAAGCGCTCCTTCACCGGGGGGGGGGGGGTCCTCCGATGGGGTCTGGCCCACAATCGGGGCCCACCAATCAGTGGGCTGGCCTCTGCCCCCCAGGCCTACTTTGTTGCGTGGCTGGCCCCTGAACCCCGACGCCATGTTGAGTCGGGGCCAGCACGCTGAAGAACTCCCCTGCGCAAGCGCAGGTTGGCGCGACCCAACTGCACATGCGCAGGTTGGCACAGCGCCCATTTGGCGCCGGGAAGGGAGGCTGGAGCGCCATGCTGGCCCCCTGTGGGGGACAGAATCGGTCTTCACCGTGCCGTTTCGTGCCGTCGAGAACGCCACTTGTCTCCATTTTGGCGCCCCCTTTAAATTTTTTTTTTAATGAAAAATTAGCAATTTAACCTTTCATAAATGTTTTCCATACGTTATTTTCAGCTCACTTGGCTAGGCAGCTGATTTGTTTTGCAGAGGGAGGCCAACAGCGTGGGTTCAATTCCCACCCCGGCTGAAGTTATTCATGAATCTTGCCCCTCACCTGAGGTGTGATGACCCTCAGGTTAAATTACCACCAGTCAACTCTCTCCCTCAAAGGGGAAAGCAGCCTATGGTCATCTGGGACTATGGCGACTTTATTTTTGTAATCTGTATGTTGATGGGGTTTATATTTAAATAGGTGGGTATAAGGCATAGCTCTATATCAACACTCTTCAATTTTTAAACATGATCAAAATTCAATTAATTTGGTGTGTCAGTATAATGGATTGGTATTTGTGTTTTCATCTCTAGGGTTGAGTTTGGAACTATTTTAGTCTTATAAACGCTGAAGAATAGTGTTCTTTTTCATCATGTGATTTAATTCCCCACCTTTTCATTAGGGAGAACAGTCTGAGAAGAGGAGAGGTTTGTCCATAAATGTCAACGTCTTAGTCAAGGATGAGACTGAAAAAATTTTTTTAACTGTTGTCGAGCAACTTGACACAAAATCCTCCAAGGTCCCGTGAACTCGCCACAACACTCCCTCACCTCCTGAGAGTTGCCGTATGAATAAAAATCTCTGTCTCTTGCAGCAATCTCAAGCAATATAAATTAGAATTGATATTCTGTATTGCAATTTAACACCCCAAACCTCGGCTAGAAATCCCCAGTTGTGGTATTTCAGAAAAGCACTGTTTCATGTGTATGATTTACATCTGCTTTGGAAAAATAAGTTCCTCAATGACTGAAATTGTTTCAACTAACACACAACTCCCCCCTCACCCAACACCACCTATCCATACATTCTTCAAGCAGATGTTACCCTGATCCCCTCTTACTCTCTTCTGAAGGCTGCATGATTCCAGAAGTGCTGGCAATCTTCAAATAACTCATTCAGGTTGACTTTCTTCATATGTAAGTTTGGACAGGTTATTGAACTAGAGGTAGAATGAAGCCTAACCCACCCATAGTTCACGTACCCCAACGGTGATCACCTTCATGACCAAGACAAGACCGAACGCCTGAAGAAAGTTGATGAACAAGACCTAGCTAGTCCATTAATAGGACTTAAAAATATATAGATGTGGATATACTCATCTAAAAATAAACCCATACATGTACATATTCACAAAATATCACAGAATTCATAGAACATTAGAATTTACAGTGTAGAAAGAGGCCATTCGGCATATTGAGTCTGCACCGGCCCTTGGAAAAACCACCCTACCCAAGCCCGCACCTCCACCCTATCCCCACACCTCTACCCTGTGCCCGTAACCCCACCTAACCTTTTTTTTGGACACTAAGGGCAATTTAGCATGGCCAATCCACCTAACCTGCACATCTTTGGACTGTGGGAGTAAACCAGAGCCCCCGGAGAAAACCCACGCAGACACTGGGAGAACGTGCAGACTCCGCACAGACAGTGACTCAAGCCGGGAATCGAACCTGGGACCCTGGAGATGCGAAACAACTGTGCTAACCACTGTGCTACTGTGAAGCCCCAGATATTTGTGACTGTACACTTTGGTAAAATATGGATTCAAAAATACTTTTGAGAATTCGTTTTAAAATGTGGATTTGTATGCTAAAAATAAAATGAAAATGCCAGAGGCACCTGTTACAGGTTTTTATTGCACCTGTTTAATACTAGTACAAATTAAGCAAGGTATTAATGCAATTTTACCTCGTAACCTATTCATCAAATGTTGACAGGTCTGCTAATACTAGCATGGGAGCCAGGGCATTGTCACATGACAGTGTTTTTATCCCAGAGGGCTCAGCAGGTGATGGAGCAAGGACAGAAGTGACCTTCCAGGAAAACCTTCCAGGAAAGATACAAACTCTTCAGGTGAGAGGTGTTACAACAATTTGGTGATATCAACACAGCTTTGACTGGAAGATTGCAGTGTGGGCCGCGTGACTCTGACCTCAGTCAATGCTTGCAGTTATTGGTTTAGTATATATAATGATTGCCTCAAGGCGAACTCAAGGTGAGATGGCTCAATCCCTTTTACAGGAAATAATTATAATCCTCTCACTTTTAAGGAGTTAGAAAGTATCTATAGGTAATAGCATTGAATGAAATAGATCTGTAAAGTGGCCATTCGCTGCTACATTCAGATTCTCACTTCTAATCTAAGACATGCTCATTACTGTTACAAATTATACACATGAGGCCACGTTGTTCTTTTTTTAATTGCTTTGCTACTTCTGGCGAGGTCATTTGTCAGCAGATAAGCAGCTGGGTGGAGCAGCGAGTTACTACCTGTCTGAGGTTTGGCGTGAATCGAGTACAGGCTAATAGGGTGAAAATCTCATTGTGTAGCTATAAGGATCTCACACAAAACATATTTAGGCAGTCTTGCCTTAATTTGTGGTGTAGGACCTTACTTAACTTGGAATTTGTTTTCATCCCATATGTCAACACTGACTTTGAGCCCAAGCCCCGGAGTTGAAGAACCCGCGTGGATCCATTGTGCTACCTAATCAACCACAATGCCAAATACGAAATCTCCACAATTTTCTGTCCCTGGGTAACAGAAATATTTGCATTTAACTGCTTTGTTTCATTTTGGCGACAATAACCCATACTTAAGTCGAGTTTTGGGCATCCCAATACTACTTTAACATGCACATCTGCTTCCGTGAACCATGGGTGTGCACATTAGAACCCATCCCAGCCATTTCCACTCCCCCACCCCACCCCATCCCCATTTAAAGTGGTAAGGGCTGAGTTTGTCACAGAAATCGGTGCGATTCACACCGGCTCTTCTGGCACGATACCCATCGACAGTTTTTTGGAGGGGATCGTGATTTGCAATGGCATTGAGAGTGACAGTGCTAAAACATGGCGACAAACCTGGCTTCACAGAGATTGAGGCGAGATTTTTAACGCAGCAGCAAAGTGACAGTAAAGACCCCCTCCCCCAACATCGCCAGCACCGGGTATCTAGTGCCCATCCTGACTGCCATCCACGCTCACATTAACCCTATCAGCTTAAAGCCAATTTTGAATATGTTAATACTGCTTAATGCAGTTTTAATATGCTAATCTGGTTCGCATCCTCTTTGGGCGTGACCCAGATCACGCCAGCCGCAGCGGGCTGGGTCCTCCGTTTCTGAGACTAACTGTTGACGCCAATGAAGCCCCCTGGCCAGCGGCACAACGGTCAGCAAACTATGGGGATGTTGGACATTTTCCATACCCCCTCTCCCTCTATTTCACGACTTTAAAAGCACAAGTGAACCACGCCGTCGGGAACTTGGCCCATCGGAGGTGGAGAATCGCGGAGGCCCTGGAGACTACTGGGTTTGTCCTGCTAATGATATGTAAATATGCCTACTGCATGTGCGGAGTGAAACACATTGACGCCATCTTCAAGGTAACGGAGAATCGCGATTTGGCGTTAAATAGGTGCCTCCCGTGATTTTGGCATCGGAAGCTATTCTCCGCCAAATCGCATTTCCCGATTTTGGCATCAGCTAACAGAGAATCCCGCCCCAGGACTCCCACTGTTCTGCCAACATAGTGGATTTGCTCCAGTTGCAATGCAGCTGGAAAATTGCCCCTTAGAAATGTTCTTACACACTTTTCAGAACAAGTGTGTCACATTTGCCTGTTTCCAATCCTCTGGCACCTCCCCCATATGGAGAAAAGTTTGGAAGATCATGGTGAGTCCTGCCACTACCTCTAACCACATTTTCCTTCGCAGCCTGGGATGCAAGTCATATTTACCCACTCTGAGGTCAACTTTACACTGCATCATGCTAATGCTTTTCATCCCATCCATTACCTCTACCATCTCTGCTTCCACTGATGTGTCCTCTTCCTCAGTAAACACCAATGTAAACTACTCATGAACTATTCTAGATAAAAGCAAATTACTGCAGATGCTGGAATCTGAAACAAAAACAGAAAATACTGGACAATCACAGAGATCTGACACCATCTGTGGAGAGAGAAGGGAGCTGACGTTTTGAGTTCAGATGGCTCTTTGTCAAAGATGGAGAGAACTGGAAATAGGGTCAGATTTCTGCTGTTGTGGGGGGGGACGTGGACAGAAAGACAGAATGAATGAAAGTGGGGAGTGTTAAGGCAAAGAAGGGTGCTGATAGTGACACATAAAGAGATTAGAACGTGTGAATGACATTAAATATTTTTTTCTTAAGTATTTTTATTGCCTTTTGCCAATTTTAACAGTTTAACAATTAGACTTAAAGAACACATACTATTTACAGAATAGTAAGTTTCTTATGTACAATTTTACACGCACCCCTTTTATCAGCCCTCACCGCATCAACCCCCCCCCCCTCCCTGTTGATCGTCGGGCTCCATCCTGGCCCCATCTTTCATCCTGGGTGTTGTATTGTTATAATTATTTTCTTCATGTTGTGATTTTTGCTGTTACCCCTGTGGCTTCACTGGGTGAGAGGGGACGGGGGCTCTCTACCCCCTCCCCCATCACTCTTTTGACATTAAGTATTCTAGTCTTATCCTGCACCTCTAAGCATATGTCACCTTCTTTGTCCCTCATAAGATCCACCTACTTCTTACTCCCCACTTACTATTTACATGCCAATAGAAGATTTTTGGGCTTCCTATTATGTTAACTGCAATTCCATTCGCATATTCTCTCTTTTTCAGTCTTCTTTCCCTCTTTTCTTAATTATCATAGAATCATAGTATGGTTACAACATAGAAAGAGACCATTCAGTCAATCATGTCAGTGCCAGTTCTTTGTGAGAGCAACTCAGCTAATCCCACTTCCTTGCATTTTTTGCTGTAACCCTGCTAATCTTTTCTGTTCAGATAATTATTCAATTTCCTCTCGAAAGCCAGAATTAAATCTCCTTCCCAATACTCTTAGGCAGTGCATTTCAGATTGGAACCATCTGCAGAGTAAAAAAGAAATTGTTCCTCGTGTCACCTCAGCTTCTTTAGCCAATCACTTTAAATCAATGTGCTCTGCTTCTCGGTCCTTGCACCAAAAGAAACAGTTCCTCCCTATCTACTCTGTCCAGACATAATTTTAAACACTTCTATCATATCTCCTTTTAACCTTCTCTTCTCTGAAGACAACAGTCCCAGCTTTGCCAATCTGTGCACGTAACTGAAGTCTCTCATCCCCGGAACCATTCTTGTAAATCTTTTCTGTACCCTCTCCAATCCCTCACATCCTTTCTAAAGTGCGGTGCCAAAAATTAAACACAGTACTCCAGTTGAGATAGAGCCAGCATTTTTCTAAAGGTTCGCCTTCCTTGCTTTTGCACTGTATGTCTCTATTTTAAAAGCCTAACTTACTGTATTTGGTCTGTTTCTCGCTTGACATGAAAGGTAGGTCATCATCATATTCACTATCACCCTCATCATCTAAAGAGCCCTAGTTTTGTTTTCCCCTACCTTTTGCCCTTGCTGGAATATACTTATGCTGCAGCTGAAACATCTCTTTCTTAAAGATCATTCATTTGTTCTGTTACAGTGTTTCATATCAGCCTATGGTACCATTTTAACATGGATACATCCCATCTTATTCCAGTGAAGTTAGCCATCTTCCAATTTATAAATTCTGCTTTAGATTGCATTGTTCCTTGCTCTTTTCCATTACTCATTATATATTGATCACTCTTACCCCACTGTTTCCCCACTGATACTTGATCCGCTTGATTCACTTCATTTCCCAGTTCCAGATCTTGCAATATTTTCTAGTTAGCCCGAGAATATACTGATCAAGGAAATTCTCCGAAACACATTTCAGAAATGTCTCCCCTCCTTTATTCTATGTCTCCCCTCATAATCTTACACATCTTAATCAGATCCTCCTTCAGCCTTCTTTGCTCCAAGGGAGACAACCCCAGCCTATCCAGTCTCTCTTCATAGCTGAAATGCTTCAGCCCAGGCAACGTCCCGGTGAATCTCCTCTGCACCCTCTCTTGTGCATTCACTTCCTCCCTGGTGGTGACCAGAACTGCACACAATATTACAGATGTGGCCAAATCAGTATGTTATACAGCTCCGTCTGCTCTTATATTCTATGCCTCAGTTAATATAGGCAGGCATCCCATGTGTCTTCTTTGCCACCTTATCTATCTGTCCTGCTGTCTTCAGGGATTTCTGGACATGTGCACCAAGGTCCTTCTGATTCTCTGTATTTCCAAGGGTCCTACCATTCATTGTATAGGCGATGGGAAACCCCCATGGGTCCAGCTGGGTGCCAGCCTGGCATTGCCAGGGTGTCCAGGTGGCACTGCCAGGCTGAAAGGGGTACTGCCAGGGTGTCAGGATGACGGTGCCAAGGTGGCACTTTGCCTGAGACAGGGATCGGGCCCGGGGGTGCCCTGCTCTTAGGAGATGGGATGCACGGGGGCTCAAGGACCCCCAACAGGTACGTTGGGGCATTGGGGGTTGGATTGGGGAACCGAGAGATTGGGTGCCATTTAAAAATGATGCCCCGATCTCTTCCTGTGCTAATGAGCGGAGCTCCTCAGTGCTGGAAATGCAGGTAAGGGCTGGGAAAGACCCCGCTAAACCAGCCCACATCGGGACTCACTTTTTTTGTTAAATTCCACCCATGATCTCACTTTGACAAAGCGATGCTGACTATCCTTGATTAATCCTTGAAAACTAAATGGATTCTGACATTGCCCCTCAAGGGCATCATCTCTTTCCAAAACTACAATGACGCCTGTATTCAGTACTGCCACCTCGCCTCCTTTTTCCTTCTCCATCTTTTTTGAATGCTTTTGTTGCTACCACGGTGTGTCGTTAACACATATGCGGTGGACAATAGACTGTGAGTTTACTGTGTTTAATCAAATATTATTTATTCACACTCACACAATGTTATAGTTAATCATTCCATCAACACAAGTTATTCTACAGAGTACTCAACGTTCATCCTAGACCTTAACTTAACTTTAGAGTGTCTAGCAAGTACCAGACAGATATTGGCATTTATGTCCTATCGTGCTCAATGTCAGGTCCTTGATCTGTTCCTGGCTCTGATCTTCCTTCTGTTGGTGGCGTGAAGGTCCATCTCGTTGGTGGCCGATGAAGATCACCATTGTTTCGTTGCTGCCGCAGCGAGTGACATTGTAACGTGGTGCAGCATCTTTCACCCCTTTTCAGCAGTCCCTGGGTCATTACCAATCAACTGATCAGGTTCTACCACATTGATTACGGGGTGTGCACTCACTGGCCATGTCTCTAGGTGTTAGGGGCACGTAAGCCCTTCCAAATAAGGAAAGCAGGTGCCCTTGTATCTGGCAGACATTTAAAAAAAAAAAAAAATTTTTTATTGAAAAATTTTGAATTTATACAACAATAACGCACCATAGTAAAATACCAAAAATAACAATCATATTAACAATCATAAACATTCGCCCCACCCCCATGCACAATACAGCATTTTAACAACAACGCAAATCAACACAATATAATGTTACAGAATAGAAACTACAATAAGGAACACACCGCGCCCCCCCCCCCCCCCCCCCCCCCAAGAAGTCCAGAAAAGGCTGCCATCGTTTATAGAACCCTTGTATTGATCCTCTCAGGGCAAATTTGACCCTTTCCAGTTTTATAAATCCCGCCATGTCACTGATCCAGGTCTCCACACTTGGGGGCCTTGCATCCTTCCACTGTAGCAGAATCCTTCGACGGGCTACTAGGGACGCAAAGGCCAGGACACCGGCCTCTTTTGCCTCCTGCACTCCCGGCTCCACCACAACTCCAAAAATCGCGAGTCCCCACCCTGGTTTGACCCTGGATCCAACCACCCTCGACACTGTCCCCGCCACCCCCTTCCAGAATTCTCCCAGTGCTGGGCATGCCCAGAACATATGGGTGTGATTCGCTGGACTCCCCAAACATCTGGTGCACCTATCCTCACACCCAAAGAATCTATTCATCCTAGTCCCGGACATGTGGGCCCGGTGCAGCACCTTAAATTGGATGAGACTAAGCCTCGCACATGAGGAGGAAGAGTTGACTCTCTCCAAGGCATCCGCCCAAGTCCCGTCCTCTATCTGCTCCCCGAGTTCCTCCTCCCATTTAGCCTTCAGCTCCTCCACTGATGACTCCTCCACCTCCTGCATTACCTCATAGATGTCAGACACCTTCCCCTCTCCTACCCACACCCCCGAAAGCACTCTGTCCATCGTCCACTGCGATACCAGCAAAGGGAATCCCTCTACCTGTCGCCTAGCAAACGCCTTTACCTGCAAGTATCTGAACATGTTCCCTTGGGGAAGGCCAAATTTATCTTCCAGTTCCCCCAGGCCCGCAAACCTCCCGCCAATAAACAGGTTCCTCAATTTGCTGCTGCCCGCCCTTCGCCACCCCCTAAATCCCCCATCCTTGTTCCCCGGGATGAACCGATGGTTGCCACCCAGTGGAGCCTCCATCGAGCCCCCTGTTTCCCCCCTATGCCGCCTCCACTGTCCCCAGATTCTTAGGGTCGCCGCCACCACCGGGCTCGTGGTAAACCTCTTAGGGGAGAGCGGCAACGGCGCCATTACCATGGCACCCAGGCTCGTACCTCTACATGACGCCATCTCCATTCTTTTCCACGCCGCCCCTCCCCCCTCCATCACCCATTTACGCACCATTGACACATTGGCCGCCCAATAGTACCCCAGAAGGTTGGGCAGCGCCAGCCCGCCTCTATCCCTCCCTCGCTCCAGGAACACCCTCTTCACTTTCAGAGTCCCATGCGCCCACACAAAGCTCAGAATACTGCTAGTCACTCTCCTAAAGAAGGCCCTGGGGATAAAGATGGGCAGGCACTGAAAGAGGAACAAGAACCTCGGAAGCACCGTCATTTTGACAGACTATACCCTCCCCGCCAACGATAATGGCAGCATGTCCCACCTCTTGAACTCCTCCTCCATCTGATCTACAAGTCTGGTGAAATTATGCTTGTGAAGAGTCCCCCAGTCCCTGGCCACCTGCACCCCCAGGTACCTAAAGCTCTCCCCTGCCCGCCTAAGCGGGAGCCTACCAATTCCTTCCTCCTGGTCTCCAGGGTGCACCACAAACACCTCACTCTTGCCTAAATTTAATTTATAACCTGAAAAGGTCCCAAACACAGCTAGCAACTCCATCACCCCCGGCATCCCTCCCACCGGGTCCGCCACATACAGTAACAGGTCGTCGGCATACAACGACACCCTATGTTCCTCTCCACCTCGCACCAAGCCTCTCCACCTCTCTGAATCCCTCAACGCCATCGCCAGCGGCTCGATTGCCAGTGCAAACAACAAGGGGGACAGGGGGCAACCCTGCCTGGTCCCTCTCAATTACGTCCCTCCTCTGCTCCAAGAAAAACAACCCCAGTTAATCCAATCTCACTTCATAGCTAAAACTCCCTCGCCCAGGCAACATCATGGTAAATCTCCTCTGCATCCTTCTCAGTGCTATCACATCAATCCCATAATGTGGATTCCAGAACTGCACACAATATTCTAGCTGTGGACTAACCAACATTTTATACAGTTCTAGCATAACCTCCCTGCTCTTAAACTCTATGCCTCGGCTAATAAAGGCAAGTATAAGGGCAGCACGGTAGCATGGTGGTTAGCATAAATGCTTCACAGCTCCAGGGTCCCAGGTTCGACTCCCGGCTGGGTCACTGTCTGTGCGGAGTCTGCACGTCCTCCCCGTGTGTGCGTGGGTTTCCTCCGGGTGCTCCGGTTTCCTCCCACAGTCCAAAGATGTGCGGGTTAGGTGGATTGGCCATGCTAAATTGCCCGTAGTGTCCTAAAAAGTAAGGTTAGGGGGGGGGGTTGTTGGGTTACGGGTATAGGGTGGATACGTGGGTTTGAGTAGGGTGATCATGGCTCGGCACAACATCGAGGGCCGAAGGGCCTGTTCTGTGCTGTACTGTTCTATGTTCTATGTACTCCGACCTCCTCCTATTCGTGGCCACGTACGCCATCGGGGCCTCATATAGCAGCCTTACCCATCTAATGAACCCTTCACCAAATCCAAACCTCCCCAACACCTCCCATATATCCCATAAGTACCCGCACTCCACTCTATCGAAGGCCTTCTCTGCATCCAGCGCCACCACTATCTCTGCCTCCCCCTCAATCGCCAGCATCATGATGACATTCAACAATCTCCGCACATTCGTGTTCAGCTGCCTTCCCTTCACAAACCCTGTCTGGTCCTCGTGTACAACCCCTGGTACACAGTCCTCTATCCTGGTGGCCAGGACTTTTGCCAGCACCTTGGCATCTACGTTGAGGAGAGATATGGGCCTGTATGAACCACACTGCTGGGGGTCTTTGTCCCTCTTTAAAATTAACGAGATCAGCGCCCACGACATTGTCGGGGGCAAAATCCCCCCTTCCCACGCTTCGTTGAGTGTCCGCACCAGCAAGGGGCCCACTAGGTCCACAAACTTTTTATAAAATTCCACCGGGAACCCATCCGGCCCCAGTGCCTTCCCTGACTGCATCTGCCCGATCCCCTTAACTAGCTCCTCCAGCTCAATCGGCGCACCCAACCCCTCCACCTGCTCCTCCTGCACCTTCGGGAAAGAAAGCCCGTCGAGGAACCTCTTCATTCCCCCCCTCTCCCCCGTTGGCTCCGACCGGTACAGTTCCCCGTAAAAGTCCTTGAAGACCTCATTCACCTCTCCCCCCTTCCGCACCACATTCCCACTCTTGTCTCTCACTCCAGCAATTTCCTTAGCCGCATCCCGCTTGCGGAGCTGATGAGCCAGCATCCTACTCGCCTTTTCACCATGTTCGTACACTGCCCCTTGTGCCTTCCTCCACTGTGCCTCCGCCTTTCTAGTGGTCAGCAAATCAAATTTAGCTTGCAGGCTGCGCCTCTCCCCCAACAGTCCCTCCTCTGGTGCCTCTGCATACCTCCTGTCCACCTCCAGCATCTTTCCCACCAGTCTATCCCTCTCACTCCTCTCCCTGTGTGCCCGGATGGATATCAGCTCCCCACGAATCACTGCCTTCAGGGCTTCCCAGACCATCCCCACCTGAACCTCCCCCGTATCATTCACCTCGAGGTACCCCTCAATACTTGCCCGGACCCTCCTACACACCTCCTCCTCCGCCAACAACCCCACATCCAACCGCTACAATGGGCGCTGGTCCCGCACCTCCCCCATCTCCAACTCTATCCAATGCGGAGCGTGGTCGGAGATTGCAATGGCCAAATACTTGGCCTCCTCCACTCTCGGAATCAGTCCCCTACTCACCACGAAGAAATCTATCCGAGAGTAGACCCAATGTATGTGGGAGAAGAAAGAGTACTCGCGTGCCCTCGGCCTCAAAAACCTTCATGGATCCACCCCACCCCTCTGATCCATAAACCCTCTCAGTACCTTGGCTGCCGCCGGCCTCCTACCCGTCCTAGAGCTGGACTGATCCAGTGAAGGATCCAACACCGTATTGAAGTCCCCCCCCATGATCAGACCTCCCGCCTCCAGATCCGAGACCCGTCCCAACATACGCCTCATAAAGCCCGTATCGTCCCAATTTGGGGCATACACACTAGCCAGTACCACCTTCTCTCCTTGTAGCCTGCCCGTAACCATAACATACCTACCCCCCTTATCCGCCACCACCTCCGCCACTGCCTCAAACAACACATTTTTCCCCACCAGAATCGCCACTCCCCGGTTCTTCACATCCAACCCAGAGTGGAAAACCTGCCCCACCCATCCCTTCCTCAGGCGGACCTGGTCCGCCACCTTCAGGTGGGTCTCCTGAAGCGTTGCCACATCTGCCTTTAGCCCCTTCAGATGAGCCAGTACCCTCAACCGCTTCACTGGCCCATTCAACCCTCTCGCATTCCAGGTGACCAACCGGATCAGAAGGCGTCCCGCCCCCCTCCCATGTCGACTAGCCATAGCCCGTCGACTGCCCGCCCCAGGCCAGCACCCCCTGCCCGACCCAGTTCCCACGGCGACAACACCTCACCTCTGTCCCCCCAGCCCCCACCAGCTCCTTCCTGACCCTACCAGCAGCAACCCGGTATTCCCCTTTCCCCCCCACCCTTCCCCCCAGGCTAGGAACCCTCCTAGCCGCGAACCGTCCTCCATTGTACTTCCGTGGGTCAGCTAACTTCTGCTGACCCCGGAAACTCCCGCCAATAACCTGACCCCTCCCAAAGTGGGATCATCCCCCAATCTATCCCTCCTCCAGGCACCGCTCCAGCGCGGGGAAGAACCCGCCTCCCCCGTCACAATCTCCGCCCCCCAGCCCCGCAGCGCGGGAAACCAGAGGAAAGCCCGCGCTTTCGCACTGCCCCACCACACCCTTCTGACGCAGCTCCCAAATACCAGCCCCACTCCATACCCCCAACCCGACATAGAATACAACAAACCCCCCCGACCCTCCCCGCAAGATACACAACTCGAACAGTGCCCCACAGCAAAAAAAACATAGCAGAACACCCCCGTAAATAACCATATCAAAATTGTAAAAGTACAAAAAAAAAGAGAACACAGCAACAGCAGAATCCAGCACTAAAATATTACAACCGACCCCGCAACCCCCAACCCCTAGTTCAAGTCCAGTTTCTCCGTCCGCACGAAGGCCCACGCCTCCTCCGGGGAATCGAAATAATAGTGCCGGTCCGAATAAGTTACCCACAGGCGCGCGGGCTGCAACATTCCGAACTTTATCTTTTGCCTGTAAAGCACCTCCTTCGTCCGATTAAATCGGGACCGCCGCTTAGCCACCTCCACACTCCAATCCTGGTAGATCCGTACTACCCCATTCTCCCACTTGCTGCTCTTCACCTTCTTGGCCCAGCGCAGCACACTCCCGATCACTGATCGGTGGAACCTCACCAGCACCGCACGCGGGGGTTCATTCTCCTTAGGCCTCCTGGCCAGTACTCTGTGTGCTCCCTCCAGCTCCAAGGGCAGATGGAAAGACCCAGCCCCCACTAGCGAGTTCAGCATCGTAGCCACGTAGTTTGTCAGGTCCGACCCCTCCAGCCCCTCCGCAAGGCCCAAGATCCGCAGGTTTTTCCGCCTCATGCGGCGATCAAGCTTCTCGAAGCGTTCCTGCCACTTGTTGTGGAGTGCCTCGTGCCCCTCCACCTTACTCACGAGGACCACGGCCTCCTCCTCTCGTTCAGTGGCCTGTGTCTGCAACTCCTTGATGGCATCACCCTGGGTGGTCTGAATCTCGAACAGCCTTCTGTTTGTTTCCTGCAGAGAGCTCAGTACCTCAGCTTTGAAGTCTGTGAAACAGCGCATGAGAGCAGCTAGTTGCTCCTGGGCCCACAGCCTCCACTCCTCTGGAGCTCTGCCGGCGGCCATCTTAGATCCCTTCCCCCGTTTTTTCTGGGGAGCTGCTGCTGCTTTTTCCCCCTTTCCACTCCGAGTTCGAGTCATGAACTGCGGGGAAAGTCGTTCAGCACACCTTCCCCCACCGGGAGACGTCGAAAAATTTCCGTTTTGGGCTCTAAAAAGAGCCTAAAAGTCAGTTTAAACTGGGAGCTCCCAAATGTGTGGCTTCCCACGTCATCACAGCCACCGGAAGTCCATCTGGCAGACATTTGTGATTGACAGTAGAACATAGAACATAGAACATTACAGCGTAGTACAGGCCCTTTGGCCCACGATGTTGCACCGTCCTGTGAAACCCTTCTAAAGTCCCTCTACACTATTCCCTTATCGTCCATATGCCTATCTAATGACCATTTGAATGCGTTTAGTGTTGGCGAGTCCACTACTGTTGCAGGCAGGGCATTCCACGCCCTTACTACTCTCTGAGTAAAGAACCTACCTCTGACATCTGTCCTATATCTATCTCCCCTCAATTTAAAGCTATGTCCCCTCGTGCTGGACATCACCATCCGAGGAAAAAGGCTCTCGATGTCCACCCTATCTAATTCTCTGATCATCTTGTGTGCCTTAATTAAGTCCCCTATTAACCGTCTCTCTAACGAAAACAGCCTCAAGTCCTTCAGCCTTTCCTCATATGATCTTCCCTCCATACCAGGCAACATTCTTGTAAATCTCCTCTGTACCCTTTCCAATGCTTCCACATCCTTCCTATAATGTGGCGACCAGAACTGCACACAATACTCCAAATGCGGCCGCACCAGAGTTTTGTACAACTGCAACATGACCTCATGGCTCCAAAACTCAATTCCTCTACAAATAAAAGCTAACACACTGTACGCCTTCTTAACAACCCTCTCAACCTGGGTGGCAACTTTCAGGTATCTATAGACATGGACACCGAGATCTCTCTGCTCGTCCACACTACCAAGAATCTTACCATTAGCCCAGTACTCTGCCTTCCTGTTATTCCTTCCAAACTGAATCACCGCACACTTTTCTGCATTAAACTCCATTTGCCACCTGTCAGCCCAGCTCTGCAGCTTATCTATGTCCCTCTGTAACTTGTAACATCCTTCTGCACTGTCCACAACTCCACCGACTGTAGTGTCATCTGCAAATTTACTCACCCATCCTTCTACGCCCTCCTCCAGGTCATTTATAAAAATGACAAACAGCCACGGCCCCAAAACAGATCCTTGTGGCACACCACTAGTATGCTTCCATTGTTCCTGGGATGGCCTGGAGATGGCCTCTTTCCTGTGTATTGTAAAGTCTGGGCTGCAGCCTGCTCATCAATGTTTATTTGAGCTGCAGGCTGCTTGGCCTTAAACTTGGCCAATTCTCCCAGCATCCTATGTAGGGCGCCACCTTAGGTGGCCATTCGACCACACTTTGTATCTTTGAATATTAAGTATTTTTAAAGCCACCTCTCCATTTTTGCCCCTACACCATCTTGTGCCTGTAGCTCACCTACCTATTCACCACACTTTGTTTATTTACATATATGCATTCTAAACCTGTTTCTGCGTTCCTCATATACTTTCCTAGTCGACCCCTACTGAAAATGTACTACTTTCTTTGCTATCTAGTGCAATCCAACATTTCTCTCCTTTATGTGCCTTATTCCTTTTTTCTACTTCCATATGCTGGTGCCCATCTGCATGCCAATTTTTAAACCTTTCCCAACTGCACTAATGAGCTTCCCCACAAGGTCATTGGTCTCAATCCTGTTGAGATGCAGTCCGTCCCCATTGAATGTGTGCCTCCTGCTCCAGAATTTATCCCAATGCCCCAAGAATCTGAAGCTCTCCCTCCTGAACCATGCCTCAAGCCACTCGTGATCCTCTTTATCTTCTATTGCCCACATCACTGAGTGTAACCCAAAGATCTAGGGCTGAATTCACCGTTTTTGAGAGTAAGTGCGGTGGAACTGTGGGATTTTATGTCAATCCTGCTTCCAGTGAGGGGCTAGCAGTCACGCCGAGTAAAACTCCCGGCTCCTACGATAAAAACGGCTGGAGAATGACTGGGTCCATGGCTGTGCTTGCGCAGGTGACGACCTGCAGCGGACCCAACCTGCCAGATAGTTCCCCCTGGCCACCCCCCACCAGTCCCCCCCAGCCCTTGCATAAGCACCCACCGGCCAGCAGCACGGCTCCCGCCCCACTGTGGCGGTGCTGGATACAGTCAGCAACCGCCACACCAGGTTCCTGACCACTGAGACCACACGTCGACTGGGCGGTCAGGAACTCGGCCCTTCAGGTGACGCCCTAACGTGCGGCGCACGACACAATGATCCCATTTTGGAGGGGGCGGAGGGATACAAAACCTGCGTCAAACAGATACCTTCCCCGATTTTGGCATCAGAAGGGATTCTCCGCCTGATCGCCGATTACTAAATGGACATCAGGAAATGGTGAATCCCGCCCCAACTTCTTTAATTCCTCCTTAGTTCCTGAAAGTTTGACAGTAGGACTTGAAAGCTGCCCTCTATATGCCAGTAAAAATTATACATTTTCAAACTTGTCCATTACAGAACTATTAGAGGTAGGAAACTTCTGATGTAGGCCTAAGGCTCAGAGATCAAAAGTCCACAGAGCCAGTCCTTGAACTGTCATGGGTTAGCTAATCTTGCTTGATGTACTAGTGGAGTGTTGCAGTTACCCTCATCCACTTGTCGACCAGAGAGGCTTGAAATCTCTACCAAGTTGTGCTGAAGTGTTGACTTGAACAAGAAATAACAACACTAGGGGAAGAGGGGAAAATACATTTTAAAAATAACATTCAGAATGTAAATGATTGTCCCTTCAACATCAACTTTTTGAACAACAGAGAAAGGTCCACAGGTAGACTGTATTGTGAGCAAGCATTTGTGCACAAATATTTAATGTAGCCAGCTTCGTCAATGTCACTCCACATTGGAGGAAAGACACTTTAATTTGGTTTATTTTTACAAATTTTGCAAAATACTGGAATACATTAAAGAAATACAGTTTTCAAATTATAAAGTTGTTGCTTGGTATTACTTTTGGAAATTCATTTTCAAATACAGCGAATTAGATTAACCCCGTATAAAGACAGAAAAATGAAGTGGGGCAAACAACTGACGCTAATTTAGGCTAGTCGGGAAAGAGCTGATATGGTATTGCTATGTTCACTGTAAGAACAGAAAGAATCGAAAGTAAAGCTGCTGGACTGTAAAGTAATTAGGAATCTGGCCCAGATTAACAAGGGAGAAAAGTTAGCAAACGTATTGAAAGATCAGTGGTAGGAAATGTTCAAATGTATCGGCCAGGAGATGCCTCCTTACTTGGAGGCTCCCATTTGGGCCAATTCCATGTTTCTGATAGCTGAGCCTTATTCATCATGCAGTGTAACACTGGCTCCCTTACAGGTCAGGAATGGAATGACCTGGGCAGCACGGTGATACAATGGTTAGCATTGCTGCCTCACGGCACCGGGATTGCAGGTTCGATCCCAGCTTTGGGTCATTTTCTGTGTGGAGTTTGCACATTTTGCCCGTGTTTGTGTGGGTTTCGCCCCCACAGCCCAAAGATGTGCAGGCTAGGTGGATTGGTCATGCTAAATTGACCCTTTAATTGGAAAAAATTAATTGGGTACTCTAAATTTTTTTAAAAAGGAATGGAGGGACTCTCGCTAAAGGTAAGTCTGGCTTCAGTCCCTCTGCATATGCGACCTTATAACAAAGAGGCACAGTCTCTGCCTCCCTTATTAGAATGAGTGGAAATTCCCAACTATGGTTGTCTTTTTCTGAGCTGTTTCATTGGATTGATGTCCAGTGCTCCAGTTGGAAAAATTTGATCCCACTAATTCCCTAAAGGTGCTAGATTAAGTTGATAAAGTCCTTAAAAAGGCCAGTAAGATTATGGGCCTTTTGGTCAGGCAAAGGTTAGGGCACTCTATACAGTTTGGGGCATTAAAACTATAGAATACCAGGATGGTACCAATGATTTCTTTTGTTCCTTGTTGAAATGTGTTAAGGATGATCATCTCAGATCGAGTGTATTCAAAAGTGGGTATTTTGTATCTGTTGATTATATTCTTTATCAAAGAAGGAGCATATATTCTGAAAACTATAACCATCTATTTTGCCTGGGATACTGCTTATCTGGTTGCTCCATTGATTATTTGTCTATGGTCGAATATAAATTTTAATCCCACAGCTTTCTGAAGACAAGGAGAACCCATGAAGGTTCAGGTTATATTCAGTAAGCCAAATACAGTACAGGGGTTTTTCCAGCCCTACTTTATCAAGTAGGATGTGCTGGCCTTGGAAAGGGTCCAGAGGAGGTTCACAGGAATGATCCCTGGAATGAAGAGCTTATCATATGAGGAGCGGTTGAGGACTCTCGGTCTGTACTTGTTGGAGTTTAGAAGGATGAGGGGGGATCTTATTGAAGCTTACAGGATACTGCAAGGCCTGGATAGAGTGGACATGGAGAGGATGTTTCCACGAGTAGGGAAAATTAGAACCAGAGGCCACAACCTCAAACTAAAAGGACAAACCTTTAAAACAGAGATGAGGAGGAATGTTTTCAGCCAGAGGGTGGTGAATCTGTGGAATTCTTTGCCGCAGAAGGCTGTGGAGGTCAAATCACTGAGAGTCTTTAAGACAGAGATAGATAGGTTCTTGATTAATAAGGGGATCAGGGGTTATGGGGAGAAGGTAGGAGAATGGGGGTGAGAAAAATATCAGCCATGATTGAATGGTGGAGCAAACTCGATGGGCCAAGTGGCCTAATACTGCTCCTATATTTTATGGTCTTATTGTCTTATTGAGAATATAAGGAACCAGTTCACTAAGGGTTAAGGCTTTGACACTGAACATGAGAGAAATATTTAAGTACAAGACTCAAAAATTTAGCAAAATGCTCTGACCTTTAAAATAGTGTAAATCTGGTGGGAATAGAGGGATACGGACCCCGGAAGTGCAGAAGATTTTAGTTTAGACGGGCAGCATGGTCGGTGCAGGCTTGGAGGGCCAAATGGCCAGGGTGGGATTCTCGGATCATGAGGCTAAGTGTTGGCGCCGTCGGAAATGCCGTTGCGTTTCTCAATGGCATCAACATGGCCCCAGGATCAGCAATTCTGGCCCCTACCGGGGCCATGGCGCTGGAGCGGTTCACGCCCCTCCAGCTGCTGATCCGGCCGAGGAATGGGCGCCGGGGGATGCGCGCATGTGCATTGGGTTCGGCGTGAACCCGCGCATGTGCAGTCCCGCCGGTGCAATTTCCGCGCATGCACAGCATCTCCCTTGACCGCGCTGGCCCCAATGCAACATTGCGGAGGAATACAGGGGCCGGCGCAGAAGTAAGGAGGCTGGGAGATAGAGAGGCCGGCCCGCCGATCAGCCCCGATCGCGGGCCAGGCCACATCGGAGCCCCCCCCCCAGTTGTCAGTTTGAAGTCAGTCGCAGTTGTTTATTTTTGTAATTTGGTATGGCTTTTAATTTGACCTAAGGACTTTTCAGATTGAGACTTTGACCAAATCTCCACTCCTGAGGTGGGTAGCTCAAGTCGGCAAGTTCAATTGTTTGGCAGAAGTGCCTCAGCGAAAAGTGCCCCGATTTGCATGGTTTTCGCTCCAGGTTGAGGGGAGGGTTGTGGTGGATGCCGGATGGAGTTGGGCCCGTTGCCCTCAGACACAGATCAGACATGGCACAGGGGCTGCCAAGTGCTAAGGTGGCTGTTTAGAAGGCCCACCTCATTTCCCTGGGACATTATCCCAGTTGCTTTGTTAAATATCAGGCCCTTTAGCCATCACCCCTCACACCTGTCAGCCGTCACACTCTTCCCATGTCCAAACATGCCATCCCATTCCCCCACACATCCCAATAGCCTTACATACCCTCCATGCCAATCAACGGCTCCCCACCCATTCCTAGGGCCCCCATGCAGCCCCATGCCAACTTAGTGCCAATTATGCCCCCATTAATATCATTGGCCCCTTATAACCCCAATGCCTAATTAGTGCCAAATCATGCTCCCTTTAGCAACCTTGTTCCCTTACACCCTCTCTGCCAGTATTCACCACAGGCAGCCAGGAGTCATGCTGAGATGAAACTAAAGAAAGTTCTAGGTATCTATTGCAGAATTCAATATTTCAAAATACTCTCATTCATGAAAGCCCATTCAATACATTTAAATCCTTGAATGTACTTAAACATAATTGTATTTATAGCCCCACATCAAAGACAGCTAATACTTCAATAACCTCTTTGAGCTGTCAGTCAAACTGGATTGCAACCTCCCCTGTGGGGTCAGGTCGAGAGGTGGCTTTGAAACCAGGAAGAGATTAGCCATGATCTGATTGAATGGCGGAGAAGGCTCAAAGGGTTGAAGTGCCTACTTCTGACCCTAATTCTTGTGTTCCTATGTTCAGTGAGCTAATGATAGGTTTGGAAACTAACCATGCATTAATAATCTTATAATGATAGTAAAATGATATATTAATTAGGGTTGTGTCAACAAGCAGCTTTTGAAACTGTTGGAACAGACGTTTTCAACTCTCACAGACAGAAGCAGGCAGTTTTTTCAATTTTTTAGAAGTATATTTATTGAGATTTTACATTTTACAAAATAATGCAATAAAGCTGCAAAATAATACATCACCATAAACAAAGAAGAGCAAAAACAGAAATGGCTTAATCTATATGAGCACCAAATGGAACAGGAGAATGACATCACAACCATTTAATACCATCATTAGACAGATCGAGATACCCTTATCACCCCACCAAAGACCAAGGGAGAAAAAGGATAAGTTCATGAAAATATGACATGGGCGGCATGATGGCGCAGTGGTTAACCCTGCTGCCTACGGTGCTGAGGACCCGGTTCAATCCCGGCCCTGGGTCACTGTCCGTGTGGAATTTGCACATTCTCCCCGTATTTGCATGGGTGTCACCCGCACAACCCAAAGATGTGCAGGTTAGGTGGATTGGGCAAGCTAAATTGCCCCTTAATTGGAAAAAAATAATTGGGTACTCTAACTTTATAAAAAAAATGAAAACATGACATCATAACAAAATGGCACTCACACTCTCACGCCGCACAGCCCCGCAATCATCATGGGAACCTCCTCTACCGTGATTGGGTGCACGCTAACATACATTCCCCACAGCTCCAGCAGGGCCAATTGTACCAATGACCCAACACAGCCTTCTCTTTCCGGGTTCCAGACCACCTTCACCCATGTAGGAGCCAGGATTCATCATACCCACCCTTGAAAAAACAAAAGCAAAACACGGAAACCCCAGATCCATGGGGAGTTACTTACATACTGCAGAATGCAACTAAATCCCGAAAACAGCCCCAGGACAGAACCACAATTATAAAGAGAGCAGAGGAAGAGAGGACCGGCAACAATAGTAACCATTTCAGTTCATGGTTGAGCCCATCGGGCTTTCCAGGGTAGAAAGTAAGGAAAAGAAGAGGGGGAAAAGCAGACCCACCCAGACTATCCTGCCAGATAATAACACCCATTCATGAAGAGGAATACAGGACACTCATTCAATAAGAGGGTGACCCACCCCCTCCAGGAGGAATGTCAGAGTATCCACCAAGGCACAGGACCCAATCCACCCTTTACCCAGCCCCGGCTTCACTCATCCTATTCATAAACAAGACAGAGGGTGACAAAAAACACTCCCTTTCCCCAACCACAAGGATTATAAGACACAATAACCAGAAGTAGTAAAACTGTGCTCAAATCACACTTCCCATAATTCATTCAAAATGATCTTGCTTACACAGGATAAGGATAATCAATGGCACAGGCCATCATGCTCACATTTCCCACTTCCCTATAGGGAAAAAGGCAACAATAAAAAAGTCATCAACATGATCAGTAAGGAGTAACGATCAGGATTATCAAAGAACCACAGGGATAAAGATTTCTTCCATGTCATGTAAGAAGGCAAGGATCAGTGAGTACTCTCCAGGATCTCTCTCAAGATTCCATCGATCGAAGCGTGAGACACCATCATGCCCACCATGCCGACTCACTGATGTCCAGGCAGTCCACAGTCTAGGACCTGGCTGGGGGGAATGACTCAACACTCTCAGCCATCTCCCACCCTTCACGATGAGCATTGAGAATAGGTAGATTTAGGATCAGATTGATGGGTCCTACCACCCCCTGGCCTCGCAGACAGGATACGTTGTGGTCCATCGAATCTGACACACCCAACATCCAAATCAAGATTGCCAAAGCATGGCAGCCAATTCTTGAACTCAGTCAGGAATATATCTCCCATCTCTCACTAGGGACCTGGCTTGGGGACATCCAGCCCGGTCCCCATCTCCCGAACCTTGCAGGAAAATCGACACACCATGCAGCAGGATTTGAACGACACGAAGGTGGCCCCTAACCAGAGACAGTGTACTTCCACCACTTTCCTAAAGGTACCCCGGTGTCCTTCGACAGTGAGCTCTAATAACTTGCAACACAAAGCCAAAATTCTCAATCAAGGCAATATCTTCGATGGTGGCCTACAGCCGATGCACACAGCATCGCCATTGCAAGCTGGGTCCCAACGCAGCCTACTCTGACCACCACGAACAAACGAGGATTTAAGAATTTTCTCTTGCCTCTTTCTCGCAAAAAGACCAATCAGGAACTTCCAGGGACATTGCGCAAGCCATATAGCCGAAGAAAAAACAATATGAAATGTGCATCAGGATGAAATGACAATCAGAGCCAGAGCTCACAAAAACACAACCACTTCCACGCTCACATCACGTGACCCCTGTTTATTAAATTTTTAAAGGGCTGACCATTTAAATAACTGGCCAGTTTGACATTGTACAGAACTTGTATACCTTTCAAAGGCATGTATGACCTACCCAAAGATTTGTAACTCACACAGTGCAAGATAAAGTCCAACTCCAGTGAACATTGAGTTCAATTGGCCTTGCTGTGTTTTGGGGTTTGCACATGTGGGAGCAAATCCCAGCCTTGTACCTATACCCACCCATCTCCATGGATGAAAATAGGGGACGGGATTCTCCCACCCTCGGCGCGGGGGGGAGAATAGTCATTCATGCCGGAAATCTCGTGCGACGGTGCTTCTGCGATTCTCTGTGGACCCACCAGACGCGCACGTGTGACATGGCGCCGGTCAACAGCCCACACAGCGATTCTCCACGTTTAATGGGCCGAGTGCCGCCGAGTTCCGCTGAGTCCCACCGGTGTGGCTCACATGTGATCCCACCCGGCGGGACCTTGGCATTCTGGCTGTGGGGGCGGTCCTGGTGGAGGGTCCTCCACAGTAGCCAAGCCAGTGATCGGGAGCCCCTGTAGAGCTCCGCCATGTTGCGCGTAGCCGGCCGTTGTGTGCATGCACTGCCGCACGGGCGTAACTGCAGGGCTCCGCCAGCAGCCAGAGCTGCGGGACGCTCGCCGGGGCCCTGCTAGCCCCGTTGAAAACAGAGAATCACGCCGGACCTTCAAGGAAAAAGTCCGGAGTGATTCTCGCCCGTTTTCCGGCAGGCCTGGGGACTCAGTCCCCAGAAGGGAGAATCCTGCCAATGATGTATCGAAAGTGGGACGGGACATCTGGAACAAGCACACACCTGTCTTTTTAAAACTTGCTGGAGTCGCCACAATGGTCCATTAACTCAGATTCCAATTCAGGGGCAATTTAGCGTGACCAATCCACCTTCCCTGCACATCTTCTGGTTGTGGGGGCAAAACCCACGCAAACACGGGAAGAATGTGCAAACCACACGGACAGTGGTCCAGAGCCTGGATCGACCCTGGGACCTCAGTGCCGTGAGGCAATAGTGCTAACCACTGCGCCACCATGCTGCCTTATTAACTCAGATTAATTAATGAAAATTCTTCTCATCTTTTTTTTTAAATTTAGAGTATCCAATTCATTTTTTCCAATTAAGGGGCACTATAGCGTGGCCAATCCACCTACCTGCACACCTTTGGGTTGTGGGGCCGAAACCCACACAAACAGGGGAAGAATGTGCAAACTCCACATGGACAGTGACCAGAGCCGGGATCGAACCTGGGACCTCAGCACCATGAGGCAGCTGTGCTAACCACTAGGCTCCCATGTTGCCAATTCTTCTCATCCTGCCTAACCATATACCTTGAAACTTGTATCGATATGCAATGCTGACTACAAGGGACTCTCTAGCTATGTCAAAGTACTTGGCACATTTCATATAAGATAGAAATTCAACCATTTTTGGCAAACCTGTGCACAGAAGTTTGTTTCTGTGAACAATAGCACAGTTGAGATAACCAAGTTGTTGTGTTGAGTAGTATGTTGCAAAAACAGGAGGTTTTTACGCCCGCTCTGACCTCATGTTGGACGTGATGATGTCAGATCAGGTACCTGACACCATCAACTCCAATCTGGATAATATGGCAGATGGACAGGGCTAGAAAGTGGAACCTTGCTCGCATAATTCTAATTTAATCAAATGGGATATTTCTAAAATACTGAATACCCCAAATGTTCAATTCCCATCCCTGGTCACCCTGCAGTCGTGTCTCCGTAATCCTGATTATATCATTCCCAGATACATGTATTTGCGCAATTAATTCATCCACATTATTGCAAATGTTCCCTGTTTAAGGCACCAAGCCCTAAGGCTTGTCTTTTTAATATTCCTTGTCCCTTTCCCATTATTTTCAAAGTGGTCCTGATTGATTCTGGCCCTTGATTTTTCTGCCTATCACTGTTCCTATTTCTATTTCTCTCTTTGTTCTTGTCCTTGATTTCCCCCTCCTCTGACTACTTGTATAGGGTTCCATTGCCCTGCCAGTTTAATTTAAACCCTCCTCAAGCACTCTAACAAATACCCCCTCTCGGACATCAGTCCTGCTCCTGTCCAGTTTGTACTGGTCCCGTCCCCCCACAGAGCCAGTCTTAATATCCCGGAATCTGAACCCCCCCCCCACCAACAACATCTCTTCTGCAACATATTTATCAGATATATCCTACTATTTCTGCTCTGACTAGCACATATCACTACATATCACGCATTAATCCTTAGATCACTACCTTTTGAAGTTCTACTTTCCAACATACTTCCTAACTCCCTATATCCCTCATCCCTTTTTTTAACATATGTTGTTTGTACCAAAATCCACCACAGCCAGTGACTGTTCATATTCCCCCTCCAGAATATTCTGTAGCTTCTCTGAGACATCATTGACCGTAGCACCAGGGAGGCAACATATCAACCAGGAGTTTCATTTGCGGCCACAGTAATGACCATCTATTCCCCTTATGATTGAATCTCCTATCACATTTCCACACTTTTTACTCCTCCCCTGTGCAGCAGAGCCAGCTTAGAACATAGAACAGTACAGCACAGAACAGGCCCTTTGGCCCTCGATGTTGTGCCGAGCAATGATCACCCGACTTAAACCCACGTACCCCGTATACCCATAACCCAACAATCCCCCCATTAACCTTACACTAAGGGCAATTTAGCATGGCCAATCCACCTAACCCGCACATCTTTGGACTGTGGGAGGAAACCGGAGCACCCGGAGGAAACCCACGCACACACGGGGAGGACGTGCAGACTCCACACAGACAGTGACCCAGCCGGGAATCGAACCTGGGACCCTGGAGCTGTGAAGCATTGATGCTAACCACCATGCTACCGTGAGTGCAACAAATTTGATTTCTGCTGCTTTCCCCTGAGAGGCCATTCCTCTCAACAGTATCCAAAGTCGTATATCTGCTTTGCAGGGGAACAGGAAGCTTGAGAAACTGGGCATCACCACCAGCAGCAATCAAGCTTCTCCCGGTACAACAGTCGAAAACAATACAGGGAAATCCATTGTCAACTTGTCAGACTACACCCTTCAACCAGACGAAATCGAAGTCCTCAGCAGAGGGCTCAATTTCTGCACCACCACCAAAATGGACCCCATCAGTCTCGCGGCAGATACGGAGGAATTCATCAGGCGAATGAGGCTCCGGGAATTCTTCCACAGACCCCAAGAGGCCGACAGCGAACCCAGGGACACGACCAATGAACCGGAACAGCAGACCGCGAGATCTGCAGTGCAGCAACCGAAAAGGAAAGAGTCAAATTGGACCCCTCCGGAAGGCCGCTGCCCTAGACTCGACATGTATGCTCAAGCCGTCAGAAGTCGTGTCAATGCCAGATTCATCACTCGCAATCACAAGGCAGCCTCAAACGTCACCCAAGCACAACGCAACGCCATCCGCACTCTCAAGACCAACCGCAACATCGTCATCAAACCAGCAGACAAAGGAGGGGCCACCGTCATACTGAACAGAACAGACTACTGCAAAGAAGTATACCGACAACTCGACAACCAGGAACACTACAGGCAGTTACCCGCAGATCCAACCAAGGAACACATCCGCCAACTCAGCAGACTGATCAAGACCTTAGATCCAGACCTTCAGAACACCCTACGTGCTCTCATCCCACGTAATCCCCGCATTGGAGATCTCTACTGCCTCCCGAAAATACACAAGGCCAACACACCAGGCCGTCCTATCGTTTCAGGCAATGGGACCCTGTGTGAGAACCTCTCTGGCCACATCGAGGGCATCTTGAAACCGATCGTACAAGGTACACCCAGCTTCTGTCGCGACACGACGGACTTCCTACAGAAACTCAGCACCCATGGACCAGTTGAACCAGGAACATTCCTCGTCACAATGGATGTCTCGTCACTCTACACCAGCATCCCCCATGACGACGGCATTGCTGCAACAGCCTCAGTCCTCAACACCGACAACTGCCAATCTCCAGACGCAATTCTGCAACTCATCCGTTTCATTCTAGACCACAACGTCTTCACCTTCGACAACAAATTCTTCATCCAGACGCACGGAACAGCCATGGGGACCAAATTTGCACCTCAATATGCCAACATCTTCATGCACAAGTTTGAACAGGACTTCCTCACCACACAGGACTTTCAACCGATGCTATACACCAGATACATCGATGACATTTTTTTCCTTTGGACCCACGGCGAGACATCACTGAAACGACTACACGATGACATCAATAAGTTCCATCCCACCATCAAACTCACCATGGACTATTCTCCAAATTCAGTTCCATTCTTGGACACACTCGTCTCCATCAAGGACGGTCACCTCAGCACCTCGCTTTACCGCAAGCCCACAGATAATCTCACGATGCTCCACTTCTCCAGCTTTCACCCGAAACACATTAAAGAAGCCATCCCCTATGGACAAGCCCTCCGTATACACAGGATCTGCTCAGACAAGGAGGAGCGCAACAGACACCTACAGATACTGAAAGATGCCCTCGTACGAACGGGATATGGCGCTCGACTCATTGATCGACAGTTCCACCGCGCCACAGCAAAAAACCGCACCGACCTCCTCAGAAGACAAACACGGGACACCACTGACAGAGTACCCTTCGTCGTCCAGTACTTTCCTGGGGCGGAGAAACTACGACATCTTCTTCGCAGCCTCCAACACATCATCAGCGAGGATGGACATCTTGCCAAGGTCATCCCCACACCCCCACTACTGGCCTTCAAACAACCGCGCAACCTCAAACAAACCATTGTTTGCAGCAAATTACCCAGCCTTCAGAACAGCAACCACAACACCACAAAACCCTGCCAGGGTAATCTCTGCAAGACATGCCAGATCATCGACATGGACACCACCATTACACGTGGAAACACCACCCACCAGGTACGCGGCGCATACTCGTGCGACTCGACCAATGTAGTCTACCTCATACGCTGCAGGAAAGGATGTCCCGAAGCGTGGTACATTGGCGAGACCATGCAGACACTGCGACAACGAATAAACGGGCATCGTGCGACTATCAACAGGCAGGACTGTTCCCTTCCAGTTGGGGAACACTTCAGCAGTCAAGGACATTCAGCCTCTGATCTCCGGGTCAGCATTCTACAAGGAGGCCTTCAGGAGACGCGACAACGCAAAATTGCTGAGCAAAAACTTATAGCTAAGTTCCGCACGCATGAATGCGGACTCAACCGGGATCTGGGATTCATGTCGCATTACATTCGGCCCCCACCAACAAGCCTGGACTTGCAGAGGCCTACCGACTGAACTGGCTTGGGACAATTCACACCTCTTTAACCTGGAGTTACCTCTCTCTCTGCATCTTTGATGATTTGATTGCCTGCAGGTGCTCGCATTCCGGGGCATCTCTGACTGTGTCTATATAAACATTTCTGGAACAAGCCTTTCCATTCACCTGAAGAAGGAGCCGTGCTCCGAAAGCTCGTGTTTGAAACAAACCTGTTGGACTTTAACCTGGTGTTGTAAGACTTCTTACTGTTGCAGGGGAATGGCCACAGGAGATTCCTGCACTGCCTGTCTAGCCCTCTTGTTGTACCTGGTGGTCATTCATTCCCATCCTTCCTGTGGAATCTTAGCCTGCAATGTGATCACCTCTCTGTATTTGCTATCCACGATACTCTACACCTCGCAGATGCTCCAGAGGGTCTCCAGCCACCGCTCCAGCCCCAAAATCCAGGCTTCCAGCAGCTGGAGACACTCCCTGCATTTGTGCTGACCCTGGGCACTGGAAATGTTCCTGGCTTCCTACATCGAGCAGAAGGAACACACCATGGTTTTGAGCTCTCCTGCCATAACTTACCCCTTTAAATTAAATCTTTTGGAAGATACTTAAAATTAAATAATATCAGCTACTCTAGGGCTCTTCTTTCCTGGTCCTCATTGCCACAGAATATAGTCCTTACAAACTATAGACCACAAAATATAGACCTTACAAACTTATAGGCCACAAAATTGAGACCTTACAAACTATAAGCCATAGAAGTAGTAAATGCTTACCCGACCATACTCACCCAATAAGCTGCTTCCACTTTCTCCGTGTCACTTTTGAATCCTGATGGCGTCTCAGGAGCTTCAAACTCCAAGCTAGCACTCCGCTCTCAGTCTCGCTCTATCTCACGCTCTTTCATTTCCCCGGCTCAGCTCTCGGTCTTGCTGTTTCTTGCATACTTTTATCCTCCCGGCACTGTCCAATCTAGCTCTTTCTCACGCTTTTTTTTTATCTCCCAGGCTCCGCTTTCAGTTTTGCTCTTCCTTGTGCTCTTTTATCCTCTCTGCTTAATTCAAAATCTCAAAAGAGCCAAAGGCTTTGCAGCAATTACGCATTTCCCCAGGGTCCAGGAAGCGATTGACTGCATGCACATTATTATGAAGGCTGCAGCTGACCAGCCCTGTTTACCTATCAACAGGAAGTGCTTTCACTGCTTGAACGTCCAGTTGGTCTGTGACCACAACCAATAGATGCTGCAGATATGCACGAGATACCTGGGCAGCTGCCACGAATCGTACATTCTGAGTAACTCTCAGGTGCCAGAACAGTTCAACTGACTTGATTTCCTGGATGGCTGACTTCTAGGTGACAAAAGCTAACCCATGAAGTGATGACGTGTGGCTCCAATGGGGCCCCCAAGAACAGATGTGTGAGAAGCTACAACAACAGTCACAGAAGCACCATGGCCATCAGAGAGCAGATAGTTGGGCTGCTGAAGATGAGGTTCAGACGCCTTGACAGATCAGGAGGAGCATTGCAGTATGCTCCTTCATGTGTGTCAATCATGGTCAGAGCCTGCTGCACCCTCCATAACCTCGCCAGTCAGCAAGGTATTGCCCATGAGGAAGAGGGGACGTCCGATTGTGGGCATTCATTTGAAGATGAGGGGGAGGATGAGGTGATGCAACTCCCCGAAAGAGACTCCATAAAAGTAGAAAGGAATTCAGAGCCTGTAGTTTGGTGACTCAGTTGGCTTTGGGTTGAATGCCGAGGTCTGCTGCTTTCAGTGCTGAGGTAGTTTAAAATTGAAGATGATGTTCTATCTGATCTGGAGACACAGCAGTAGAGTTACGTTTTTTCTTTAAAATTTCTGTCTGCTGAACATGGACAAAAAGTCAATCAAAAGCAGAAAAGCACCAAAAGCTTGCAAGTTGGGTGGAGCGAGAGAGGATGGATCTCACTCTGTTTTTCAGCTGCTTGTCTTCAGTTCTGCTTAGAAAACCTGATTTAAAAGTCCAAAGGGTAGCTTATCATGTCACTACTCTCTCCAACTGACCAGCAATTCAAATATGATTGTGTATTCCTTGATTAGGTCAAGTCTGGAAATTCCTCCTTTTTTGCCAGGGTCCCATTGTTCAAGCGATTAGGTTTGATGGTTTGTTCCAACCAGTTGAGTATCAGGGCCGTGTGCTAATGCAATAGGAAATATGGTTCACTCACGTTCCTCTGCGCTGGTTGCTTTTGATGGGTTATGTAGACCTGCCTCAATGAGGTTAGAATTTGAAATGTATAATAATGCAAATTCGGTAGCCATCATGCTGTGAGTTCAAATTACTTCAGCCTGCTTTAAGAAGATCTGTTTCTGAAAAGTTTAATTTATGTTTCCAGCCAGTGCATTAAAAATCATTATTTGATATAAAGCATACACTCATGACAATAGAAAGACATAAAAACAAGGACACATTGAATGGATACATTAAGGTTTTATAGGCTGAGCAAAGCTCAGTGTGCCGGCAATAAAAGCTGCTGTTAGTTATTATCAAATCAGTAACCGTGGTACTCATAAAAATTTCCACATTTCTCAGGTGACCTGGATTCCTCACTTTCTCTAATGGGATACTCATTCTGTGAAATAAATGGTTTGATGTTGATTTATTGTATGATGAGAAAGAGTATTGAAAGTGAAGGGAACTAAGATTTTTACAACATAGAATGCTTCGATAAAAAAACAATGTCGAACGCTTCTAATCCCACATTGCTCTTTCTTTTTTAACTGCTCTAGCTATTTGTTGCATAATTCTCAGTTGTGCATTTCTCTTGAGATTGGTCCTTCACAGTTAGAAGCTCCAATGTTCTGGCCATCCAGTGAGTCTGAAAATGTCACGTTTCTCCTCTCTGTTGGGAGAAAATGCACCCTTTTTTCTGAACAATGTTATTGATTTTATAATGTTGGATAAATGGCTTTCATGTCTTCCTGGTCAATTTGGCTGCATATACATTGTTACCTACGATCCATACAATAAATGTTCTCTCCAACAATACGTGCAACAAGAACACTTTTTTCAACAGTAGAGGACTCAAAAACCAAGACGGCACAGATTTAAGAGATAGAAGATGAAGAGGGGAATTGAGTGAAACTTTTTCACTCAGAGGGCTGTGGGAGTCTGGAACTCACTGCCTGAATGAGTAGCATTTAAGAAGTGTTTAGATATTCAGATGGGTGGCACTGCTGCCTCATGGCGCTGAGGACCCGGGTTCGATCCCGGCCCCGGGTCACCTACCGTGTGGAGTTTGCACATTCTCCCCATGTCTGCGTGGGTTTCACCACCACAACCCAAAGATGTCCATGTAGGTGGATTGGCCAAGCTAAATTGTCCCTTAATTGGAAAAAAAGAATTGGGTACTCTAAATTGGATTTTTAAAGAAAGATATTCACTTGCACGGCCGTAACCTCCAGGGCTATGGGCCAAGGGCTGGAAAATGGGATTAGTGTAGTCTGATCTTTGGTGACCGGCATGGACAAGATAGGCTGAATGGCCTCCTTCTGTGATTTAAATGTCTGTAAATCTGTAATATTTTTATGGAGGGTGGCGGATGAAGGTTAGATTAAATGTATTTTTCCCACTGTATAGCATGATACTTTAATGGATCTATGAATGAGAACAGTGTACACAGGTCAAGGGACTCATTTAAAAATCAAGATAAAACAGGGTAATCAGAATATACTGTGTGCTTTTATTGAGATGAGTTCTTATTGCTTTTATGAATTAACACCAAGCTAGGGAAAACAAATTCATTTCGCATTTTGTTCTTTTTCTTAGCGCCAGTTGGCAAAAAATATTAAATTTGGCCAGCCCCCACCGTCTATTATTGGGAACAGAATGGAAGATACTGGAAAGAATTCGGAGGTCGATGGGTTTCTCCAAAGTCCATTGGAACAATCCGTCCTGCAGGAAACTCAATTATCAGGCTCAACACTCAAGGTGAGGGTTCAATTAGCCACTAAATTTTATCTGTAGATCGAACAATTTGTATAAAGTAAATTCAGAGTTTCATTTTCAAAAGTAGGGCTGGACAATTGGCTGGGTGCTGTATCATTGTCATTTCTCCCATTGAAATTGGCGATTTGTGTGCCCGCAGCCTCACAGCACCAAGGGACTGATAGTCTGGTGGCAGATGTGTCATTAAAAGCCCACAAAGATACATTGGAATTGGAGAGCTTCCCATGTTGGGACTGGAGCAATGAACCAAAGTCAAAAGATGTATCTTGTGGAAGGAGAAATCTCAGTGAAGGATGTGTACAGCTGTGGACAGTTAACAAACTCAGGCTCTTCAGGTTTTAGGGCGCACGTGGTCCACAATAAATAATTTGTGACATTTTGCCATTTGTCTAGAAGCATATGATAAAAGTGCATTTTTGTTTATATAAATGGCTTCACTGCATTTTCTTGGAGACAAAGCCGCTTTAGCAATATATGATTGGGGAATAATTGATTGAAGGGGAGGCAGTGGCATAGTGGTATTGTCACTGGACTGATCATCCAGCATAATGATCTGAGGACCTGGTTCAAATCCTGCCACGGTGAAGGGTGAAATTTGAATTCAATAAAAAATCTGGAAGTAAAAGACTAATGTTGACCATGAAACCATTGGTTTTTTTAAAGTAAATTTAGAGTACCCAATTCATTTTTCCAATTAAGGGGCAATTTAGCGTGGCCAATCCACCTAGCCTGCACATCTTTGGGCTGTGGGGGCGAAACTCATGCAAACACGGGGAGAATGTGCAAACTCCACATGGATAGTGACCCAGAGCCAGGATCGAACCTGGGATCTCGGCGCCGTGAGACTGCAGTGCTAACTCAATGCGCCACTGTGCTGCCCAATTAAACCATTGTTGATCGTTGTAAAAACCCATCTGGTTCCCCAATGTCCTTTACGGAGGGAAATCTGCCACCAGTACCTGGTCTGGCTTACATGTGACTCCAAGGGCGTGATTCAGCAGAAAGAATTGTAAGTCCGTCTTTGGCGGGGTGTTACTCGACAGCTGCAGCGCCAAGATTCACTTTGCTATCCAGCGGCACGTTACCATTTTTTGGGCCTTGGGGAGTTTCTCCCCATCAAGGTCAGACTTAGGCAATTTGCCTGCACTGGCGAACTCAGCTTAGCTCGCCAGTAGGACTGGCTCCTTGCAGATCGGGGCACCATTTTGAATGGCTGCTCCAATCTCTACACCACCCCTCTCAGGCCGCTCCCCCCCCCCACACTTTCAAGACCCATCCTTCACTCCTCCAACCTTTTATTGTCTCCTTGAACCCCCGTCACTTCCTCCCCCTCATGGGCAAGGTCCGCGAGGGCCCAACTCCTAGCAGTGCCAACCTGGCACCTGGGCACCTTGGCACTGCCAGCTTGGCCCCCTGGCAGTGCCACCCATGCACTCTGGCAGTGCGCCCCTATCCACAGCAATGTGATTGACTGTTAACTATCTCCTCAAAGGAAATTAGAGATGGGCAATAAATGCTGCCAGCAACACCCACATCTGATGAATGAATTCAAAATTGACATTGCAAAGTCCCACACAGTGGCCAGGATTTTCTGCTCCCGTTAGTGTGGGGCAAGTTCGGCAACAGGAGCAGAGGACGATAGCTTTCCATGATTGTCCCTTTCCTCCATAGTGGCATGATGCCAGAGCGGCACATATCACGGTTGATTCAAAAGGGGTGCACCTGTCGAGCACCCCTCCAAGGGGAGTTCAGTCTGTGGAGTGACTCCACCTATTCAGCAGGGAGAGGAGGTGTTGGGGTTTGACTCGGGGCTGACCAGGCTTGATTCGGGGGGGAGCTGGTTTGACTCGAGGGTACTGGGCTTGACACAGGAGTGACCAGACCTGGCTTTGGGTAACCAGGCCTGAATCGGTAGTGTCAGAGTTTCAATCAGGGGTGAGCAGCCTTTGACTCATGGGAGACTGGGGTAAAACTGGAAGGTTGTTGGGGAGCCTGACTCCAGGGTATCAGTGGGCTTGACCCCAGGGTACCGAGGGACCTAGTTGTGGTCATCTGCTGCGCTCTGAACAACCTGGTGCTGCAACGGTTGGAGGAATTACTTGAGGAAGAGATGGAGGAGCGGCACGTTTCCTCTGATGAAGAGGACATCGAAAGAGATAAAGCTGAGGAAGTCCTTCAGGAAGAGGATATCGGCCATGAAGCAATGTCGATATCTAGACGAGACTGACAAGCTCGGGAAGAGCTAATATCCACTAGATTCATGGAGAGTGATGAAGACATCCAGTGACGGCATCCCATTATCTTCACATGCTTTCCGCGAATACTGCGCTCCTGTCTGGCTGATGGCAGCACACGCCATCTGTGATAAGACTCCTGTCATGGGGACACAGTGGATACATTGCAGGAGAATGCTGGTGACTTGCAGTGAAGACAGTCCATAGATCCTCAAAGAGCTTTCATGAATGTCTGCCTCCTGTCTGGCTGGTGGTCTCGGGTCATATCACTGCGAAGCAGTGGAGAAAGTTTTGTTGTTGAAAACTCACCAGTATTCTTAGAATTCCCCCACTCCCAAAAAGGATCGATATTCTAAATGGTGAACAGGGATTATCTCTCCCTGACTCCGATGCAGGTTTCGGTGAGTGCTATTCAGGTCAAACTATATTTTCAAGTTATCCCCCGGTATAACCCATACCTTCACCGAAGATTTCATCTACTTACCATTTACCAGGGGCTGTTTAGCACAGAGCTAAATCGCTGGCTTTGAAAGCAGACCAAGCAGGCCAGCAGCATGGTTCAATTCCTGTAACAGCCTCCCCGAACAGGTGCCGGAATGTGGCGACTAGGGGCTTTTCACAGTAACTTCATTGAAGCCTACTCGTGACAATAAGCAATTTTCATTTTCTTAGTAGCAGCGATCCTGGGTCCAGCATTGCTAAGTAAGTAAAATAGACTTAGGAATAAACCACTGTTTCAGGTTAAATTAAGTTATTTTATTGTTATATATTTTTTTAAAGCTGCAATCACTTTCTTTACAGAAAGGTAAAAAATATCTTGCTTCTGGATCCTTCTGGTTGGTTGAAGGGATCTTCAGGCCCAACTTGACAATCAATCTTCTTTAAAGTCTGTTCTTCTTTAGACGTATTTGCTGGTTAGCTCGGTTGCTATGTCTTGTCGATCCCATGTACTAAGCTATGAGAGCTGGCTCTGCTGGCTATCTCTGAGCTGACTCTGCCTCCTCTTTAAATTCCAGTCTTCCTTAGATGTATTAGCTGTTTTAGCTCGGCTGCTATGTCTTATCTTTCCCATGACCGAGCTGGCTGTAAGCTGACTCTGCTTGCTTCTCTTGTTCCTTCTCTCCTTCTCTCTGAGTTCTAGTTCTGGTAGTTCCTGCTCTGGGGCGAAATTCTCCCCTACCCGGCGGGGCGGGGGGTCCCGGCGTAGCGGAGTGGCGCCAACAACTCCGGCGTCGGGCCTCCCCAAAGGTGCGGAATTTTCTGCACCTTTAGGGGCTAGGCCCGTGCCGGAGTGGCTCCCGCTCCGCGCGGCCGGTGTGAACGGCCTTTGGCGCCACGCCGATCGGCGCGGGGCTGGCCAAAAGGCCTTCGCCTGTCGGCGTGAGTCCACGCATGCGCTGGAGCATCAGCGGCCGCTGACGTCACCACCGGCGCATGCGGTGGTGGGCCCCGATCGTGGGCCAGGCCACTGTGGGGGCACCCCCCCGGGGTTCGATTGCCACGCGCCCCCCCCCCCAAGACACCGGGGCCCACTCGCGCCACCTGCTCCCGCCGGCACAGAGGTGGTTTAAACCACATCGGCGGGAGAGGCCTGACAGCGGCGGGACTTCGGCCCATCGCGGGCCAGAGAATCACCGCAGGGGGCCCGTCGACCGGCGGGGTGTGATTCCCGTCCCCGCTGATTCCCGGGTGGCAGAGAATTCCGGCCACGGCGGGGGCGGGATTTACGCCGGCCCCGGGCGATTCCCCGACCCTGCGGGGGGTCAGAGAATTCCGCCCCGGTCATGGGTTTATATTCTCTTTCTAACAGTTATTAAGTTTTTATGACCTTATTGTAAAGTAACTTATTTCACTTTGATTGTAAAAAGTATCTTTGATCTAAACATTCTAATACAACTAAGTATTCATTTTGACATGACCTCGCCTCTCAGGTCTCTGATTACATTGTTTCCTTTGTGATGTTCAAAGTTCCTTTGTGATATTCAAAAATGCTTTGGTTTCAAGAGGTGTTACTTTTAATTCCTGTCATTTCTATAGTTTTATTTTCCAATTGTGTCCCCAGCTCATAACTTTGACTTTGATTTTGCCTCTAAATTATGTTTCTCGTAGACAGGATATCTCCAATTTTCTTTAATTTACCTGATATCGGCAGAACTTCACACTTAGAATTGTCAGCAAATTCAACTGAACCTCATCCTTTCCTTTCCAGCTGTTTACTACGAGAGTTAATTTCAATGAAGGTGTGAAACATTGCTTTTAGCTGTATGCTAAAATCCACTTGGTTATAACTTGAAAGACCTGCCTGTTTTAAACATTCGTCACCTAATTCAACTGAAACCTTCATCCATGCTTTTCCAGATGCTTACTAAGATAGTTACTTTCAATTAAGGTGTGAGCCATTGTTTTTAGCTTCATACAAAAATCCTGTTTGTTTGTTTGGGAGAAGGAATCTGCATTTTATTATCCTGCTCTTTGCAGCTGCTGTTAACCCTTCGTGAGATCTTTCCCTGTATCCTCTCATGTTTCTCTCAGACCAGATATTGCCAGACTTCCATGTTTCAAATGACACATCTTTCCATATTTTCAATAACAGTTTAACCTCTCCTGATTTATCATCGTCCTCAGTGAGCTGTATCTTTGAGGTTCAGTGTCACCAGAGGTTGAGGCAGATGGGTTGGAGGGGCCAGCCACATCTCAAAATGTGCAGAGAGCACACATAGACATTTACTGCAAAGAATGACGCTAGCCCTATACTTTGTGGGAGATATCCTCATTCCCTACGAGATACCGACATGACTGATGTGTTCAGTCACTATGAAGGGATGTCACCAATGTGCTGGGAACCTGGTACAAAGCACAATGGGAGGAAGACCAGGTCCTGAACATCCTGTCTTTCCTGGTGCAAGAGTCCAATTTTAAGAACGGGACTACAGGAACACAGCTAATCAGAACAAGGAGCTGTAGAAAGGATGCAATAAGTGAGAGTTTATTTACAGAGGTGGACGCCATCTACAAGTGCTTTATACTCGTACCCATGCTGTGAAAATAGAGCGTCTTAACCTTTCTAACCCTGCCTCTATATATTGATGCATCGCCAATATCCACAGCAGAGGTGGAGGTAGCCTGCTGTCAGCCCAGCCCTGTTACCTGTGATTACCTGGGAGGACTTCCTCTGGAGGACCGAGACCTAGTCCTGTTTTGGGGTCCTGTTGTGTGAAAGTGCCAGCCTCCTCGGTCTGTGGGGCTAGAGCTGAAACGGTCACAGCAAGCAGGGCTCCAGGTGGGCAGGGGACTCCCGGAGTCACATGGGTATACACCAGCTGCTCCACCAGGTACTTGTGGAGCTCTATGGAGTGCATGTCCAGCAGCAGAAAAGTTGAAAGGTCTGACACCAAGGTCTCCATGGCGGCCTCCACCCTAGTTTTGTTGACCTCTTTGATTTGAAGTGTCGGCATAATCATCTCAGATAGAAAGAGGAAGGACTCCTCCATTCTATCTCTCAATCCCAGGAGTGCAGTTCCTTCCTGACATTCCTGACTTTGCCTTTGGAGCTCCAGAGACAGGCCATTTGACTGGGACTCAACAGGTTAATGGCTTCCAGCGGTCCTCTGAGTACTGGCACCCCTAAGCATTCCTGGCCCCGCCTGTTGTGGATCTGGAAGTGTGATGTGCTCGTCAGAGTGTGACCCCGAGGCTGTCCTAAAACGAGTCCCATGAGGTGTGTGTCTCTGCACTGGTGGAGGGTGAGTGCTGTGATGGTCCTTCAAACTCTGGGTCTCAGAAATCAAGGTCCATACTGCTATCAGAGTTGGTGTCTCAGACCTGGCTGGTGGAGCCCCCGGCTGCTTCCCAAATGTGCCTGTGAAAGAAAGGAGAGCATGACAGGGGCCTTGAGAAATAGGAGACATGTCTCACATCAGTGTTATCAGAGGGAAGATACAGTTCTGGATTTGGCTTATCGCCGTCAACCTCACCATCGGCACAGGAGCAGTTGACATTTTTATGGACCAGGGTTTAGAAAACTCCAAATTGTATCATGGAGTTCACCTAACCGACAACTGTTTATCGATTTTGGTTATGAAGAACACAAGGGCCTGCCTTTCAGGTGTTATTCAACAGAGGCCTTGAGCACTTTTAAACAAAAACAAGCTTTATTCTACAAATGTAGTTAACATTTTAATAAACACACACAGTAAGCATTTTTATCAACTACCAACATAAATACCCCACACAGCAACAGTGCTCTATTTATAACCCTTGATAAATTTCCCCTTTAGTAACAAGATTCCATAAAGCAGGAAAGCCTTTTCAAAGGTGTGGCTCAGCATATGGCACTCTTACGGTCTTTAGGACCAGCATATGGATGCTCTTATTTTCTTTTCAAAACATTAAGTTTGAATTCTTTCCAGAAAGCTGTTAAGCATTAATGATTGGGGCAACATATTTAAAGGACGCCACGCCGCTCACCAGCCAAACTTCCCTGGTCAACAGCAAGTTTGGCTGCAAAGAAATCCGCACCCAAGTTCTCAAACGCCTCCTTGGACAGACTCCGGGATTCAGTGGAGGTGCCAGGTTATGTTCCATACCCACACACAGGGAAGAAACCAAACAGTAAGGGCACCAACCCAGCATGGGAGATGGTGCCAGCGGTGGACAGCACTAATTCCTGCAGAGGAGGACAGACCTTCAGTGCTGGGAAAGGATGACTGATCTCCTCCATTATGTCAATCTTCTCATCACTCTCAATTCATTCACACACACACCCATTGCATATCCACAGGATCTCACTCACTGCCAGCTCAATGGACACCACCACTCACTCTCTCATGTACATCTTCATCTCCCCTGTGGGCCATCTCCTCATCACCCCACTGCTCCTACTCACCATCCACACATGGCAGACATCCTCATCATCTTTCCTGGCTCGTGTCCTGCTTGCACTCTCTCCATTTGTTTTCATTCAGGACAAGTTGGCTCACAATAGGGGGGATGGATTCCAGACAGGCAGACAGATACCTGAGCTTAAAGTGCTCACTGATTTGGAGGAGAGAGTCCACCAGCTAGCATGGAAGGACGTTGTCACGGGAGTGTCCCTTTAAGAAATGTTTTGTCTTATCACATGGCTTCAGTGATGTCATTGTGTGGGTGGAGCTGGGCTGTGGCTCTGGGTTTTACTTTTGTTTTTGAGCCGGGAGCTGTTTTTTGGCTCTGAGTTTTTCTGCTTTCGTTTTCACATTTTGGATGCTGGATTCAGGCAGAGATGTCTTTTCTTGTCTCTCTCTCTCTCTGCATGTTAAAAGGTAATTCCAGATCACATGATAACTTGAAAAGAAATAACTTCCGTTAGGTGGCTGGTGAGCGGTTGGTTGGTTTCTTCCCTGTGTGGGGGTATAGAACATTACGTTGCACCTCCACTGCATCCAGGAGTCTGTCCAAGGAGGCGTTTGAGAACTTGGGTGCTGGGTGCGGATTTCTTTGCAGCCAACCTTGCTGTTGACCAGGAACATTTGGCTGCTGAGCGGTGTGGCGTCCTTTAAATATGGTGCTCCGATCATTAATGCACTGAGTTGATGGCCTTTCCGCCAGCGATTCGGCACAGAACCCTTGGCTGAAAGTTTTTGGTATTAACTGCCACACAATATGGCAGGTAAAGCCACCATTGCTGTCAGTCGGCTCAAGGCCTCTTTTCCCACCCCCCATTGGCCTTTGGTGATTTCCTGGAAAATCACACCCATTGTCTATTTTATTTCAGCACTTTTAATGGATTGCCATATTAAATAAGTGAACAATGTAACTTTTAGAAAATTAACCTTCCAACCACCTATAATAGGTTAGATCAGGGGTGGGCAAACTACGGCCCGCGGGCCGCATGCGGCCCGCCAAAGGTATTTCTGCGGCCCACCAAGTCATTAAAAAAAAAAAAAATTTTTTTTTAAAAAAAACTTTTTTTTTTTTTTTTTAAATTTTTTTTTAAAGGTTAATGGGTGGGGGGGCTGTTGGGTTACTTACTGGCATAGGGTGGATACGTTGACTTGAGTAGGGTGATCATTGCTTGGCACAACGTCGAGGGCCGAAGGGCCTGTTCTGTGCTGTACTGTTCTATGTTCTATATGAGGCGCCCAGAATCATAACCGGGTGAAGTAATTATTTTACTTAATATACTATGCGGCCCTTTGTGAATTGTGAATTTCTGAATGCGGCCCTTGCACGGAAAAGTTTGCCCACCCCTGGGTTAGATGCATGCGACTTACTAACAGCAGTTTCTCTTGGTCTTGAGACTACAATAAAACATGGAGAAAAACAGAGGTCTTGCTTTTCACGCCTGAGACAGTGCAGGTTGGGAACTTTCCCAGCTCGCGATACCTACATCAGGATAAACTCCCTCAATAAGAACATTTGAACACAGGAACAAATGAATTAGGAGCAGGAGTAGGCCACTCGGCCCCTTCAACCTGTTCCACTTATTACAATCTCAGACCAGACCCCAACAGTGGCTAGGATATTGAACAGAAACCCCACTATTTTATTTTAATTTTGTAAGACATTATACTCCAGTTGCCAGTTCTTTGCCTACTCACTTAACTTATCTATATGCCTCTGTAGCTACCTTATGCCCTCCCTACATTTTACTATTGTACCTATCTCTGTGTCATCAGCAAAGTTAACATGCCTTCAGTCCCTTCCTCCAAGTCATTTGTATAAATTGTAAAAGGTTGTGGCTCCTGCACTGATCCCTGTGGCACATCACTTATTACATCTTGCCAACCAGAAAAAGATCCATTTATGCCTACCCTATTTCCTGTTAGCTGACCAATCTTCTATGCATGCCAATATGTTACCTCTACACCATTGGTTTCATTTTTTAACAATAACCTTCAAAATTATTTATGTCCACTCTTGGCCCTCGCTGCCCTTTTACATTACTACCATCCCAGTCTGTATTTCAATAATTAAAGTCCGAAAAACCCACGTTGCAAGAAACTGCCGTTTGTTACACTCTTGGGCCTGGATTTACGTTGCAGTATGGAGATCTAACAGGCCTTTAAAAATGGTAGGTGGGACATGGATTTGTATATCCCACCCTCATTTCTGCTACAGAAAGGGCCTTTTCCTCACCGTGAGAGATAGGGAGAAACTGTTCCCCCTCATGAAAAGACAGAGAATGGAAGGCACAAAGTTAAAATAATTAGTAAAAGAAGCGGTATGAGAAGAAACTCTTTTTCACAGCACATGATGAGAGTTTGGACTGCACTGCCTGAGACTGTGCTGGAGTCAGCTTCAATTGAAACATATCTGAAAAGAAAGAATGTGCAGGGTTACAGATAGAAGATGGGGGAGAGGAATTAGGTGAGTTACTCGTTCAGAAAGCCAGTGCGAACAAGTTGGGCAAAACAATTCTGTGAATCTATGGTTCTGGGATTGTACCTGAGGCAGCCAGCACTAGTTCTGGTTACATTCAGGAAAACCGACCATAAACAGCATTCAATTAATTAAAAATGGTACTTACCATTGCTATTTCTGATCCTGAGATCTCTGACCTCATTCTCACCTATAATCTCCAGGAGAACCCATTTCTTGCACTTCAATCTCGCCCTCAAGCCCCGTCCAGACTGCCCAGCCTCATGCCAACAGAATTCCCGATCCCTGAATCTAGACTCCACCAAATTTGCTGTCTGACCACCGACATCCCGTCAATTGCAATCTGAGGCCAAACTGTTCCTCCTCCAGATACTCAATGACCGTACCCTGTTAATTAACCGAAAATTGGCACATAAACCTGTAGTGGTTCATACAGCTGCACCATCCATATGCTAATGAGGTTCCTTGGACCTTCCCATTTGGCCACTGGCAGTTTGTATTCATCAGAGTCATAGAATTTACAGTGCAGAAGTAGGCCATTCGGCCCATCAAGTCTGCACCAGCCCTTACAAAGAGCACCATACTCAAGCCCATGTCTCTACCCTATCCCTGTAACCCAGTAACCCCCACTTAACCTTTTTGGATACTAAGAGCAATTTAAAATGGTCAATCCACCTAACCTGCGCACATCTTTGGACTGTGGGAGGAAACCGGAGCACCCGGGGGAAATCCACACAGACACAGGGAGAACATGCAGACCCTGCACAGACAGTGACCCAAGGCGGGAATCGAACCTAACACCCTGGAGCTGTGATGCAACGGTGCTAACCACTATGCTACTGTGCTGCCCCACAGTATTCTGTGGCAGAGGTGCCCAAAAATGAGGGTTACTGAATTTTTAGTCAAGAATATGCAGACTGACAACTGATATCACAAATAGTGTAATCACAGAATAGTATGGATAACAAAACATTAGTTAATATGCAGATATACAACAAGCGTTTAAAAAGGCAAATGGAGTGTTGATTATTGTAAGGAGAAAGGAATATACAAGTTCGGGATGTTTGCTACAGTTTTACAGGGTGTCAGTGAGAACACACTGGAGTACTCTGTACAGTTTTGGTCTCCTTATTTAAGAAAGGATATAAATATTGTTAAGAGCAGTTCAGAGAAAGTTCACTCCATGATCATATAATCCCTACAGTGCAGAAGGAAGCCATTCGGCCAATCGAGTCTGCATCGACCCTCTGAAAGAGCACTCTACCTAGGCCACTTTGCTGCCCTATTCCCCGTAACCCCATCTAACCTTTGGACACTAAGGGACAATTTAGCATGGCCAATCCGCCTAACCTGTACATCTTTGGACTGTGGGAGGAAACCGGAGCACCTGGAGGAAACACACGCAGACACGGGGAGAATGTGCAAACTCCACATGGACAGTAACCCGAGGCCGGAATCGAACCCCAGTCCTTGGCGCTGTGAGGTAGCAGTGCTAGCTACTGTGCCATCTGGAAGGTTAACTTATGAGGAGAATTTGGACCAGCTGGGCCTGTATCCATTGGAGTTTAAAAGTGAGGGGTGATTTTCTTGAAACATACAAGTTTCGAAAGGGGCTTGGCATGGTGAATGCTCAAAGGATGTTTCTCCTTGTAGGAGAGGCCAGAGCTAGGAGACACAGTTAAGGTGGAGATGAGGGAATTTTTTTTGCTCTCAGAGGGTTGTAAATTTTTGGAACTCTCTTCCCCAGAGAGCTGTGGAGACAGGGTCATCGAATATTTTTAAGACAGAGGTAGATAAATTGTTGACTAACAAGGAGGTCAAAAGTTGTTGTGGTTAGGCGGGAATATGGAGTTGAGGTTACAATCAGATCCAGCCATGATCTTATTGAATGGCTGAGATGGTGGGGCATGGTTCCGGGGGAGGGGGCCTACTCCTGCTCCTTATTCGTATGTTCGTATTGACTGTAGGTTAAGCGCTGCAATACTGTTGAAGCATCCGTTAAAAATTCTTGTCATTAGACCTGGTTTGCATTTTTGGAATTAATCCTAATTCAATTTCTGTCATTTAGTGATTTTGACTGTATGGAATGATAGGGAAATAAGGTGAATTGAATATTGCTGCACAATTTAAAATCTAGCCTTTTAGATTAAATTGCAATTTTTTTCAAAAGTGCAAAGAACATTTTGTTACATTGTTTAATATCACCATTTTCCATTCAGACTTAAGCAGCTTTCGTGCAGCTTTCTATTTTAACTTCTGTAATTATTTTCACTTTTATAACCATCAGCATTTTTAAATTCACCCTTCCATTTCATTTGCCCTTCTTCAGTCCAATGACCCATCCGACCGGCTAAACTCCTTGTGTTTAGGTGGAACAGGAAGTGAAACAGAAGAGCAGGTAACAAGTTTAACATCACGTGAAAATGGTTGACCAATTTATTTACATCTTGGAAACTGGGAAATAAATGTGATAATGGAGTGCTGACAAAACTGCCGTCATTTTATAATACTTATAAATTTGGCTATCCAATATTTTAGTTAGAAATAGAATCATTGGATCATCAAAATCTAGTGCTTTGTTTGGCCCTTGTTCCGCCCTGTGACCAATCACTATTTGTCGATGTACTTTGTCAATTATTCTTTTTGTCTACTGTGTACATACTGTATATGTTCCCTTGGCCGCAGAAAAATACTTTTCACTGTACTTCGGTACACGTGACAGTAAATCAATCAATAAACGAACACACAAGTCAAGCACTGTGGCCTGAATTTTCGTTCCCGAATTGGCTAACCTGAGTCGGGCAATTTCCCAGCTCACCACATCTGCCTCGGGAAGAAGTGTCCTAAAATGGCATGATCGTCATTCCAGAAACGCTGATGCAGAATGGAGTTGTAAATTAAGGGTATTCACATAGCAAGGGTTCAGGGGGAGCTGGGGAAATAGTACCACCCATATTATGATGCAGAGTCACATGATAGTACAGTAGTAGTCTGGTAGAAGCAAGCACGACGAAAATGACTGAGTCAGAGCTATACCTTAGAGGTATGTCTAAAGTTATGTGTTATCAATTAATGTTCACAAGCCTCAAAACGTCTTTATGAGACTACTACAACCCTTACAATGAATCAGGCCTGCTTGGAAGTAGCTACATGGACTGCTAAGAGCCAAGGCGGTTGTTTAAAGGTCTACCTAAAGCTCTGATGAAGAGTCATATGGTCTAGACATTATAACTCTGTTTCTCTCTCACGGATCCTGCCAAACCTGCTGCGTTTTTTCAGCATTTTCTGTATTTATTTATTTATTTTATAGCTACAGCATCCGCAGTATTTTGCTTTTATTTTAGGCTCTCTGGCACTTTGTCCCGGTTGCTTGTTTAAAAATTAGGCCCGCTGACCTTAACCCTTCACCCCCTGTTCATCACGCCCACACATGCCGGCTCATGACCCACACCTGTCCCCAAGGCCCCTTATTGCCCACATGCAACTTAATGCCAACTCGAGCCAGCCCATGTCCCCACCAACCACCCTTTGCTCTTACACTGTCCATGACAACTCAACCAGTATCCACCACAGGAATCTTCAGGAGCCACACAGTGGTTAAATAAGGTTAAAAATATCTATTGCCGAGTTCCCCATAGAAATGAAGGGCGTGATTCTCCGACCCCCACGCCGGGTGGGAGAATTGTGGGAGTACCAGGCGATTCACGCCACGCCGCCCTGGCACCTGCACGCGATTCTCCCCCCCCCCCCCCCCCCCCAAAATGGCGTGTCGCATTTTGCGACAGGCCGTTCGGAGAATCGACGCTCCGGTCGAGCAGGATTCTCCGGCCCGGATGGGCCGAGCGGCCTGCCTAATCCGACCGGTTCACGCCGGCGCCAACCACACCTGGTCGCGGCCGGCGTGAACAGCGCGCGACCACTGCGTGTGGGGCCTGTGGAGGGCGGAGGGAGGATCGAGCACCAGTGGGGTGCTCAGGAGGGGCCTGGCCCGCGATCGGTGCCCACCGATCGTCGGGCCGGCGTCTCTGAAAGACGCACTCTTTTCCCTCTGCTGCTCCGCAAGATCAATCCTCCATGTCTTGCGGACGGCGGAGGGGAAGACAGCAACCGCGCGGTGGGAGAATAGGGGGCGAGGAGCGGACTCCGACGCCTGAGTGAAACACTCCGGTTTTCACTCCAGCGTCAGCACTTTGTCTCCTTTTGGGAGAATCGCGCCCAAAGACTCCCATTCATGAAAGTCCATGGAAAACATTTACATTCTCTTAACCAATTGATTCCTTATCAAAACAAACAGGCTTGTATGCATAGCTTCACATCAAAAACAACTGGTTCTTGAATCAGCTTTTTGATCTGTCAATGAAACTGAGCTTCAATCCATGATCCCCACCCCTCCACTGAAATAATGATAGATTGCAGAACATAGCCAAAGATTGACAATGCTATATTGACAGCACTTAAGGCTATCTCCACAAACATATTGGGCGTGATCTCTCAGCCTCATCGTGTCTGACTCAGGATGCGACGAAGCCGATAAATCTCGTAAGAGGCTTCTTGCGAGATTTACTGGCCTTGTCAAGCTTTACGCGATCTAACAAGATCTCGCGAGGCATCGCGATCTGGATCTTACCCACTTGAGGTCGGGATCCAGATTTGCATATTCTAATCAGTATCACTTGAATATATCTACACTGGATCTACCCGGAGCCCAGGATCAAACGGTTTCTCCTTGGAGGCCCCGAGCAGGCGCCATTTAGCACTGGTTTTAGCACTGGTTTCCACAATCATGGACCAGGCATACCAGCATTCGGGGGAGGGGGGTATACTAGAGGATCAGGGGCCCCTGGATGGCCAGGCTTTGGACAGGGTGGTAACTTGTCACCCCTAATTCACCTAGGCAATGTGCCACTGCCAGCCTGGCACCTGGGCACCTTGGCAATGCCTCCCTTGTAATGTCAGAGTGCTCAGGTGGCACTGCCAGGCTGGCAGGGGCACTGTCATAGTACCAGACTGGCTGTGCCATGATGTCCAGGTGGTATCTTGCCCATGCCCGGGATTGGGTCCGGGGGTGCCCTGCCCTTATGAGGTGGGGTGTGGGGGCTCGGTGACCCCCTAATTGGTGAGCTGGGCCGTTGGGCGGGTCAAGAGGCAACAGTTGACTGGGAGGGGGGGGGGGGGGGGGGGGGAGGTCTAGAGATCGGGGCGCTATTTTAAAATGGTGTCCTGATCTCTTTCTGCATTTGCGAGCAGAGCTTGAAAGTGCAGGTAATGAGTCTTAAGTGCAGCCTCAGATGGGCATTCCTCGCCAATACCCAGAAATGAGCAGAGTCCCCTTTAATAGAGCGCTTGTTCTTCACATTGCCAGCACTGGAAAACACCGGGCTGAATACCCCCGACACAGGACTCTGTTTCATTTCTGTTAAATCGTGCCATTGAAATTGTTAGAACAGATTTTTTAAAACTCTCATAGACACAAAGGCAAATTTATTTCATTTTTAAAGGGCTGACCATTTAAATAACTTGACAGCTTTACACCTCAGCAGACCTTATTCACCATTTAAGACCATTTACGACTTCTCTAAAGATTTTCAATTCCACACTGCAGGATAAGGGCCTTGCTCCAGCAAAAATGGGATCTGTCTGGACTCAAATGGCCCTGCTGAGTTCAGGGTTCCTAAATGTGGGAGTCACATCCCACCTCTCCCAATACCCAACCCTCCTCACCCGTCCTTCCCACCTTTGCTCAGGTCAGTTGGAAATGGGTCGGATTTCTGAATCTGGGTCCTGCCCAGCATTTTGGAAGTTTCCTGGAGTCTCTGTGACTTTGCAAAATTCCAGGACAAAAATTCATGGATAGAGAAGTAACAAGTTAACATTTAAAATAGAAACTTTGATAAGAAGTGCCCCGGTATCTTCTGTTTTTGTTTGACATCTCCATCATGGGGCAGCACAGTAGCATTGTGGATAGCGCAATTGCTTCACAGCTCCAGGGTCCCAGGTTTGATTCCGGCTTGGGTCACTGTCTGTGCGGAGTCTGCACATCCTCCCCGTGTGTGTGTGGGTTTCCTCCGGGTGCTCCGGTTTCCTCCCTCAGTCCAAAGATGTGCAGGTTAGGTGGATTGGCTGTGATAAATTTCCCTTAGTGTCCAAAATTGCCCTTAGTGTTGGGTGGGGTTACTGGGTTATGGGGATAGGGTGGAGGTGTTGACCTTGGGTGGGGTGCTCTTTCCAGGAGCCGGTGCAGACTCGATGGGCCGAATGGCCTCCTTCTGCACTGTAAATTCTATATTCTTATCATCTACACCAGCTTGATTTTAATTTTAATTTAAGCAAGATTTTCTTTTCCACTTAATGTATTTTGTAACACTTTGCCTATTTAAAATCTAAGATGGCTGTAATGAATTGAACTGTTATTTTATAGGTTACACCTGTTCGATCTTCATGGCCTACTAGCCCACTCTCTCCAGTGAGTTCTGGTGGGACTATTGAATCAATTAACCTTGACGCTGTTCCACAGTCTATGAGCCGCCTGGACAACGCAGCTGCTAAACATAAACTCTCCGTCAAGCCAAGAAATCAGAGAATCTCAAAAAAGCCTGGGAGACTTGCACGGGTAAATGTACTGTTTGGTTTATCGTGAGATTTGTGTATGTTTTTACATTTCATGTTGGGACAGCTTTCAATAACAAGTCAGTGAAGTGTCAATGAGGGTCCATTGGAAAATCATCATGCATTACAGTATACTCTGAAATGTAGCTTAAACCATAATTCACTGATCAGTGAAGTTATTCACTATAATTGAATGAATAAATGTAATTTTAACAGTGCTTCTGTATTCAATGAAAGTATAGAACAATCGGCATTTACAGCAAGAAGGTGATAATTTGGCCCATGTGTCTCTGCTGGGCCTATGCCAGTATAATCCAAAGATGATCCCACTGCTCATCTTATACCTGTATCTTCCTCTGCTTAACATATTTATCCCAGGTCTCTTAAAGCAATTGTTTCTGCCTCAGCCTTTCCCAGGTAGGAAAACATTCCACTCTCCAACAGCCCCAAATGAAGATATGTCTCCGAATCTACCTCCTTGCCCTTACTGCTAATTTAAAATTAATGAATCATTGTCACTAACTCCAACCAGAAGAAATAATCTTTCCCTCTTTACTCTATAGAGGCCTTTATAATTTCAGAAACCTTATTTCATTTCTTAGCCTTTTAGCTCCCATGTCTGTACTCAAAATTATAATTTCTCATATCTGGCGAAATTACATCGCTCGTGCCCTTGAGGTTTGACTGCTCGTTTCATTCGGCACATCTAAAATTGCATAAACTATACCTGACTAATATTTGTATATTTACCATTACTTCTTTTCTTTTTTCATATTTGCACTCCTGGTTTTTCATTCAAAAATATTAAACATTACCACATTAAACTGCATTTACCATCTGTTTGCCCATTAGGCATACCGTTAGGTTAAACAGTTACCCCAAAGTAGAAAAATCAAATCTGGAAGAAGCAATGGAATCATCAGCTCACACTTAAGTTGTAGTGATCATAAGACATCTGGTTTCTTCTTCTTTTGAGAGTATTAACCTCATTTTTACTCAATACTGCATGTTGCCTGCTTGACATACTGTAATTATAGTGAGCACGTTTATATGCCTTAAAGCCCCTACCAGTGGACACATTTGTCACTGAATTATTAATGTTGCTCAGGGAAGTGGGAAACTATCACACTGGTGTAGTGGGGGTGTTCTTTTGATGCTGGGACTGAGATCTTTGATATTTAAATTCTTATTAAGGATAGGTGCAAATTATATCAAAGTTTTTGAAATGAATTAACATCTTTGCAACTTGTAGGAAAAGCGGAGTATTACTATCCATGAAATTGACTGTAAGCTGGAAGAGAAGGAGCAGATTCCTCCTGAGAATGAAGAAAAACAGAACAAAATAGAAGAGGAAAAAGCACAAGAACAGAAAAGACATCATAAGGATGAGGAACAAAGAGACAGAGGTGAAGCGAAGATGCTCAAATGGCAGGAAGCAGAACAAATACATCATGAGTTGGAGGGACAGAAGAGATGGGAAGATGAACAAAAACAGGATACAGAAGAGCAAAGAATACAAGAGGAAGATGAGAGACATTGGGAAATGGGGGAGCAGAAATTAAATGAGCCAAAACAGAAAAGTAATGAAGCAGAGCAACAGAAATCATATGAAGTGGGACAAATGTGTGGTGAAATGGAGGAGCAGAAAATACATGAGGAGGAACAAACATATTGCAAATTGGAGGACCAGAAATTACATGATGAAGAACAAAAATGTGAAGCGAAAGAGCAGAATTTCCATGAGGAAGAACAACAATGTGAAATGGAGGAACAGGGATTGAATGAGGATGAAAACAAATGTCATCAATTGGAGAAAGAAAATACAGAAGCAGAAAAGCAATATCATGATGAGGTAAAAATGAAGGAAGAAGAACAAAAATGTGTTGAGGCTGAAGATCTGACACAAAAGCAGAGGAAAGAAGAACAGCATTTCCCTGCAGCTGAAGACAAACATCTGAATGAAGAGCAAAGAAAAGAAGATTTGGAAGGGCAGAAACAACAGAAAGAAATAGAGAGGCAGGATGATTGGAAGGAACAACAAAGGGAAGAAGAGCAGAATCAAGAAGAGGCTGAGCTGTTAAATCAAGAAGAGCAAAGATTCCTTGAGGCACAGGAAGAAGAGCAACGTAGAGGGGAACTCAGATGGAAAGAGGTGGATCAAAGACAAACAATGCCAAGTCCATTTTCATTCCAGGTTGCTTCGGTAGAAAAGCAAATCATTTTTCAGAAAGTTAATCTGACCCCTGTGACCCATCCCAGAGAAACTGTTCCTCCTTCAGATGTGAATGACTTGCAGTCCTCAAAATCAGGTAAAGGCCTCTCATCTTCAATTTATGTTCCCCACACAGCCATTTTGGTTACGGGAGCGCAACTTTGTAGTACAGCTGTTGATCTGAAACAGATCAAGGACACTGCCTGCAAGACTTTGCTTGGTTTTTCAGAAGAGAGAAAAATTGCGGATTTACCACCAGTTGAAAAACCAAATAAATCCAATCAGGACACCAGAATTGGTAAATCCAAATTCAATCCAGAACAATCAGTTGACCAGTCAAGATCAACAGCATTAACTGAGTGGGCTAGCATTCGGGCAAAAATTCTTAAAAGTTCTGATGAAAGGTTTCAAGAAAGAAGAGCCCGTGGCAGATTTAGTGATGACTGGACGACCTTCAGAGCTTCCGGTGTGCATAGTAGCTTGAGAAAAACTCTATCTGCTAATGCAAAATTTTCCATAACACCTGCATGGCAGAAATGGGCAGACGGCAATAAAATCAATGATTCTGAGAAAATAAATATCTCTCATGAAACAGAGAAACAAGATACGCCTGAGGAAACTGTGCTTGCACGTAACTGCACAATGGACTCTTCAGAATCTAGGAGGTCTTTGACATCGGGAGACATTGTACAAGATGTAGCCAAAGACATGAAAGATGACTCAGACTCAGATAATCACATTAGGATAGCAGATGCGACGGAAGGTTACAAGTTTGCCAAAGATCTTCCATCGTTTCTAGTTCCAAGTCTTCCTGCTACACCAAGGAAAGAACATTCGCTGCCGCAAGCTCAACCTCCAGTTTTTAACCAAGCTGCTACAAATTTGATCACGCAGACTGAAGGGCAAATGGATACATCACCATTTGGTATAAAATTAAGGAGGACACACTATTCCCTTCGGTTCCATTATGAGCAGCAGGGAGAACAAAAACGGAAGAAGCGATATAGTGCTGGAGATAGCATGGAAGGAATTCCTGCCTTTCTCGCCTCAAAAGAAAAAGAACATGAATCATGCACTGTTTCTGGTAAGCAATATTCTTATAGAAAAGATAATAAGAATAGTAACATTTTGAAAGACAGCTCAAATAGCATTTCAGACATTTCACAGACTGGGATTACACATCTAAGTAGTATTGATGTGGCAAAACATGTTAAAAATAAGCTTGCTGCACTTTCAAATGAGAGCATTTCATCAAAGCCACAATCATCTCAAAGACCTGCTTTAGCGCCCAAGCCTACACGGTTCACACCAATTCCATCCCCTCACAATACCTTAAACAAGACAAACGTTATTGAGAGTGCAGATCACAAAAACACAAAGACTTCACTTGATTCAAATGTGAGAAAAGAAGATGTGAAGATTGATACCTCAGTACAAACATACAGATTAAAGAATGAAGAAGAGGAAAGAAATGGTAGAAAATCTTTTTTCCCATCAATCAACATTCCATGGAGAGAGAGGGCAGACAAAAAGTCAGACTTCATTAAGAAAGGTAGGCAAAGTGTAAACCTTTTGTAGGAATTTTGGCTTCAGTGTGCTTCACTTTATATTGGGCATGCATTTCAGTTCTTAAGGAACACTGTATTCTGAAAAGAAATAAAAGACTTGCATTCATATAGCACCTTTGTGACTCCCCAAAGCACTTTACAGACAATGGAGCACTTTTGGACTCACTGTTATAGGAAACACAGCAGTCCCACGAGCATCAATGTGATCATGCCCAAATAACCTGTTTGTAGGTGTTGTTTGAGAAATGTCTTATTTGAAATAGTGCCGTGGGACCTTTTACATCTATCTGAGATGCAAACAGGGCCTCAGTTTAATGTAATCTCCGAAAGATGGCACCTCCGGTCGTATCCACTGGAGTGTCAGCCGAGATCTTGTGCTAAAGTCCCTGAGTTGAACTTAAAACCTGTAATTAAAAAAAATACTGTGGATGTTGTAAATCTGAAAAGAAAACGGGAAATGCTGGAAACACTCAACAGGTCTGGCAGCATCTATGGAGAGATACAGAGTTAATGTTTCAAGTCCCTATGACTCTTCTTCAGTTCTGAAGAGTCATCGGGACTCAAAAGGTTGGGCTGGTTTTGATGTGTTGGGCTGGCTGGGTCGATGTGGACTGACTTGAAGCAGTGTAGCGAGAGATAGACCTCCAACACTTGATAAGATGCAACACGATTTTATTTAACGTCTTAACGACTATACATGTTCAACTGTGGGTTGACACTATGCTGACTTGACTGGAGACCTGATGCTAGCCTGACCAGACTTACTGACTACCACATGGTGTTTGCACTGGCTAGCTCACGAGCTCTGACTGTCTCAGAGGCTGGGTCCCGAGAGAGCGGGAAAACTGGTGCCCTCTGGCTTTATAGTGGTTGTGTCCTGTCCGGTGATTGGCTGCTCTGTCCTGTGTGCTTACTGGTCATCCTGTGTGTCAATCACTGCCTGTCTGCTCTCCATTATATACATAGATGTATATTATGACAGGTTTCTCCCTTTGGAAGACAAAGGGCTGGATTCTCCGATCAGCAACGCCGAACTCCCATTCGGCGATCGGTTGGAGAATGCGTTTCTATGCTGGAATTGGGGCCGTGCCATTTTATTGCTGCTCCACCCCCTCAAAAATACGTACTCGGGACGGCCTCAGCGCGTCGCCTGAAGCCCTCCCCCAATGCTCCGCCCCCGATGGGCCGAGTCCCCGATGGCATGAGGCCCATGTCCTCACAACTTTCGGGGACCTTGCATAGTGGCCGCGGACTGTGTCCAGTGCCGCCATAGTCGGGGTGGGGAGCCGTTCTGCTGGCAGGAGGGCTTCAGCAGGGGTTGGAGGGACTGGAGGGGGGTGGTCCGCGGTGGCGAGGGGAGTTACGGGGTGCAGTTTTTGGCAGGCCATTCCGCGCGCGGCCAGCGCCATTGTTATGTGGCTCCGCCGCCACAGGCCACCGCTGTACGCATGCGCGCCCACAGGCCCAGCCATTCTCCGGTCCTATCCACAGGTAAAGCCGGGGGTATTATGTGGTGCAGTTGCTAGCCCTCCATCAGGTGGAGGATCGGTGCGGGGGCGCCGCTGACCTTTTGGTCGTAAGTCCAGACGGATCCTGCAGACATAGCTGCAGAATCGGAGAGTCCAGACACACATGACCGGGAGCAGAGTTCCCGATGAGGCGGAAAATCCGCTTCAGGAAATAAAAGGGATCGGCGCTGATACTCTGGTTCACTGCTGGCAGCGGCATTGAGATTCACACCCCATTGACCCATTTGCATCCTATGAACTGGCTGGACACCAGATTCTCCTTGTCTCCATGATTCTCCGATCCTCTGGGTCGGGAGACACGTGGGTGCGGATTGGTGCAGCTTTTTATCAGTGTGGCCCTGATGCGGTGGACCTTGCAGTAAGCTAAGATGCTAAAGGTGGGCGCCTCCAAAGTCCATCAGAGGGCTTCCTCCCCCACAATGCAAATCCTGCCCACCCCACCCCCACCAGATACTCCATCAGAAATCCCCCATGAGAGCTCCCCACCAGACACCACCCATAACAGGCCACCCCCCAGTATGGGTGGCATGGTACCACAGTGGGTAGCACTATCTCTTCACAGTGCCAGGCTCCCAGTTTCGATTTGCGGCTTGGGTCACTGTCTGTGCGGAGTCTGCAAGTTCCCCCTGTGTCGGCATGGGTTTGCTCCGGGTGCTCCGGTTTCCTCCCACAAGTCCCGAAAGATGTGCTGCTATGTAATTTGGGCATTCTGAGCTCTCCCTCTGTGTAAACAGGGGCTTTTCACAGTAACTTCATTGCAGTGTTAATGTAAGCCTACTTGTGACAATGAAGATCATTATTATAACAGAGACCCCTGCCTGAAATCCATAATAATAATAATCGCTTATTGTCACGAGTAGGCTTCAATGAAGTTACTGTGAAAAGTCCCTAGTCGCCACATTCCGGTGCCTGTTCGGGGAGGCCGGTACGGAATTGAACCCGCGCTGCTGGCCTTGTTCTGTATTACAAATCAGCTGTTTAGCCCACTGTGCTAAACCAGTCCCATAGAGCTGTACAGACAGAGACAGTGAAAAAACTCATCTGTGCCCTACACCTGTTGCCTCAGACAGAAAAAACAGCACCTGTGAACTCCAAGAAAGGGAAAACCACAGGCTGGATTCGCCATCGGCGGGATCCTTCGCTTCCCCAGCAGCGCTCTCATGCCCGTGGATTTTCCGACGACATGGGGGTGCCCACAATTGGAAACTCCACTGGACGGTTGAGGGGACGGACAATTCTGCTGCCAGCAGGGGTGCGCCACACCAGAAAACGGGTGCAGCGGGTGGGAGAATCCCACCCAACATCTCCAGGGTTTAAATCCCCTCCGATCATTGATCTGCAAAGATTTCATTCACATCAATAGGAGGTGTGCAGGTTGTCAGTCGCAGCTTGTATTAGACTGTGATTGACAACCTGCACACAGCCAGCTGTCTGGATTGTTTAATTTAATTTCCCTTCGTTCTTGAGTGGATCTCTAACCTGCTGTGTAACCAGCAATGTTTATGAACATCTAGCTATGATTGACAGCTCTTGGACCACATCAAGTGCATTTAAGTGCTCTCACTTCCTCCTTTTCTCTGCAGAATGCACTTAACTGCTTTTCCTGTGGTCCAAGAGTAGTCAATCATAGAGCTGCCACAACCCATAGCAACGATAGGCTCTGGCCCCTGTCCTGTTTCCCCCAGTGGGGTATACTGTTGGTCTCTTCACTTGGTGGGCCCTGTGTTATACCGACCGCAGGTTGGCAACTGGTTATGTGGTAGATACGGTCAACATGTGCTGCCCGTCACCTCCAGTCTTACAGGCTTGTGTACGGGCAGGTCCTACAGATGGGGGTGATTGAGGAAAGTGTGCATTTGCTGGGGCCTTAGCTGCTGTGTGATGTGGGGCCTGGATTTTGGTAGTGTCACTGTTGAGGTTTTTACTCTGAGAGGGTCTGTGTGCCAGGGAGGGTGCAACTAAGGATGAGCAATAGATTTTGGCCTAACCAGTGACACCCACGTTCTGTCAATGCTTTTTTTTAAAAGACCACGGTGCATGCGCCCTTTGTTTGAGGTGAGCTCTGTTATTTCCCTGCTTTCCCTGCAGTGGGACTGGGTTTCTGATGAGTGCACTGAGGAATGGCAGTTCCTGGAGTGCCAGTGATTGAGCTTGGCCATGCCCATCGTAGTGTTAATATTGCTGGATCTGAGGGTTTCCAGAGGGGCTGGCTGGGTGGGCTCCCAAATGACTAGAGGCTTTCTGAGCATATGCAGGATACAGTGAGCAGTCAGCAGTGTGAATATCCAGAGGTTTGTAAGTTGCACCAAAGAGGTGTATATACTGGGGGTCTTAGCCAGGCCACCCCGATCTAGAGGGGGCCACATCGAGTGCCCGGACATGGCACCAAGTCGTTCCCTGCTATTCCCTGCGGTCCAGGCAGACACCTGCCAGCAAGGCCGAAAGGTTTTGAGAGTTCTCTTACCATCTCACTCTCCCTCACTAGCCATGATACCCAGGACCCGGTTGTAAATATTTGCACCAACTCCTGCCCGCGTGACTCATCTGAGAGGGGTGGAGCATACAGCGTGCAACCTGCTAATAGCAGTCAAATCCAAGCAATGAAGGATTTGCATGATGCCCTGGCATGGGGTGCGACCTCACTGCTGCTTTTTTTCCTTCATTCAATATTCTTGGATCGTGATTCTCACTGCCGGCGTTGGGAAGCGGAGAATCCAACCCATTAACTCTGTATCTCTCTCCACAGATGCTGCTGGGCCTGAAACATTAATTCAATCAAATAATCCCTTATCATTCTAAATTACAGGGATTACAACCCTAATTTGTGTAACCTCTCCTCCTGGTTTAACCTTTACAGTCCAAATAACATTCTAGCAAATCCAGCACTGTTCCTTCTATTTACCTGTGGTCGATTCTGCCATCTATTACGTGTAGAATTTATTTACGACAACTTTATTAAATGTTTTGCAATTGGTTGGGTGCTATACAAATTTATTCCCTTTAAACTAATGTTAGCAGCTAAGCTAATTTGCCACAAAATCTGAAGGCTGTGACTAAATTCCCATTGCAGGAATTGAACCTAATATAGTTTGGCACTTCCGTGCAGCAGTTATGAGAGCGCTTTCTTGCTGGAGGTACAGTTTGTCAGATTAGATGTTAAGCAACAAGATCCTGTCTGCCTGTTCAAGTGGATGTGATTGTTCCTGTGGCACAACATGGAGAAGAGCAGGGAATTACTCCCTCAGCCAGCACGATTACTGTTTTCCGGGACACTGCAGATTAGCTGCTCCACATACTGACATAGCAACATTTTTTCCACTTCAGAAGTACTTTTTTTTTAACCCTGCACATCTTTTTGGGTTGTGGGGGTGAAACCCATGCAAACACGGGGAGAATGTGCAAACACCACACAAACTCCCCTGATTGTGATGACATGCATAGAACATGTATGCCCAGCTGGAACAAGCATTTATTATTAAATGCATGGGCAGGTAACTAACATACCTATGTACAGACAAATATATTTAAGTTCCTTAAGAGCTACTGTGAAATGTGCCCGTCTTGCCATCCATCCTACTACCAACTGCCGAGTCCCCTCATTCACGTGATGTCTGTCAGGCTCCACCCACTGGCAGGAGGTCATAACTGTCAATGCATGTACTAATGACCAGCTTTATATATTTGTACAGTTATATATAGTTATTTACATATATGCATGAATGCATATAACCACATCCCCCCTCGTTTGGAGATGAGTATTCACAAACACATTTTCTGGACATTCCGTTATAAGTTCAGTCTATCAAGCTTGCGCCTTATTCTGGTCGACCTTCTGAGCAACGGCTGAGTTGGTAGCACGCCCTACCTTCATGAGTTGCTGGCCTTTCCCCATGAACGACAGCAGATGCATAGAATCATAGAATTTACAGTGCAGAAGGAGGCCATTTGACCCTTCGAGTCTGCAACGGCCCTTGGAAAGAGCACCCTACTTAAGCCCACGCCTCCACCCTATCCCCATAACCCAGTAACCCCAGCTAACCTTTTTAGACACGAAGGGCAATTTAGCATGGCCAACCCACCTATTTTGGATTGTGGAAGAAACCACAATATTCGGAGGAAACCCACGCAGACACGGGGAGAACGTGCAGATTCCGCACAGACAGTGACCAGCTGGGAATCGAACCTGGGACCCTGGAATTGGGACCCTGGTGCTGTGAAGCAACAGTGCTAACCACTGTGCTACCGTGCCGCCCGCATCATTAACGCCAGGCTGTGCTGGACAGTGTGCGTCTTCCTCCAGCTTGGGATTACACCCAAGCCCGTCTACAAAAGGTTGTTGTACTTTGAAGAGCGCTCGACCATTCTGGCGCAGAAGCGAGCCATCCTCAGTGAACACCATATATGAATGCGGACCTGCTTGTTGAGCAGTTGGTTGACCATGGAAGCCAAAGGCCATTTACCTCACTGAGTGTGGCACGAACATTATAGTATGCAGAGCAGGGGCCTTTCAGCCAACCTTCTTTGAGGCATCTGCTGACCTTTTGAAGTACCGGATTCTTGGCCGTTTCTGCCCTCATCAGCCTTGACTTTTCGTCACAGATCGACAGTGACACAGCCACCAGGTCGACATGTATTTGAACTTCGTCAGCTCCCAGACAGACCTCATTGATGGCCGCAGCTCTTGAGAGTGTGTCGGTGACAGCCAGAAACTTGCCTGGTGTGTAGATTAGGTTAAAGTCATACCGCTGGAGCTTCATCATGTGTCATTGTATCCTAGGGGATATCTGACATAAGTTCTTGTGGACTATTGTAACCAATGGCCTGTGGTCCATCTCAACCAAAAATGTGGCCCATATACGTAGTTGTGAGATTTTCCGAGGGCTGTGACCAGCCCCCGGCATTCCTTCTTGATTTGCGCTCGATTTCCGTTATGGGTCTCGATACAAATGCCACCGGCAGCCAAGTTGCACTTTGCTGCAGAAGTACCTGCCCAATACCGTCCTGAGATGCATCCGTGGAGACTTTGGTCTTCTTGGCCGGGCCAGAAAAAGCCAGGAAGAGCGCCAGAGAAACACATCGCGCTTTCCATTCCTGCTTCTGGTTCGGTGACAACTGGAAGACATCATCCTTTTGAATGGATTCCCTGACCTGTGACGTCTTGGAGGCAAGATTGGAAATTAACTTTCCCACAAAGTTAATCATGCCCAGAATGGGTAATACACCCTTTTTGTCTGTGGGCCGTGGCATCTTGATGATGGCTTTGATTTTTTTCATCATCTGGTTGCACACCTTTTGATGATAGTCTGTCTCCTCGAAAGGTAATAGTGTCAACGCCGACTGGCGTTGATTGATTGAGGTTGACGCCATTCTTGCTGACTCTTTGAAGAACTTGAAAGAGCCTTGCATCATGCTCCTCATGCGTAGGCCCCCAGATTATAATGTCGTCGACGTAGACACGGACACCCGGCAGTCCTTCCACTATGTGCTCCATGGCCTGAAGAAAGATTTATGAATCAGAGATAATACCGATCGTTGTCCGCTGTAAACAGTAATGGCCGAAGGGCGTGTTCAAGATGCACAACCTTGTGCTCGCCTCATCGAGCTTGAGCTACCAGAAACCCTGTGGCACATCCAGCTTACTTAAGCATGTTACTCCAGCCATTTTTCAGGGAATTTCCTCCCTTTTTGGGATAGGGTAGTGCTCCCTCTTAATGTTCATGTTAATATCCTTGGGGTCCATCCAAATTCCAGGTCTCCATTCCGTTTTTTACAATGGAGTTTACCTACTCAGTGGGCTCGTCTATGCACCTAATGGCTCCCAGGGCTGTCAGTCGCTGCAGCTCAGTTTTGAGCTTCTACCTCAGCGGAGCAGGCACCCCTCTGGGCACATACACGACCAGTCTGGCATCCCCCTTTAGTTGTAGATGGTAAGTGATGGATCGGGTGCCAAACCATAAAACACCTCCAGATGTGCCTGTAAAATCAGCTCCACCGAGATACGTTGGCAGGGTGTCATGCACTCTGCGTATAAACCCTCTTGACGAGCCTGAGCTCTTCACACGCCTGCACCCCAAGGAGCGATTCATACTCCTTCTCCACCACGGAGAATAGTATTCTGCTCTTTACCTCGTTAATGGTGACATCAAGCTCACATGCTCCCATGGTTGGGATCCGATGACCATTGTAGTTCTTCAGAAGCATGCCTCCCGGAGTGATGTGAGGATTGACATTTAGCCGCTGCACCGCTGAGAATTGGAACAGGTTGGCCCTCGCTCCCGTATTGAGTTTGCAACTGATGGGCGTTCCATTGATCATTATTGGGATTGTCCATCTGTCCTCAACAGTTCCTACCGTTGCCTCACTGTGACTGCCGACTGGAAGAGCCACTTCTGTTTCGGCCAGTTGAACTGTTTGAGTCACTATTCAAAACTATATTCACATCGGCCCGGTTGTTGTCGTCTTTATCTTTGTCAGGGCTCATCTTTTCTGTCTGGACAACTGTCCGACCAATGGTGCATCGGCGGGCAAAGTGACCCGTTCAGCCACAGTTGTGACAAGCTTTTTTAAATGCAGGACATCGCTGCAGCAAGTGTCTGTTGCCACATTTTTGGAACAAAATGGCAGATGGGGCTTGTTGCCCAAAATGTCCACCCGCATCGAGACCACGTTTCTTTTGATGCTGCGTAGCGGTGCACTCAAAATGGCCGCTCACACCGAGACCACGTTTTTGTAAGGCTGTGTAATTGTGCGCTCAAAATGGCCATCCACACTGACATCCCGTTTCTTTCTGAACTGCGTCACATCACCTATGGCACCAGCATCGCCTCCAAGATTGGCGCCAACATTTCCTGAACTGAAGGTGCCAATCCGCTGCGCAGATAACTCACTTGCCTAGCATATTCTGATGGATGTGTCCAACATGAGGTTGTCTTCCCTCAACAATCGTTCTCGCAACATCCGAAGTCCCAAAATCAATTTGGTCATGGATCATTGAAGACTGCAACTGTCTAAAATTGCACGACTGGGTCTTTAATCTTAAATCTGTCGCAAAGTTATCAAACAATTCCTTATCTTTTTTGGCACGGGACGGAACAAGTATCTTTCAAAAGTCTCATTCCTTCTAGGAGAACAATGTAGATCGAAGCACTTAATCACCTCATTGTAACTCCTCCATCCTTCTTCGCTCTGGAAAACTAAGGGATTATATAGTTTAAGTGCTTGAGGACCTGCTGTCGATAGCAGCGACGCAACGCGTCTTTCATCAGGCAGCGCCTGGAGACCACGGGCCAAATGATAGACGTCAAACTGCTGTTTTAAATACATGCCAGTTTTTGTCCACTCACCCGAGAATTAAAGTTGGTGGGATGCTTCAAACCATCCATCTCACACTTCACCGTCATGTGTTGTGTTGAGTCGCAAGTCCGAAGTTCACCAGGTTGGCAGAGAAATCTTTTGTTCAGATTCTCCTAGTCTTCAGCTTGGATTGTCTTGTCTGCAGTTACCTTCAGATATCCAGCACCCCTGGCACCATGTTGTGTTCTATGATTTCCCCCCCCCCCACCCCCAATCATGAAGACATGCATAGCACATGTATATTTAGCTAGAACAAGTATTTATTATTAAACATGTGGGCAGGTAACCAACAGACCTATGTACAGACAAAGATATTTAAGTTCCTTGAGAGCTGCTGTGAAATGCCACCTTCCTACAATCCATCCTGTTACCAACTGCCTAGTCTCGTCAGTCACCTGATGTATGTCTGGCTCCACCTACTGGCAAGAGTTCATAACTGTCAATACATGTACTGATGACCAGCTTTATACATTTGTACAGTTATACTGTATACAGTTATTTACGGATATGTGTATGCATCTCACCACAATGGAGGGGGGGGAGACAGTCAATGCTGAGGAGGACTGAAACAAATGACAGGAGAACACGATGGAGAGGACGCAGGGGTGATTTACAAGGATGATACTTGAATTAGGATGTGTACATGTCAAGTAAGCATTGAGTAGATGATTTATTTTTCTTGAAAAAAAGAAGGCAGAGGGATGACCTAATAGTGGTCTTTAAAATTGTGAAAGGTAGGTAGCACGGTTAGCATTGCTGTCTCACGGCGCCGAGGTCCCAAGTTCGATCCCGGCTCTGGGTCACTGTCCATGTGGAGTTTGCACATTCTCCCTGTGTTTGCGTGGGTTTCGCCCCCACAACCCAAATATGTGCAGGATAGGTGGATTGGCCGTGCTAAATTGCCCCTTGATTGGGAAAAACAAATTGGGTACTCTAAATTTTAAAAAGAAAATTGTGAAAGGTTTTGATAGAGTGGATATAGAGCAAATATGTTCTCTTGTAGTGAGGAGCATAGTCAGAAGTCATCATATTGTTATCAGGAAATCAAATAGGGAACTCAGAAGAAACCTATTTACCCAAAGAATGGTGAAAAATAAATTTAAAAACACCATGGTGCTATTAAATTTACATTAGAACTGTGTCTACAATCTTTTTATACCATTATTTTTTTTTACTATAGAGTCACCGTCTTTTCTGTCCAAACACTTGCAGGAAATTATTTAAAATCTGTACGTGTCATTTCCATAACTTTCTCTCATGGATTAGTAAATAAAATAACTCTGAATTATGCATATGTACGCTGGATCCATAATTGAGAAGACTTCTATTTGTTTCAAAATGACTTGGAAAATTGAAATTTTCAAACGCCATAATAAGGTAGCATTTCATACTTAAACAATACCATATTTTCAATTGTATTTTTTTTATTCGTTCATGGGATGTGGGCATCGCAGGCTGTGCCAGCATTTATTGTCCATCCCTAATTGCCATTGAGGGGGCAGTTAACTACATTGCTGTGGGCCAAGAGTTACGTGGAGGCCAGACCAGGTCATGATGGCAGATTTCCTTCCCTAAAGGATATTATTGAACCAGGTGGATTGTTATGACAATCGACAATGGTTTCATGGTTATCATTAGAATTTTAATTCCAGATTTTTACTGAATTCACATTTCACCATCTACATTTGAACCAGGGCCACCAGAGCATTACTCTGGGGCTCTGGGTTACCAGCCCAGTGATAATACCACAACGTCACTGATACTCTTAATATTAGACACAGAGTAAGGCATCTACAGTAAGAGAGTGATAAGTATAATAAGAATTCTGATTTTTTTTTTCCTGTGCTTATTACATCACAAAGTCAAATTTTCTGTGATTTGTTGTTACAAAAGATAAACAGTGGTGAGCACTGTTAGGGGCCTCACGGTAGCATGGTGGTTAGCATCAATGCTTCACAGCTCCAGGGTCCCAGGTTCGATGCCCAGCTGGGTCACTGTCTGTATGGAGTCTGCACGTCCTCCCCGTGTGTGCGTGGGTTTCCTCCGGGTGCTCCGGTTTCCTCCCACAGTCCAAAGATGTGCGGGTTAGGTGGATTGGCCATGCTAAATTGCCCGTAGTGTAAGGTTAATGGGGGGATTGTTGGGTTACGGGTATACGGGTTACGTGGGTTTAAGTAGGGTGATCATTGCTCGGCACAACATCGAGGGCCGAAGGGCCTGTTCTGTGCTGTACTGTTCTATAACTTCTATAACACTGCTGCCTCACGGTGCTGATGTGTTAGGCAGGTTGGTTCGACGTTGACTGCAACTGGATGCAGTGAAGCTAGAAACAGACGTCTGACACAGAAGGTGATCCAACACTGTTTTATTTAACTAGTGGACTGCTGTACATGTTCAGCTGTGGGTTGACACTCTACTAATCCAACTGATGACCTCATACTGGCTTGACCAGACTTACTAGCTACCGCATGGTAATAGTGCTCACTAACTTGTGCACTCTGACTATCTCAGTAGCTGGGTCCTGAGAGAGGGAGAGTCTTAATGCCCTGTGGGCTTTATTGTGGTGGTGTCTTGTCTGGTGATTGGTTGTTCTGTGTTGTGTGTTCATTGGTCATCCTGTGTGTCAATCACTGCCTGTCTGCATCTCATTATATACATGAGTGGATATTATGACATCTCCCTTTTTTTTCAAATAAATTTTGGAAGTGGAAGTATATACATGCCTGACTATGTACAAGTGGTGAGTTAATGAACATATGTACATGGGAAGGTGTCTATCGTGCAGATACAGAGCAAACTGAACAAAATTTACAAGAGGTAAGTCTACAGATTCAGTCTTTGAGGTGGGCGACGAATTCTTGTCAATCGCTGCAGAGGTGGAGCAGGAGACGCCGGCACTTGGACAGGCGGGATGGCTGCCATTGCGGTGGCCTCGTGGACAGGTGGGATTGCTGCCATTGCGGTGGTCTCATGGACAGGCGGGATTGCTGCCATTGCGGTGGCCTCGTGGACAGGTGGGATTGCTGCCATTGCGGTGGCCTCGTGGACAGGCGGGATTGCTGCCATTGCGGTGGTCTCATGGACAGGTGGGATTGCTGCTATTGCGGTGGCCTCATGGACAGGCGGGATTGCTGCCATTGCGGTGGTCTCATGGACAGGTGGGATTGCTGCTATTGCGGTGGCCTCGTGGACAGGCGGGATTGCTGCCATTGTGGTGGTCTCGTGGACAGGCGGGATGGCTGCCATTGCGATGGTCTCGTGGACAGGCGGGATTGCTGCCAATGCGGTGGTCTCGTGGACAGGCGGGATGGCTGCCATTGCGGTGGTCTCATGGACAGGCGGGATTGCTGCCATTGAGGCGGTGTCGTGGACAGGCGGGATGGCTGCCATTGCGGTGGTCTCATGGACAGGTGGGATTGCTGCCATTGCAGTGGTCTCGTGGACAGGCGGGATTGCTGCCATTGCGGTGGTCTCGTGGACAGGCGGGATTGCTGCCATTGCGGTGGTCTCATGGACAGGCGGGATTGCTGCCATTGCGGTGGTCTCGTGGACAGGTGGGATTGCTGCCATTGCGGTGGCCTCGTGGACAGGCGGGATTGCTGCCATTGCAGTGGTCTCGTGGACAGGCGGGATTGCTGCCGTTGCGGTGGCCTCGTGGACAGGCGGGATGGCTGCCATTGTGGTGGTCTCGTGGACAGGCGAATTGGCTGCCATTGCGGTGGTCTCGTGGACAGGCGGGATTGCTGCCATTGCGGTGGTCCCGTGGACAGGCAGGATGGCTGCCATTGCGGTGGTCTCCTGGACAGGCGGGATTGCTGCCATTGCGGTGGTCTCATGGACAGGCGGGATTGCTGCCGTTGCGGTGGCCTCGTGGACAGGCGGGATTGCTGCCATTGTGGTGGTCTCATGGACAGGCGGGATTGCTGCCATTGTGGCGGTGTCGTGGACAGGCGGGATTGCTGCCATTGCGGTGGTCTCGTGGACAGGCGGGATTGCTGCCATTGTGGTGGCCTCGTGGACAGGCGGGATTGCTGCCATTGCAGTGGTCTCATGGACAGGTGGGATTGCTGTGGGATTGCTGCCATTGCGGCGGTCTCGTGGACAGGCAGGATTGCTGCCATTGCGGTGGTGTCGTGGACAGGCGGGATTGCTGCCATTGTGGTGGTCTCATGGACAGGCGGGATTGCTGCCATTGCAGTGGGTCCCGTGGACAGGCGGGATTGCTGCCATTGCGGTGGTCTCGTGGACAGGCGGGATTGCTGCCATTGCGGTGGCCTCGTGGACAGGTGGGATTGCTGCCATTGCGGTGGTCTCGTGGACAGGCGGGATTGCTGTGGGATTGCTGCCATTGCGGTGGTCTCGTGGACAGGTGGGTTTGCTGCCATTGCGGTGGTCTCGTGGACAGGTGGGATTGCTGCCAATGCGGTGGGTCTCGTGGACAGGCGGGATTGCTGCCATTGCGGTGGCCTCGTGGACAGGCAGGATGGCTGCCATTGCGGTGGTCCCGTGGACAGGTGGGATTGCTGCCATTGCGGTGGTCTCGTGGACAGGTGGGATTGCTGCCATTGCGGTGGTCTCGTGGACAGGCGGGATGGCTGCCATTGCGGTGGTCCCGTGGACAGGTGGGATTGCTGCCATTGCGGTGGTCTCGTGGACAGGCGGGATTGCTGTGGGATTGCTGCCATTGCGGTGGTCTCGTGGACAGGTGGGATTGCTGCCATTGCGGTGGTCTCGTGGACAGGTGGGATTGCTGCCAATGCGGTGGGTCTCGTGGACAGGCGGGATTGCTGCCATTGCGGTGGCCTCGTGGACAGGCAGGATGGCTGCCATTGCGGTGGTCCCGTGGACAGGTGGGATTGCTGCCATTGCGGTGGTCTCGTGGACAGGCGGGATTGCTGTGGGATTGCTGCCATTGTGGTGGCCTCGTGGACAGGTGGGATTGCTGCCATTGCGGTGGTCTCGTGGACAGGTGGGATTGCTGCCAATGCGGTGGGTCTCGTGGACAGGCGGGATTGCTGCCATTGCGGTGGCCTCGTGGACAGGCAGGATGGCTGCCATTGCGGTGGTCCCGTGGACAGGCGGGATGGCTGCCATTGCGGTGGCCTCGTGGACAGGCGGGATTGCTGCCATTGCGGTGGTGTCGTGGACAGGCGGGATGGCTGCCATTGCGGTGGTCCCGTGGACAGGTGGGATTGCTGCCATTGCAGTGGGTCCCGTGGACAGGCGGGATTGCTGCCATTGCGGTGGTCTCGTGGACAGGTGGGATTGCTGCCATTGCGGTGGTCTCGTGGACAGGCGGGATTGCTGCCATTGCGGTGGCCTCGTGGACAGGCGGGATTGCTGTGGGATTGCTGCCATTGCGGTGGTCTCGTGGACAGGTGGGATTGCTGCCATTGCGGTGGTCCCGTGGACAGGTGGGATTGCTGCCATTGCGGTGGTCTCGTGGACAGGTGGGATTGCTGCCAATGCGGTGGGTCTCGTGGACAGGCGGGATTGCTGCCATTGCGGTGGTCTCGTGGACAGGTGGGATTGCTGCCATTGCGGTGGTCTCGTGGACAGGTGGGATTGCTGCCAATGCGGTGGGTCTCGTGGACAGGCGGGATTGCTGCCATTGCGGTGGCCTCGTGGACAGGCAGGATGGCTGCCATTGCGGTGGTCCCGTGGACAGGTGGGATTGCTGCCATTGCGGTGGTCTCGTGGACAGGCGGGATTGCTGCCATTGCGGTGGCCTCGTGGACAGGTGGGATTGCTGCCATTGCGGTGGTCTCGTGGACAGGCGGGATTGCTGCCATTGCGGTGGTCCCGTGGACAGGCAGGATGGCTGCCATTGCGGTGGTCCCGTGGACAGGTGGGATTGCTGCCATTGCGGTGGTCTCGTGGACAGGCGGGATTGCTGCCATTGCGGTGGTCTCATGGACAGGCGGGATTGCTGCCATTGCAGTGGCCTCGTGGACAGGCGGGATTGCTGCCATTGCGGTGGTCTCGTGGACAGGCGGGATGGCTGCCATTGCGGTGGTCTCATGGACAGGCGGGATGGCTGCCATTGCGGTGGCCTCGTGGACAGGCGGGATTGCTGCCATTGCGGTGGTCTCATGGACAGGCGGGATGGCTGCCATTGCGGTGGTCTCGTGGACAGGCGGGATTGCTGCCATTGCGGTGGTCTCGTGGACAGGCGGGATTGCTGCCATTGCGGTGGTCTCATGGACAGGCGGGATTGCTGCCATTGCGGTGGTCTCGTGGACAGGCGGGATTGCTGCCATTGCGGTGGTCTCATGGACAGGCGGGATGGCTGCCATTGCGGTGGCCTCGTGGACAGGCGGGATTGCTGCCATTGTGGTGGCCTCGTGGACAGGCGGGATTGCTGCCATTGCGGTGGTCTCATGGACAGGCGGGATTGCTGCCATTGCGGTGGTCTCGTGGACAGGCGGGATTGCTGCCATTGTGGTGGTCTCATGGACAGGCGGGATTGCTGCCAATGCGGTGGTCTCGTGGACAGGTGGGATTGCTCCCATTGTGGCGGCCTCGTGGACAGGTGGGATTGCTGCCATTGCGGTGGTCTCGTGGACAGGCGGGATTGCTGCCATTGTGGTGGCCTCGTGGACAGGCGGGATTGCTGCCATTGTGGTGGCCTCGTGGACAGGCAGGATCGCTGGCAGATCGGTGGCCTCGTGGCAGGAGACGTCCGGAGGAAGCATGATAACTAGCGGAGCATTGTGGTCAAGTGGTGGGCGGGGAGCTCTCCGCAGCGCCCTCCTGTTGCGCCGTAGAACGGAGCCGTCAGCCATTTGAACAATGAAAGACCTTGGGGCGGCCTTCCTGACAACAACAACTGGGGCCGACCAACCTCCCTCAGGCAACTGGATGCGAACAACATCTGCTGGAGCCAGCGCAGGCAGATCCGTGGCATGAGCATCATACATGATCTTCTGCTGGTCCCTGGATTGCTGCATTTTTTGCAGCACCATGGGTGGTTAAGGTCTGGGATATGAATGGCTGGAACAGTCGTCCTCAGGTTGCGGTTCATGAGCATCTGCGCCGGAGACAAACCAGTCGACAGAGGGGCTGCCCTGTAGGCCAGCAGCACCAAGTTGAAATCCGAGGCTGAGTCTGCAGCCTTGCACAACAACCGCTTGACAATATGGACCCCTTTTTCGGCCTTCCAGTTTGATTGCGGGTAATGGGGACTGGAGGTGATGTGACTGAAGTTGTAGGACCATGCAAAGTCGGACCACTCTTGGCTGTAGAAACATGGACCGTTGTCACTCATTACCGTGAGTGGTATCACGTGCCTGGCATACGTCTCTGCAGGCTTTGATGACTGACTTGGACGTGAGGTCCAACTATTTAACCACTTCTGGGTAGCTGGAGAAGCAGTTGACCAAGAGCACGTAGTCACGCCCCTTGGCGTGAAAGAGGTCTACCCCCACTTCATACCACGGAGAGGTCACAAGCTTGTGCTGTTGCAGTGTTTCCTTGGGCTGAGCCGGTTGAAACCTGACAGGTCGGGCAGTTGAGGACCATGTCAGCAATGTCCTGGTTGATGCCCGGCCAATAAACCGCCTCCCGAGCGCTGCATCAACATTTTTTCGACCCCAAGGTGACCCTCATGGATCTGTCTGAGCACCATAGCTTGCATGCTTTGAGGAATGACGATCCTATCTAGTTTTAAAAAAAAAAAAATTTTATTGAAATTTTTACAAAATATAAACAACTCAACTCTATTAACAAAACAACCGCGGTAACACCCCAAGAACAATTCCCACCCAACTTCAAAAGCAACTACAAACAAAAGAAGAAGAAAAAAAGAACACCCAACAACAAAAGGGAAAGTGATAACATCCGCCACATCCCACAGATCCATGTACACAGTTCTCCCTCCCCCCGATCCAACCCCCCCCTCCCCCCCTCCCTCCCCCCCTCCCCCCCTCCCCCCCTCCCCTCCCCTCCCCCCCCCCCCCTCCCTCTGCCGGTCTATTTCCCTACCGTTCCGCCAGGAAGTCCAGGAAAGGCTGCCACCGCCTAAAAAACCCTTGTACTGATCCCCTCAGGGCAAATTTCACCTTCTCCAATTTGATGAACCCCGCCATATCATTGATCCAGGCCTCCACGCTTGGGGGCCTCGCATCCTTCCATTGAAGAAGAATCCTCCGCCGGGCTACTAGGGACGCAAAGGCCAGAACACCGGCCTCTTTCGCCTCCTGCATTCCCGGCTCCACTGCAACCCCAGAAATTGCGAGTTCCCAGCCTGGTTTGACCCTGGATCCCACCACCCTCGACACTGTCCTTGCTACCCCCTTCCAAAACTCCCCCAGCGCTGGGCACGCCCAAAACATATGGGCGTGGTTCGCTGGGCTCCCCGAGCACCTAGCACACCTGTCCTCGCCCCCGAAAAACCTACTTATCCTCATCCCAGTCATGTGGGCCCTATGCAGCACCTTGAACTGTATGAGGCTAAGCCTCGCACAGGAAGAGGACGCATTCACTCTCTCCAGGGCATCCGCCCACGTCCCCTCCTCAATCTCCTCACCCAGCTCCTCTTCCCATTTACCCTTCAGTTCCTCCACCGAGGCCTCGTCTACCTCCTGCATTACCCGGTATATGTCCGAAATCCTCCCTCCTCCAACCCACACCCCCGAGAGCAACCGATCCCGCACCCCTCGTGGGGGCAGCAAGGGGAACCCCTCCACCTGCAATCCTATCTAGTTTAAGAAGGATTCCCTCAACAACCGTTAACTCGTCCTTAACGTTAACGAACTGGGGACATTGCCCCTTTTGCCAGCCATGGGCGAGGTGCTTCAGCACGCGCTGCAGTCGGGGATCTTTGGCAGTTTCTTTACGTATTTGTATAACTCGTTCATCAGTGGCTGGGAGGTTGCTGGCACACAACTGCACCTGTACCTCTATGTGGCAGATGAAGTCGCCCTGTTCACACGGCGTGGTGATGGATCGGGATAGGGCATCCGCGATTATCAGCTCCTTACCCGGTGTGTAGACGAGTTCGAAGTCATATCGGCAGAGACGGAGAAGAATGCACTGTAGCCGAGGCGTCATGTCATTTAAATCCTTTTGGATTATGTGGACTAAAGGCCTATGGTCTGTTTCCACCGTGAACTTCGGCAGGCCGTATACGTAGTCATGAAACTTGACTATTCCTGTCAGGAAACCCAAGCACCCCTTTTCGATCTGGGCATACCGTTGCTCGGTCGGCGTCATGGCCCTGGAGGCATATGCCACGAGCCCAGGACGAGGAGTCGTCTCGGTGGAGGAGCACCGCCCCAATGCCGTCCTGGCTAGCATCAGTAGATATCTTGGTGTCCCTGGTTGGGTCAAAGAACGGCAGTACTGGGGCTGTGGTGAGCTTCGCCTTCAGCTCAAGCCACTCCTTTTCATGTGCGGGCAGCCACTGGAACACTGTTGACTTCTTTACGAGATGCCTTGGTGTGGGCTGCCATATTTAGAATTAATTTCCCGAGAAAATTTACCATCCCGAGGAAGCGGAGGACCGCCTTATTGTCCTTCAGGGTCTTCATGGCATTGATCGCCAGCACCTTGTCGGCACCAGGTTGCACACCCTGCTGTGAAATGTGGTCACCCAGAAACTTGATAGCGATCGATCAAATGAGCATTTGGCCCTGTTGAGCTGGAGGCCATTTTCATGAATCCGATGGAAGACCTGTCTGAGGCGGGCAATGTGATCCTCGGGCGTTGTGGACCAGATGATCACGTCGTCCACATAGACTCGCACCCCCTCAATGTCCTCCATCATTTGCTCCATAATGCGATGAAATACTTCGGAAGCTGGTATGATACCAAAAGGCATGCGGTTGTAGCAATAGCGGCCGAATGGAGTGTTAAACGTGCACAGCTTCTGACTGTACGCGTCCAGCTGTATTTGCCAGAAGCCATGGGAGGCGTCCAGCTTGCTGAAGAATTTGGTATGAGCCATCACACTGGTTAACTCTTCACGCTTCGGGATCGGGTAGCGCTCTCTCAATGCAATTGCGGAGTTCAGCAGAGGGTTTTTTAACGCAGACCATGGAGCTGACTCAGTCTGTTGGTTCCGTGACCTTTGGGATGATGCCCTGGTCTTGGAGGTCTTGTAGCTGCTTTTTCAGATGATCCTTGTGAGGAGCTGGCACCCGGCGTGTTGCATGGATCACTGGGGTGGTATTCAGCTTGAGCAATATCTTGTAGCGATATGGGAGCGTGCCCATTCCATCAAACAATTGTGGTATTATGTGAGAATGTCGCCTATCTCGGGCTGGAGATTCACATCGGGCGAGGCAGTCGTGGTGTGGACTCGCTGGACCAGATTCAGGAGCTTGCAGGCACTAGCACTGAGCAGGGACGCCCTGTCAGGCTGGACGATCTCGGATCGTAATGTTGCCTTGATTGCCTTGTGAGATACCTCTAGCCGACACGATCCACTGGCAGCTATGGCATTGTCATTGTAGTCAAGGAGTTGGCAGGCTGGTGGAAGAATGCTGGGTCGGTCATGGATGCTGTCGAGATCTGACTGCGATATGAGGTTCGCAGACGCGCCGGTGTCCAGTTTAAATCGGATGCGAGCCTGGTTGACTGTGAGGATAGCACACCACTTGTCATCAGGATCCACACTGAGGATCGAATGGCGGTTTGAAGGTGCAGTGGAGACCAGCTCGCGTGTGGTTATGATGCCCACCCGATATGGAGACTCGGGGCAGTCAGCATCAGGGTCTGTTGGGCTGTCGGGATCAGAATCCTGCATGCCTTGTTGCACCGAACGGACACTTCTGCGCCGCAGCTGGGATCGCTGGCTGATTATCGGTGGAGCGGACCTGCAAAAGGCCACGTAATGGCCAGGCTTCCCACACTGTAGGCATCGCCGTCCTTTGCTGGACATTGCCGTTGGGCGGAGCCACAATTCGGACACTTCATGACGCTGACGTCAGTGCGTTCCGTTCACCATCGCGCATGCGCAGTGCGATCGGCCGACGTACGCACCTGCGCATTAGGGTTTTCGGCCTTGTCGTCCACCCAGTCATAGCACGCATGCGTGGGGACCCGGGAAAAGCTCGCAAAACAGCCACTCTCCTCGATGCTCAGGCCTTGCATCTTTGCAATGGCCTGTGATGGAACCATCAATTCAGCAAACACGTGTAGTTGGATCTGAACAGAGGCTTTAATACACTTGCAACAGAGCCAGCCTATTCATCGTTGAATCTCCAGAGAACTGGCAGACTGGCTCTAAGGCACTGATCTTTATACATCGGTCCCAGAGGGAGGAGTCCTGGGCAGAGCCAAGGGAGGAGCCCAGTACAAACTCTTGCGTACTCCTAGAGTGACTCCCCCTGGTGGTCGGATAGTGCAACTGCACTTACAATGGTGAACATATATACGCGGAGCTATATTGGCAACTATATACCGCATTGGTCTTACAACGGGTAGATAGCGAACATATATACATGGAGTGATATTGGCAACTATATATAGTGTGAATCACATTCACCACATTCACCCCCTGTTAAAAAAATTAAGTCCGGCGGGGGTGAAGGCTCAAACAGTCAGTCTGTCCAGTGGACGAATTGTCCGTTTTGATCTGAGGAGCACCGGGGTTGCAGCCTCTTGCGGTGGCTGGGCGGGCATCGAGGTCTGGGGTACGGTTGCCGGCTCCGGGGCGAGTCTTGTCCGAGCCTCATACACCTCCTGGTCGAATGGAGACTGGGGGGGCGGGCTGGTGCTGGCGTTCGGGACTGGTGGGGTGAGCTCGCAGAATCGGGGGCGCAAGGGAGCGGCCGCATAGGGAACGGGGAAATGAGTTCCTCGGTGGGGGTAGATGGGGGGCTGGATCCAGCGGGTGCCAGGCCCCGGAGGGATACCGTGTCCTGGCGACCGTCCGGGAACTCAACAAATGCGTACTGTGGGTTGGAATGAAGCAGGCGCACCTTTTCAACAATGGGGTCGGTTTTGTGCGCCCTGACGTGCTTCCTTAGGAGAACCGGGCCTGGCGTCCTCAGCCACGCCGGAAGTGAGACCCCTGTGGTAGTGCCCCTGGAAAAAATGAAGAGCCGCTCGTGAGGGGTTTGGTTGGTAGCTGTACACAGGAGGGATCTAATTGTGTGGAGCGCGTCAGGGAGGACATCCTGCCATTGGGAAACTTGGAGCTTTCTGGACCTGAGGGTCAGTAGGACGGTCTTCCAGACCGTCGCGTTCTCCCTCTCCACCTGTCCGTTCCCCCTGGGGTTGTAACTGGTAGTCCTGCTCGAGGCGATGCCCTTGTCGAGCAGGTACTGACGCAGCTCGTCACTCATAAAGGACGCACCCCGGTCGCTGTGCACGTAGCTGGGGAAACCGAACAGGGTGAAGACACTATGCAGGGCCCTAATGACTGTGTGGGAGGTCATATCGGGGCATGGGATGGCGAAGGGGAATCGGGAGAACTCGTCAATAATGTTAAGGAAGTAAATGTTTTTGTTAGTGGAGGGGAGTGGCCCTTTGAAATCGATCGCAACGCGTTCAAAGGGCCTAGAAGCCTTGACCAGGTGGGCCCTGTCTGGTCTATAGAAGTGCGGTTTGCACTCTGCACAGATCGGACAGTCCCTGGTGACCGCTTTTACCTCCTCGTTGGAGAAAGGCAGGTTTCGGGCTCTGATGTAGTGGGCGTACGGGTGACCCCTGGGTGGCAGAGGTCATCGTGGATGGCTTTTAGGCGGCTGATTTGCGCGCTGGCGCATGTCCCGCCGGATTGGGCATCTGAGGGCTCGTTGAGCTTCCCCGGTCGATATTTGATATCGTAATTGTAGGTGGAGAGTTCAATCCTCCACCGAACAATTTTGTCATTTTTAATTTTGCCCTTTTGCGAGTTGTCGAACATGAAGGCGACCGACCATTGGTCGGTAATGAGAGTGAACCTCCTACCTGCGAGGTAGTGCCTCCAGTGTCGGATAGCCTCCATGATGGCTTGTGCTTCCTTCTCGACTGAGGAGTGTCGGAGTTCTGAAGCGGATAGGGTACGGGAGAAAAATGCAACGGGCCGCCCTGCTTGATTTAAAGTGGCTGCCAGCGCTACCTCTGAGGTGTCGCTCTCAACCTGAAAGGGAATGGATTCATCCACCGCCCGCATGGCTGCTTTGGCGGTGTCGTCCCTGATGCAGCTGAAGGCTTTGTGCGCCTCAGCAGACAGCGGAAATAGTGTGGCCTTGAAGAGTGGGCGGGCTTTATCCGCATATTGGGGGACCCACTGGGTGTAGTACGAAAAGAGCCCCAAGCACCGTTTGAGGGCCTTGGGGCCATGGGGGAGGGGGAGTTCTAAGAGGGGGCGCATGCGGTCCGGGTCTGGGCCCAGGACTCCGTTCTCCACGACGTAGCCGAGGATGGCTAGTCTGTTTGTGCGGAACACGCATTTCTCCTTGTTATATGTAAGGTTTAATTTTTGGGCCGTCTGGAGAAATCGGTGGAGGTTGACGTCGTGGTCCTGCTGGTCATGGCCGCAGATGGTAACATTATCCAGATACGAAAACGTGACCCGCAGCCCGTACTGGTCTACCATTCGGTCCATTGCTCGTTGGAACAGTGAAACCCCGTTAGTGACACCGAAGGGAACCCGGAGGAAATGGAAGAGGCGACCATCGGCCTCGAACGCCGTGTAGTGGCGGCCCTCCGGGCGGATTGGGAGCTGGTGGTATGCAGACTTCAGATCCACCGTGGAAAATACCCGATATTGGGCGATCTGGTTTACCATGTCTGCGATTCTGGGGAGTGGATACGCGTCTAGGAGCGTAAAGCGATTGATGGTCTGGCTATAATCGACGACCATGCGGAATTGTTCCCTGGTCTTGACGACCACCATCTGAGCTCTCCAGGGACTGTTACTGGCCTCTATGATCCCCTCACTGAGCAGCCTTCGGACCTCCGTTTTGATAAATACCCTATCCTGCAGGCTGTACCGCCTGCTGCGGGTGGCTACCGGTTTGCAATCCGGGGTGAGGTTGGCGAAGAGAGGAGGGGGGGGGCGATGCGCAGCATGGCGAGGCTGCAGATAGTGAGTGGGGGCAGGGGCCCACCGAAGCTGAGGGTGAGACTCTTGAGATTACATTGGAAATCCAGGCCTAAGAGGAATGGCGCGCAGAGGTCGGGCAAGACATACAGTTTAAATTTGGAATAGCTAGCGCCTCGAATCGTTAGCGTTGCTGTAGTGCGGCCTTGGATTTGGATGGAATGGGAGCCCGAAGCGAGGGTGATAGTTTGGTTGACGGGATAAATAGGGAGGGAACAGCATCTTATCAGTTCTGGGTGTATGAAGCTCTTTGTGCTCCCTGAGTCGAAGAGGCACGATGTGTTGTACCCGTTGATCTGGACCTCCATCATCGAATTTCTCAGATGCTTGGTGCGAGATTGGTCGAGGGTGACCGTGTTGAGTTGCGGGCCGCGTGGTGGGTGCCTGGGGGAGTCGAATTCTTCCGATCGGGCGTCCTGTCGAGTAGATGCCGCTGCATTCTGGCGAGCTTGATGCAGGAACACTGCGCTGAGTTGCGGGCCATGTGGTGACTGCCCGGGGAGGTCGTACTCCTCCGATGAGCTGTTTGAGTCTGGGGATGCAGCTAGGGCCCGTGGATCGCACGTGGCTGGCCGCATGGTGGAGTTTGCCAAGATGGCGGCCCCCATGGATCGCACATGGCGGGAGGGGGCGGAGCCTGAGCGTAGGCCGCAGCGTTTCGGGCCCCGCGGGTCTGCTGGTGCTGGGGCCGATGTTTTTGGACTGTTGGGGTGTTGAGGGCTGGGGCCCTTCTGCCGAGGCACACTTTAGCATAGTGGCCTTTCTTCCCGCAGCTGCTGCAGGTCGCGGATCGGGCTGAGCAGTGCTGCCGCAAGTGCTGGCTTTGTCCACAGAAGTGACAGGCTGGAGCAGTCGAATAACTGGTTTGGGGAGCTGAATAGTGGCAGGCTGGAGCAGTTGAATAACTGGTTTGGCGAGCTGAGTGGCTGGCTGGGGGAGCTGAGTAATTAGCTGGAGCAGCTGGATAGTTTGAATAGTTGACTTGACAGTAGGGCGGCCGGCTGTGGCAGCGCGATAGCTGGGGGGCCTTGCGGCACAGGCTTGGGGGGTCCTCAGGTCGGGGGCCCATGCGGGGTTAGCGGGGTCCGCGGGAAACGAGTTGAGGCTGCGGAAGGAAACTTCCATTGTGATAGCAGCCTCTACGGTAGTCTCTAAGCCCTGGGCCCCATTTTCTAATAGTCTCTGGCGTACATAGCTAGATCGAAGGCCCGCTCCAAAACATCCCGCACAGCGAGCTCCCTATGTTCGGCCGCGGTTACGGCCTGGTAATTGCAGTCATTTGAGAGATTGTTCAACTCACGTGCAAATTCAGCTAAAGTTTCAGTAGCCCGTTGTCGGCAAGTCGTGAACACATAGAACATAGAACAGTACAGCACAGAACAGGCCCTTCGGCCCTCGATGTTGTGCCGAGCAATGATCACCCTACTTAACCGGTATACCCGTAACCCAACAATCCCCCCATTAACCTTACACTACGGGCAATTTAGCATGGCCAATCCACCTAACCCGCACATCTTTGGACTGTGGGAGGAAACCGGAGCACCCGGAGGAAACCCACGCGCACACGGGGAGGACGTGCAGACTCCGCACAGACAGTGACCCAGCCGGGAATCGAACCTGGGACCCTGGAGCTGTGAAGCATTGATGCTAACCACCATGCTACCGTGAGGCCCCATGGCAGGCAAAGACCTCGTTCATGGGCCTAATATACATTTTGTCCAAAATCGCCAGTGCTGCGGTGTAGGAACCGGCTGGATTTAGTTGTGTAGAAATTCTGTGGCTTACCCTCGCGTGCAGTAGGCTGAGCTTTTTTTCCTCCGTAGATTCAGCGGTGCTGATTTCGGCCAGGTAGGCCTTAAAACATTTCAGCTAGTGGCAGAAGGTTTCTTTCGCCTCTGCATCCTGCGGATCGAGTTCTAGACGTCCTGGTTTTAGAGCGGATTCCATGCTTTACTTTGGCAGCTTCTTAAGTGTATTAAATTGATGGAACCATCAATTCAGCGAACACGTGTAGTTGGATCTGAACAGAGGCTTTAATACACTTACAACAGAGCCAACCTATTCGTCGTTGACTCTCCAGAGAATTGGCAGGCTGGCTCTAAGGCACTGATTTTTATACATCGGTCCCAGAGGGAGGAGTCCTGGGCAGAGCCAAGGGAGGAGTCCAGTACAAACTCTCGCGTACTCCCAGAGCGACTCCCCCTGGTGGTCGGATAGTGTAACTGCACTTACAATGGTGAACATATATACACGGAGTTATATTTGCAACTATATACAGCATTGATCTTACAACGGGTAGATAACGAACATATATACATGGAGTGATATTGGCAACATATAGTGTGAATCACATTCACCACAGCCTGCACCCGTTCTGCCTCGTGGGAGGCCAGTTTTGCAGTTTCTGCCGCCCTGATATGGGAGTAACGATTCTTGACATGCTCATGGACTACGCACGTCTCGATAGCGACGGAGAGGGTCAACTGTTTGATTTTGAGGAGCTGCTGCCGCAGGGAGTCGGAGTGGACCCCGAAAACGATCTGATCCCGGATCATGGAATCAGCCATCGAGCCATAATTACATGACTGCGCTAGGATGCGGAGATGGGTCAGGAAGGACTGAAAAGGTTCATCCTTACCCTGAAGCCTCTGTTGGAAGATATACCTTTCAAAGCTCTCATTCACCTCAATGTCGCAGTGGTTGTCGAATTTTAACAGAACTGTCTTGAACTTCGTCTTGTCTTTGCCATCGGCAAACGTAAGCAAGTTGTAGATGTGGATGGCGTGATCCCCCGCAGTCGACAGGAATAGTGCGATCTTCCTGGCATCCGATGCTGCCTCGAGGTCGGAGGCCTCGATATACAGGAGGAACTTTTGCTTGAAGATCTTCCAATTGGCGGCGAGGTTGCCGGAGATGCGAAGCTGCGGAGGAGGCTGGATGTTTTCCATTTCGCTGGATGGCTGCTTGCTGGTCATTGCAGATTCACTCGAGGTAGGTTCGGCAGGATTAATAGCTCTCTGGTACCATGATGTGTTAGGCAGGTTGGTTCGACATTGACTGCAACTGGATGCAGTGAAGCTAGAAACAGACGTCTGACACAGGAGATGATCCAACACTGTTTTATTTAACTAGTGGACTGCTGTACATGTTCAGCTGTGGGTCGACACTCTACTAATCCAACTAATGACCTCTTACTGGCTTGACCAGACTTACTAGCTACCGGATGGTAATAGTGCTCACTAACTTGTGCACTCTGTCTCAGTAGCTGGGTCCTGAGAGAGGGAGAGTCTTAATGCCCTGTGGGCTTTATTGTGGTGGTGTCCTGTCTGGTGATTAGTTGTTCTGTGTTGTGTGTTCATTGGTCATCCTGTGTGTCAATCACTGCCTGTCTGCATTTCATTATATACATGAGTGGATATTATGACAGGTGCCAGGGATTGGATTCGATTCCAACCTTAGGTAACTGTCTGTGTGGAGTTTGGATGTTCTCCCCGTGTCTGCGTGGGTTTTCTCCGGGCCCTCCGGTTTCCTCCCACAATACGAAGATGTGCATGTTAGGAGGATTGGCCATGGTAAAATTGCCCTTTAATGTCCAGGGATGTACAGGTTAGGTGGAGTACGAGTATCGGGCGGGAAATGGGCCTAGGATGCTCTTTTAGGGGTTCGGCACAGACTGAATGGGCTGAATGGCCTCCTTCTGCACTGTAGAGATTCTATGACTCTATTGCTGGATTCTCCGATTTTGAGGCTATGTCCGGAGAATGTCACTAGTATTATGACCAAAAGGTCGGTGGGGGGCTAGCAGCTGTGCCACGTAAAATCTCTGGCTTTCCCTGTAGATACGGACGGAGAATTGCCGGGTCCATGGTCGTGCATGCGCACGGCGGTGACCAGCAGCGATTGAGCCGTACAAGGATCTGTTCTGGGGCTGTTGCTGTTTGTCATTTTTATAAATGACCTAGAGGAGGGCGCAGAAGGATGGGTGAGTAAATTTGCAGACGACACTAAAGTCGGTGGAGTTGTAGACAGTGCGGAAGGATGTTGCAGGTTACAGAGGGACATAGATAAGCTGCAGAGCTGGGCTGAGAGGTGGCAAATGGAGTTTAATGTGGAGAAATGTGAGGTGATTCACTTTGGAAAGAATAACAGAAATGCGGAATATTTGGCTAATGGTAAAATTCTTGGTAGTGTGGATGAGCAGAGGGATCTCGGTGTCCATGTACATAGATCCCTGAAAGTTGCCACCCAGGTTGATAGGGTTGTGAAGAAGGCCTATGGTGTGTTGGCCTTTATTGGTAGAGGGATTGAGTTCCGGAGCCATGAGGTCATGTTGCAGTTGTACAAAACTCTAGTACGGCCGCATTTGGAGTATTGCGTACAGTTCTGGTCGCCTCATTATAGGAAGGACGTGGAAGCTTTGGAACGGGTGCAGAGGAGATTTACCAGGATGTTGCCTGGTATGGAGGGAAAATCTTATGAGGAAAGGCTGATGGACTTGAGGTTGTTTTCGTTAGAGAGAAGAAGGTTAAGAGGTGACTTAATAGAGGCATACAAAATGATCAGAGGGTTAGATAGGGTGGACAGCGAGAGCCTTCTCCCGCGGATGGAGGTGGCTAGCACGAGGGGACATAGCCTTAAATTGAGGGGTAATAGATATAGGACAGAGGTCAGAGGTGGGTTTTTTACGCAAAGAGTGGTGAGGCCGTAGAATGCCCTACCTGCAACAGTAGTGAACACGCCAACATTGAGGGCATTAAAAAATTTATTGGATAAGCATATGGATGATAAGGGCATAGTGTAGGTTAGATGGCCTTTAGATTTTTTCCATGTCGGTGCAACATCGAGGGCCGAAGGGCCTGTACTGCGCTGTATCGTTCTATGTTCTATGTTCTAATGTGCAGACCCAGCCTGCCAGATAGTGCCCCCCCTCGCCACCCCCGGGCCACCCCTCACCAGTCCTCCCCCGACTGTAGCAGCGCTGACACAGTCCGCAGCTGCCATATGAGGTTGATGAAACCTCAGAACACAAGTGATCCGGGCCATAGGGAAGTCGGCACATCGGGGGAGGGCCTTCAGGTGATGTCCTGAGGTTGTCCCAACGACGTGTGGCGTACTCACCGATGATGCTGTTTTGGAGGGGGCGGAGCATCCAAAACAGGCGTCAAAACGGATGTGGAGTCAAAACGGATTCTCTGGCCAATCGACGAATGTTTCGGCGTCGGCAATAGGAGAATCCAGCCCTATGAATCTGTTCTGAAAACGTCCCAGTAAACAAATTTGGAAATCAAAAAAGGACATCTTTCTTACTGTTGTTTGCATGGCACAGGAATACTCCTCATGGGCATTTAAAAACCTCTGGCCTGTCTTGACCTATTTGATCCACCCTACCCCTCCCCACACACACCTTCCTCCCTTTCTTCCACTTCCCAAACTTGTTATGCTGGGAGGCGGCCAATTTGCTAACCTCCCAAGTACCCATTTTGAGCCCAAGGGCTGGAATCTCTGTTGCCTGCTGCCGATAGCAGAGTTCCCAGTGGGGTGAAGAATCCAGCAATGTGCAAAACACAGCGCCAATTCCATTCCGATGCTGCAACATCGAGATTCGTGCCCCAGGGCAGCGGGAGGATGCAAACGGGTCATTTAGACCCATTTGCATCCTATTAACGGGCCAGGCATCATATTCTCCAAGTCCATGTGATTCTTCGGTTCTCTGGGCCGGGATTCATGTGGACGAGAATTGATGCAGGTATTTACAAACGTGGCCCTGATGCTGTGCACCTGGCGGTGGGCTAAGGGGATAACTCTTTCAGTGAGTTGCCTCCAAAGTCCATCAGAGGGTTACCCTCCTCCCATAATGCAAATCCTGCTTTTCCCATCTGCACCAAAACCTCCCATGAGAGAGCCCTACACCAGAGATGACCCAATGACAAAGATTCCCACCAGAAACCCCGGCATGCGAGAGCCCCCCATCAGAGACCTCCTAATTATGCAAATCCAGATGTGATTCACAATTAAATGTATAATGATGATCATGAAACCATTGTTGATTGTTGTAAAAACCCATCTGGTTCACTAATGTCCTTTGGGGAAGGAAACCTGTCCGTGCATAGTTTGGCCGACACATGACTCCAGGCCTACAGAAATGTGGTTGACTCTCAACTGCCCCTTCAAGGGCAATTGGGGATGAGCAATAAATGCTGGCCAGCCGGTGATGCCCACGTCCTATGAACGAATTTTTAAAAAATTCCTTGTCATACAATTTGAGCAGGTGGCCCCACCATGCAATGCTGGGGTCTCTGCTTGGTGTCTCTGTAAGGGGGGTGTCTCTGGCAGGGCTCTCAGTAATGCCTGGGTCTCTAGTGGGGGCCTCTGTAATTAGGGGTCTCTAGTGAGGGTCTCTGGTGGGGTCTCTCGTATGAGGGGTCCCTGTTATTGGGGTCTATGGTGGGGTCTCCGTAATTGGGAGGTCTGTGGTCAGGGTCTCTAGTGGGGGTCTCTCTTATGGGGGTCTCTGTAATTGGGGTGTGGTCTCTAGTGGGGGTATCCATTGTTCCATAAGTAATTCTACTTATTGTATACTGGAGAAAGGTTGTCTTAGAAAGTAGTGTTATTCACAGTTTTTTTTTTATAAATTTAGATTACCCAATTATTTTTTCCAATTAAGGGGCAATTTAGCGTGGCCAATCCACCTACTCTGCACATTTTTGGGTTGTGGGGGCGAAACCCACGCAGACACGGGGAGAATGTGCAAACTCCACACGGACAGTGACCCAGAGCCGGGATCGAACCTGGGACCTCAGCGCCGTGAGGCGGTTGTGCTAACCACTAGGCCACCATGCTGCCCCTGTTATTCACAGTTAATAGGAGATTAATTAAATATAAGCCCAGTGCCAAAAAGAGTAGCTGAAGGTCTGTGTGTATCAAATACATGAAAAGAACAATACACTGTACTAAAAACAGTTACTTATTCAAATGGAGCTGTAAAATGTGTGGCATGTTAATTCACACCTCTTTGTTTACATCTGCAAAATTATTTTCTTATTTATACAGCTACGACACTCAGCTGTAAAAACATGAAGGGCGTGATTTAGTGGATTCGGTCATCTCAGGCACAAATCCCGTTATGGCCACTAAATCCCGTGAGAGGGCCAGAACGGGTTTTGTGCCAACGAGCTCTCAGTTTGAGATCTTACCTGCCCCCCCCCCCCCACCCTAAAACTGCCAACCCAACACTGCCGGGTTGGCAATTTCATAGTACCAGGCTGACACTGCCAGGTTAGTACTGAGGTGGGCACTGCTAAGTCGGCTCTGACTGGGGGGTAACCCTCCTCCATTGTCGGAGGGGGCTTCCCCTTATGTGTGGTGTTGGGGGGGGGAGGAGAAGAGAGAGCCCCAATGGCAGTGTGGGGGGTGAGAGGGGGAAGGATAGTGCCCCCCGATACTTCAGTGGTGGTGGGGGGGAGGAAGAGGGGTAGAGTGGTACGTGAAACATCCACGGTTGGGGGTGAGAGAGGGGGTAGAGTGGCCCCCGATATCTCCGTGGTTGGGGTGGTGGGGGGTTTGTCAAGCTTGTGCGATGGTCCTCTGAGTCCGGGGGTGGGGTTGGGGGAACTTATTTTAAAGGCAGATTGGGGCACCTTTCTCTGTGGATCCGGACTTGCCAGGTGTATCAGACAGCGCCCTTCCAGACCGACAGCATAAACCACACACCCAGATTCTCTGTGCACTAAGTGCCAGAAAATCTGGCTGAAAACTCTGCTGTGTTCTGTTGGTTTTCAGTCAGACCCTGATACTTCACCATTTTATGAGAAATTTCCATTCTCAATATCTATCAACCTCATAAATTGACCTGGAGCTAATTTAACTTTCCAGCTCCAACGTAAAGGCACTGTTAATATTAAAAGCCATAAAACGTGATTTGAAAAGCTCAGAAATAGGAATTCAGCTCTCAGCTAGCAGCTGTGGAAAGGGTAATAAATTCTAAAATAGAATGAATGCCATTATCACTGTTAACATATTGATCGCAAGTTTATATATTTTATAATACTCACCATTGACTTCAATTAGAGAGTTATTATTTAAAGTCAGGTCTTTATCAAACTCCATTTTTTGTGCAGTCTTTTTTAATGCAGTGTCTCAGAGTCTGCACATTCTCCCCGTGTCTGCATGGGTTTCCTCCGTGTGCTCCAGTTTCCTCCCACAAGTCCTGAGAGACGTGCTGTTAGGTTAATTGGAAATTCTGAATTCTCCCTCGGTGTACCCGAACAGGTGCCGGAATGTGGCGATTAGAGGCTTTTCACACTAACATCATTGCCATGTTAATATAAGCCTGCTTGTGACAATAAAGATATTGTCAGTGGCTGTAGAATGGGGGTCAGACATTTTCCTTGGGGAGGTAGAGAAAATAGGGGTGAAGCAGGGAAATTGGAAGGACGGTAACCAAAATGTCAGTCTAACTGTCACTTGGTGACCATTTCGTAATAGCTTTGTCGGGAGTCTCCAAGTACTCTCTAAGTAGATTGCAGAATTCCCTTTTAAGGTAAAGACCAGAGAAAAGAGGGAAACAGTAAACCTACCCTGTTAAATCAATATTACACTATTAGATTGAATAATTGTTATTCAGATAATGAATTAATTATTCAAGCAAAACAGCTTGAAATCTGCTGTCTCTTTCACATCTGTTCTTTTCTAAAATTCCTGGCATGTAAATATTTTAGCCTCTTAATTTTCTCATTATCTGGGGTTATGTAGGATAAATTCTGGATTCAGTGTTTGAACATGAAGTCTTCGATATTTATTATTTAATACTGAAATATGTCTTTTACTGATATCATCTTTGCCCCATCAAATATTAAATGTTAAATTGGATGTCTTTATTACTTATTGTTAGATCTTGAGGTAAAGTGTCTATTCGTTCACCATTCATATTGACTGATTTTCCTGTATTTAACTTTTGTTTGTGAAGTGCCACAATTAGTTTGCTGTTGATTTAGATAATCTGACTACATATGTATCTGCATCACCAGTTTTGGTTCACTAACATCCTTTTGGTGAAAGTTAATCAGCTCCACATTTTGTTTTCAGAGAAACCTGTTCTTCAGAGCAGGCATTCTTTGGACAGCTCAAGGCTCATGGATAGGATGGAGTCTGCCCAGCCTCTTTGGATCACTCTAGCGATGCAGAAGCAGAAAGGATTCCGTGAGCAGCAGGCCAGCCGAGAGGAGAGAAGGCAAGCAAGAGAAGCCAAGCTAGTGGAGAAACAGGCAAAAGAGAATGTATGCACCTTCTGTTATTATAAGATTTAATAATAAATGCTGGTCTGAGTCAAATAGACTACACATATGGAACGTGGTTTATTAGAAGGGAACAAAGTCCCACAGCGAACACATTTAGCTGCATGGTTCCCGGCACATGCGGAACTCCTCAGTGTAGTGGGAGAATAGGGCGCCATATAAAAATGGCGTCTCAATCTCTGGAGCCACTGATGCAACCCCTTACATCCCAGCCCCAATGCATTATGGGAGAGTCCCCAGGACTCCTCCCCACGCCCCCCCCCAACACTCATACAGGGCACCAGCACACAGAAAATGCCGGCTTAGCACCACGGCAGTGCCCTTTCCAACTGGCAGTGTCACCTGGACATCTCGGCAACACCAGGCTGGCACCCAGATGGCACTGCCAGGGTGCCCAGGTGGCACCAGCAGCACCAGCTTACCATCCTGAACAGAGGGCATGCACCTGTGGGCCTCCGATCCCCTGGGAGACCTCCATGAGTGTCTATTTCTGGAGACCAGTACTGTTCGCCGTTGGCCTGAGGTCTCCAAGGTGAGGGAGATTGATCCTGCACTTCAGGTAACTCAGGAATCTGCACATTCAAGTGAGACTAACAGTCCCGCTCTAATATGCAGATTTGCTAAAAAGCAATCCCACGCTCAATGGGCGGGATTTACATCGCGACGTCCCGCAGGATCGCGTTAGATCTCTCGAGGCGTTGCGAGCCAGGTGGATTCCAGGAGCGGGGTCTCTCGGCTTTTATCGGTCACGCTGTGCCACGCGCGAGCTGCTTTTTGGCTGCAGCGTGGCCATAAAGTGTGTGACTATAGTCTGTGGGAGCCAGTTTCATTATAAAGCTGTCAGGATTGTATCTTTTGGTAGGAATCAACAGTATTGATGGTGACAATCGTTTTTCACTTTAATGCAACAATCACCGGAATGAACACCAAATACTGCGGATGCTCAAGATCTAAAAAAAAAACATAAGGTGCTGGAAAACTCAGCAGGTCCAGCCACATCCGTGGGGTGAGAAAGAGTTAACGTTTGAAGTCCAATATGATTCTTCTTCTGAACTTCACCTTCTTTGGAAATGAAGTTCCCAGGAAGAGTCACATTGGGCTCAAAATATTGGGGGGAATTTTCAGGCCATTCTCACCAGCAGGTTCTTCTGTTCCCGCCGATGGTGGACCCATCTGCAGGTTTCCTGGTGGGGGGGTTGGGGGGCGGGGGTTGAATTCAACGGGAAATCCCATCGACAGCAGCAGGGCCAGAAGATCCTGCCATGAGCCAACGGTGGGTCGCTTCCCGCTGCTAAGAAATACACTGCAGGTGGCACAGAAAACCCCTCCCGCTAACTGTTTCTCTCTCCACAGATGCTGCCAGACGTGCTGAGATTTTCCAGCACCTTTCTATTTTAATATAATTTGCACAGTGTCTTTATATTCATCATTGGGACCACAATTAATATTTTTTCAATTCGCCTTTGGAGATTTGACAGAATTGACTGAATTTAAATTAAAGAAACTTAAGGAGACATGAAAATATATGAGAAACATAGAATTGTTATGGTGCAGAAGGAGGCCTTTTGGCAAACCATGACTACACTGGCGCTCCACTTTCCTGCCTTTGCCCTGTAATCCTGCGCATTCTTCCTTTTCAAAGAAGAGTCCAATTCCATTTTAAAGCTTAAATTGAACCTGCCTCCATCAGAATCTCAGGGACTGCTTCCCAGTCCTTAACATCCCGCTGTGCAAAGAAGTTTCTCCTCATATTACTTTTGCTACTTTTACTAATGGCTTTAAATCTGTGTCCTCCCACTTAATTCTTTCATAAGTGGGAATAATTTCTCCCTATCTACACTGTCTAGGCCCCTCATGATCTTGAATACCTTTAACAAATCTCCTCTGAACCTTCTTTTCCCTAAGGGAAACAACCCTAACTTCTCCAATGTATCTTTATAACTGAAATTCCTTGGGGCAGCACGGTGACGCAGGGATTAGCACAGTTGCCTCATGGCGCCGAGGTCCCAGGTTCGATACTGGTCCTGGGTCACTGTCCGTGTGGAGTTTGCACATTCTCCCCGTGTCTGTGTGGGTTTCACCCCCACAACCCAAAGATGTGCAGAGTAGGTGGATTGACGACTCTAAATTGCCCCTTAATTGGAAAAATTGGAATTGGGTACTTAAAATAAAAAAAAAACCTGAAATTCCTTATCCCTAAAACATTCTCGTGAATCGTTTCTGCATCCTCTCCAATGGCTTAATATTCTTCCTGAAGTTTGGCACCCAGAGCTGGACACAATACTCTAACTCAGGATGAACTGACTTAGACAAACTCAACATAGCCTTCTTGCTCTTGTACTTTATGCACCTATTAATAAAGTCCAGGATACTGTATAGTTACAGTCAGGGGAAAGAAAACGAACAGGCAGACAGTGCAGGGATCCCTCATGGCCGTTCCCCTTCAAAACAAGTATACCGTTTTGGATGCTGTTGGGGGGGATGACCTACCGGGGGAGGCCCTAGCGGCCAGGTCTCTGGCACTGAGTCTTGCTCTGGGGCGCAGAAGGGAAGGGGGAGAATAGAAAAGCAATAGTAATAGGAGATTTAATGGTCAGGGGAATAGATAGGAGATTCTGTGGTCGCGATCGAGACTCCCGGAAGGTATGTTGCCTCCCAGGTGCCAGGGCCAGGTATGTCTCGGATCGTGTCTTCAGGATCCTGAAGGGGGAGGGTGAGCAGCCAGAAGTCGTGGTGGACATTGGTACCAACGACGTAGGTAGGAAAAGGGGTGTGGGGGGTAATAAACAAGTTTAGGGAGTTAGGCTGGAAGTTAAAGGCCAGGACAGACAGAGTTGTCATCTCTGGTTTGTTGCTGGTGCCACATGATAGCGAGGCTAGGAATAGGGAGAGAGTGCAGTTGAACACGTGGCTGCAGGAATGGTGTAGGAGGGAGGGCTTCAGGTATTTGGATAATTGGAGCGCATTCTGGGGAAGGTGGGACCTGTACAAGCAGGACGGGTTGCATCTGAACCAGAGGGGCACCAATATCCTGGGAGGGAGGTTTTCTAGTACTCTTCGGGAGGGTTTAAACTAATTTGGCAGGGGAATGGGAACCGGATTTGTAGTCCAGCAACTAAGGAAGCCGATATTCAGGACGCCAAAGCGTGTAGTGATGCAGTGGGGAAGGTAACACTGACAAAGGAGAGTACTTGCAGGCAAGGAGATGGGTTGAAGTGTGTATACTTCAACGCAAGTAGCATCAGGAATAAGGTGTGTGAACGTAAGGCATGGATCGGTACTTGGGACTACGATGTAGTGGCCATCACGGAAACTTGGATAGAAGAGGGGCAGAAATGGTTGTTGGAGGTCTCTGGTTATAGATGTTTCAACAAGATTAGGGAGGATGGTAAAAGAGGTGGGGGGTGGCATTGTTAATTAGAGATAGTATAACAGCTGCAGAAAGGCAGTTCGAGGAGGATCTGCCTACTGAGGTAGTATGGGTTGAAGTCAGAAATAGGAAAGGAGCAGTCGCCTGGTTGGGAGTTTTCTATAGGCCCTCCAATAGCAGCAGAGATGTGGAGGAACAGATTGGGAAACAGATTTTAGAAAGGTGCAGAAGTCACAGGGTAGTAGTCATGGGTGACTTCAACTTCCCAAATATTGAGTGGAAACTCTTTAGATCAAATAGTTTGGATGGGGTGGTGTTTGTGCAGTGTGTCCAGGAAGCTTTTCTAACACAGTATGTCGATTGTCCGACCAGAAGGGAGGCCATATTGGATTTGGTACTTGGTAATGAACCAGGGCAGGTGATAGATTTGTTAGTGGGGGAGCATTTTGGAGGTAGTGACCACAATTCTGTGACTTTCACTTTAGTAATGGAGAGGGATAGGTGCGTGCAACAGGGTAAGGGAAGGGTAAATACAATGCTGTCAGACAGGAATTGAATTGCATACGTTGGGAACATAGGCTGTCAGGGAAGGGCACAAGTGAAATGTGGAACTTGTTCAAGGAACAGGTACTACGTGTCTTTGATATGTATGTCCCTGTCAGGCAGGGAAGAGATGGTCAAGTGAGGGAACCATGGTTGGCGAGAGGTTGAATATCTTGTTAAGAGGAAGAAGGAGACTTATGTAAGGCTGAGGAAACAAGGTTCAGACAGGGCGCTGGAGGGATACAAGATAGCCAGGAGGGAACTGAAGAAAGGGATTAGGAGAGCTAAGAGAGGGCATGAAAAATCTTTGGCAGGTAGGATCAAGGAAAACCCCAAGGCCTTTTACACATATGTGAGAAATATGAGAATGACTAGAGCGAGGGTAGGTCCGATCAAGGACAGTAGCGGGAGATTGTGTATTGAGTCTGAAGAGATAGGAGAGGTCTTGAACGAGTATTTTTCTTCAGTATTTACAAACGAGAGGGGGCCATATTGTTGGAGAGGACAGTGTGAAACAGACTGGTAAGCTCGAGGAGATACTTGTTAGGAAGGAAGATGTGTTGGGCGTTTTGAAAAACTTGAGGATAGACAAGTCCCCCGGGCCTGACGGGATATATCCAAGGATTCTATGGGAAGCAAGAAATGAAATTGCAGAGCCGTTGGCAATGATCTTTTCATCCTCACTGTCAACAGGGGTGGTGCCAGGGGATTGGAGAGTGGCGAATGTCGTGCCCCTGTTCAAAAAAGGGAATAGGGATAACCCTGGGTTATCTTCTATTCCATGAAATTACTCAGTAGTGTGACACTGTATTAAGCGCCTTTTGGAAGACCATGTACACCACTAACAACATTGCCCTCATCAACCCTCTCTGTTACCACTTCAAAAAACTCCCAACACATTAGTTAAATATGGTTTTCCCTTAAGAAATCCATGCTGGCTTTACTTAATTAACCTGCACTTGTCCATATACTTATTAATTTGTCCCAGATTATTGTTTCTAGACATTTCCCCTCCACAAAAGTTGAACTGACTGGTCTGTAGTTGTTGGGCTTATGTTTACACCATTTTTAATAAGGGTGTAACGGTTGCAATTCTCTCGTCCTCTGGGACTTTCTAAGGAAGGCTGAAAAATGAGGGCCAGTGCCTCTGCAATTTCCACACTCAATTCCCTCCGTGCCCTTGGACACAACTCCTCCAGTTGTGGTGCTTATCAAGTTTACAGGTAACTTATCCAATACCTCCTGCTTTTCAATTTTGAATCCATCTAGTATCTGAATTACCTCATCTTTTACCGTGGTCTAGGTAGCATCTTCATCATTCTTACAGGCAGATGCAAAGTATTAATTTAGTACCTCACTTATGTTCTTTGCCTTCATGCAAAGTCCAAAGATGTGCAGGTTAGGTGGATTGGCCATGATAAATTGCCCTTAGTGTCCAAAATTGCCCTTAGTGTTGGGTGGGGTTACTGGGTTATGGGGATAGGGTGGAGGTGTTGACCTTGGGTAGGGTGCTCTTTCCAAGAGCCGGTGCAGACTCGATGGGCCGAATGGCCTCCTTCTGCACTGTAAATTCTATGACCTATGCGTAAGTCATCTTTTTGGTCCCTGATTATCTCTACTCCTCCTTTTACCACTCTTTACTATTTATATGCCTAACAAAGACTTTGGAATTTCCTTTTATGTTAGCTGCCAGTCTCTTTTCATTGTCTTATTTACTTCTTCACCTCGCCTCTGAACCTTCTATATTCAAATATATTACAAGTCCACTGTGCACTCAGCCAACATACAGTTGTGTGGCTCTATTTGAAATATTTTTTTTATTTTAAATACAGCTTTTTAACTTCACTGCATTTTCTAGAGTCTTTGTAGCACTAGAGAAAAATTTGATACGTGTTACAATAATCATCAGCTTTAATTACATTTGTAAAGAGCCAGCAAGATGAATGAAAAGTCATAAAACTTAGCAAGTTGTTTCAAATCTGTTAAATACGTGACCATTCATGTGATGATGCTTCTTTCAGAGCAGTAACTCCAACTACCCTATCCTCCTCTATCACTGACCTTCCCACACATCCTATCCAATTACAACCACCCATCCCACCTCATGTATCTCCCCAAGGGCTTTTCCAATACAGTATTACCTCCAAGAATGTGTGTTCACTTGTCAATAAGGCTATTGCAATCAGCAATTGTATTGTGGATGAATGTATTGAAACTTGGCTTGAGTAGTGGCATCTTGCTCATTACCAACACTTTCCCTGGCTATATTCTCCTCACCTAACTTGCCCAAACAGCCTCATTGTGGCATGGTCCTTAGAAGCCTTGGCTCTTACCCTTACTTCTGTGGCACCTTACCTGTTCCATAACTCTCACCTGAACCTTAAACTCCTCAATGTTTATCATCCATTTTCCAGCCCACTTCATGCTTTTCCTCATGATAACCTTCCTTCAGCAGTGTCTACAATTCAAAAATACTTAATTGATTGTAAAGCACGTTGGGATGTTCTGAGCCATTGAAGGTGCTGTGTAAATGCTAATTTTTCAATCTACTTTTTTCCTCAGAATCTGCTTTGGTCTGTGATTTAAATTTCTATCTCAACTCCCTTAGCCACCTCTCTTCAGAGTTCAGTGATATCCTTTCCTCAAATAATCTTGTCCTCTATGTAAACTCTCATACCTCTATTTACCAGGTCTGGCTGACCCACTTAAAGTGCTGAAATCTACAGAGCTACAGACCAATATTTGGTAAATGGGATTAAGCTAGATCACTTTTTTTTTGGCACAGCTTTTCATTGGGCAGAATTTAATGGATGATGGGCTTTCTTGCTTTTCTACCTAAAGAAACGGTGAGAAACCCATCTTTGCCGACACCAGGTAACCCTCACCTATTTAAAGCTCCGAGGAGCATTAATTAGTTGGATGTGAGACTGGGGAAAAAGACAGCCCATCTCAGAGTGCTTCAGGCAATCAGATTGACCGGCAGCTCTGTAACTCCAGTAGCGCCAGTAGGAGCAGTCCCACGAGTCAAAGTTCCAGAACCAGATGCAGATAAGTGCTGGGGGTGTGGTGGCAGAGACAGGAGAGAAGACCCCATGGTGAGGGGGGGTTGGAGTTTTTACAGAGAGGTCTTTACAGGGGGAAGTACCTGATGGCAGGCAGACCCAGGGGAGGCGCCTAATTGGGCAAAAGGGTCCTTGAGGGGAGTGCCCCCCATTTCCCACAAGGCCAAACATTGGTGTTCTCTGATTGCCTATCCTTCCATCTGTAAGGACCCTTTCTGTTGATTCCCTTAGTTGCTAGTTTTTAATTTTGTCTTTATTGTTTTTGGTCCATGGATTGTTAATGAATACATACCTTTAAATTGAGCAGAGGAAATAAGGAATTCAAAGTTTCAAAAGCTGTGTTATAGAGTTTTGTATATTGGGAAGAAGAACGCAGACTTTATGGTAGCCAAGAGATTGAAGTGCTTCATTTTGATTGGTTGGCTGGTGGCCAATGGATTGGCCAGTCACAATAATCTGCCCGGCAACCAACAGCAATAGGCTCCTGTCAGGTGGGGGTCCATCACCCAGCAAAAGCCACTGGACCCTCAAGGTGGAAGCAGCTCTCTCTGTCTCTAGACCGTGAAAGAAGCTGTCTCTCTCTCTCTCTCATGTTGGCTGCCCGCTATTTCTGTGAGCCTACAGTGAAAACCATTAGAAGACATCCATCTGAAATAAAGACTATTATCCTTTTACTTTTATCATTATTTTACACTTTCCCCTCTGTATTTGTTTGTCATTGTGTGTGTGAGTAGAGGGTGGACGAGTTAAAGATGGGGGGTGGGGGGGGGATAGAGATTAGATAGTGGTTAACCAGTTGTATTTGTTGCCTATTTAATTAGTTACTGTTAATTAATTTACAAACCTTGGTGCCTATAGTTATTGGGCAGTCAGACTGGGTATTTTAAAAATGGAAGTTAATTTCAAACATTTTGAAACTCTGGGTCAAGTGGGGCTGAAATTGACTAGGCACTGGCCCAACTTGTTGTACCACACCAATGGGAACAGTTTCTCTTTATTTACTCATGCTTTTGAAGATCTGTATCCGATCTCCTCTCAACTTCCTCTTCTCCAAGAAAAACAACCCCAGTTTCTCCAGTCTATCAACGTAACTGACGTCCCTCATCCCAGGAACCATGCCCATAATTCTTTTGTGCACCCTCTCTAAAACCTTCACATCCTTGTAGTGCCCAAAATTCTCCAGTTAAACCTGAACCAGTGTTTTATAACTGCCTTGCTTTTCTACTTTTTTCCTCTAAGATAAAATTTAGAATCCCGTTTAACCACTTTCTCATCCTGTTCTTTTACTTTCAGTAACTTGTGCACATATACCCTAAGGTTGTCTGATCCTCCACTACCTTTAGAATTGTATCCTCATTTTAAATTGCCTCTTTGTTTTCTACAAAATGGTATCGCTTCAGACTTCTTTTTCACCTGTTTATTCATTCTCCCCAGTGTGTTCATGTCCTCTTGATGTCTATCCTGCTCACAGTTCACAATACTTTCAAGTTTAGTGTCATCTTCAAATTTCAAATTGTGCCCTGCATTCCCAAGTCTAGGTCATTAATAGATGTCAAGAAAAATAGTGGTTTTATTACTGGCCCCTGCGGAACCCCACTCCATAACTTCCTTCCAATGTTTGAAATTCACTCCCATGTCTAAGGAGGCCTATACTCTTGCTCATGAGCTTGAGATCATTCAAATCCTTGCGGAACTGCTGCCAGGTCCTTAGGGCCAGAATCCGAGAATTGACGTGCTGCTCCAACTCCCTTGAGGGCCTCCAAGAACCCAGACAATCAAGAACTGCCACCTGCCCAGCCACCGCAGTTAAAGAGGAAGGGTTATAACATCAAACCACAAATGAGGCGGTGCTGTCACTTTATCTGACACGCACAGCTGCCAGCTCAGATATTGGCATTGTAAGAACTTCACAGAGTGGTATATTGAGTTGGGATCTGAATGTGCTGCAGCCAGGCTCAGGGCTGGAGGGGACAGGATTGTTTGTGTACCAACTCAGTCGAGGGTGAGATCATATGCAAGATTTGCAAAAGGGGCTCAGGTGAGGGCTTTGATGGGGTGGCATGCACACCTCCCCTTGTCCTTCACTACGAAAGTCTCCAGCATCTGGGGGCAGTCAACAGCAGCTTCCTTGTAATATGTGCAGCTTTCATTTAGGAGGGCTGCCTTCAGGAGGTGCAGGTTAGCTAGAATACGTGCCTGTCACACAATTATAAGGCCCCTGTTAAGCATTCAGTCAGTCAGTAGCATGGGTTATGCATGCAAAGGAGATGGGCTGAAGTTTATTTGTTGCATGTCACAACAGAACCTGACAAGGACAGAGTTCAAATCCTGATTGATATGCCTGAAAATGAGAGCAAATAATTTTTTAGCCAGAGTCGTCAAACTTGATGTCAATCATACAAAAAGCCTCCTCCTCCTTCAGGTACTATTTCCTAAGAGGGCGTTGGCGACCATGGACCCCCACTGTATTGATCCATGAGTATGCTTTGCAGTTGTCTTCTGCATTATGGCTGAGGAAACTCTCTCACTCTTACTGTCTCGTTATGCTCTTGACGTAGCATAAGCTGCTTCCTTGATGTGCACTCTGACAAAGAAAGGTTCAGACGTGGAGACTACTCCAACATGTTTATTGAACTATTAACAATTCTCCTACTCGGATTCGACTCTACTGTTAACCCTTCTATAGCTACTCAGACTGACAAACCAGTCTGCTACAATCCACGTGGTGGGTGTGATGTTCAATCAACCCTGTGTCTGTACTCACTGAGTGCCTCCACTGGAAAGAGGAAGATCATGTGTGCTGTGTCCTTTATATATGGGTTGGTGTAATGCCCCCCTGTGGTAGTGTCACCTCTGTGTGTATCGTGAATGCCCATTGGTCGTGTTCTATCTTACTGACCTATTGGTTGAATGTCTGTCATGTCTCTGGTGCTCCCTCTAGTGTCTATCTAGTCTACGTGTACTTACATTAACCCCTTGTGTATTTACAGTGATGCATATCACCACACTTACCACTTACCATGGGAGGCACAGTAGCACAGCAGTTAGCACAGTTGCTTTACAGCTCCAGTGTCCCCGGTTCGATTCCCGGCTTGGGTCACTGTCTGTGCGGAGTCTGCACGTTCTTCCCGTGTCTGCGTGGGTTTTCTCCGGGTGCCCCTGTTTCCACCCACAGTCCAAAGATGTGCAGGTTAGGTGGATTGGCTATGCTAAAAAAATTGCTCTTAGGTTAGGTGGGGTTACTGGTTATGGGGATAGGGTGGAGGTATGGCCTTAAGTGGGATGCTCTTGCCAAGAGCCGGTGCAGACTCGATGGACCGAGTGGCCTCCTTCTGCACTGTAAATTCTATGATTCTATGACCACTTGTCATCAGCTGTATTGGTAGGAATTAGAGGCTGGTAGTCAACCTGTTTGGCCAGGTTATTAAAGTATATTCTGAGGTCATCAAGTCCTGAAGTGGGACTTGAACCCAGAATTTCTGGCCCAGAGGTAGGGATATTACCACAAGACCTCCTCAGAAAAATATATAAGGAAAATATCAATCAGTAACATCTCTGTATTGTGTCTCTGACACCTCATGGTTTAAGCTGTCACAGACAACATGCCACATTCATAGTAAAGGAGAATTTGTTACAAGTAGCCTCAGAATCAGCTAGCACATGGAAATTGTGCTACATACAATCACAACCCGGAAGAAGGAAGAATGGGAGCAAACAATTTAAATCAAATAACTGCTGGTAAACAACACTGTAGCTTGTCTTTATTTTTAAAAGAAAGTGGGTATGAAACTAGAAAAGAGATGGCAAACAAACGTGAGTTAGAGGCTGTTAAGTTCTGGCTGGTAAGAACGTCTAGTTCTTGACTAGTTAAAATGTTTTATTGTAAAATAAATACGTGGTTTAGATAACTGAGAAATACATTGCAAACTACTAATTATGATAAATTATCCTAGAGCGGCTGCAAGTATGACTATTCACTAACACGACGATCTCCAGACTCCTCGAGGTACAGAGTCACGTGGTAGATTCCCACTGCCACCTGCTGGTTGGCGGTCATTTACATCACTATTTACATGATTACTTATGCATATCACAGAGAGCTTCAGATCTGGAGTGTCAGAGAGAAAATAATTATGCTTGTGATCAGGAACTGCTCAAAGAATATATTTAACAAAGCAAGCTTTGACAAACAGTTTGACAAGATAATTGCTATTCTTTGTAACAGTTTAATTTTGAAAAGGAAAGTTGATGTTGAATCTCACTAAAGAATTTGTGAATCATACAAAACTTGTAGTGTCAAACTATAAAAGAACATAGGCAAGTTTTTTTTAAATGTTTTTATTAAGGAATTTGAAATTTTTTATAAAAATAACATAGACAATGACATCAACATGGTATAATAAACATTTCCCCCCATCTCAATCTTCACACACCACAACCATACAACAACAATCCGGCCCTCCCTCCCCACGGAATATTGCATCTGCTGACATTTTAATTTTCCCCGAGAAAGTCGACGAACGGCTGCCACCTCTGGGTGAACCAGACCATTGACCCCCTTAAGGCGAACTTTATTTTTTCGAGACTGAGAAACCCAGCCATGTCACTAACCCAGGTCTCTACACTCGGGGGCTTTGAGTCCCTCCACATTAACAAGATCCGTCTCCGGGCTACCAGGGAGGCAAAGGCCAAGACGTCAGCCGCTTTTGCCCCCTGAACTTCCAGCTTTTCCGACACTCTAAAGATCGTTACCTCCGGACTCGGCACCACCCGTGTTTTTAGCACCGTAGACATTGCCTTAGCAAAACCCTGCCAAAACCCTCTAAGCTTCGGATATGCCCAAAACATGTGGACTTGATTTGCTGGGCTTCCCGCGCATTCCTATCTTCTACCCCGGAAACCCTGCTCATCCTAGCTGCTGTCATGTGTGCCTGGTGCACTACCTTGAATTGTATCAGGCTGAGCCTGGCACATGATGAGGACGTATTAACCCTGCTTAGGGCATCCGCCCATAGACCCGCCTCTATCTCTCCTCCTAGCTCGTCCTCCCACTTGCCCTTAAGCTCCTCCACCGGAGTTTCCTCCGCCTCCGAAAGCTCCTGGTAAATATCTGAAACCTTCCCCTCTCCCACCTAGGTACTGGAAACTACTCTAACCTGTATCCCCCGTGGCGGCAGCTGCGGAAAGGCCGGCACCTGTTTTCCCAGGAAGTCTCGCACCTGCAAATACTTAAATCCGTTCCCTGCTGGCAATTCAAATTTATTCTCCAAGGCTTTCAAGCTGGGAAAGCTCCCTTCTATAAATAGATCCCCCATCCTTCTAATTCTTGCCCTTTGCCAACTCCGGAACCCACCATTTAGCCTACCCAGTACAAATAGATGATTATTATAAATCGGGGTCCAAACCTCGATTCTCCCTCCATTCTCTTATATCTCCTCCATTGCCCCTAGATTCTCAGAACCGCCACCACCGCCGGACTTGTGGAGAATCGGGCCGGCGAGAACGGAAGACATGCCGTTATCAGTGCTCCCAAACTGGTGTCTTTGCATGATGCCGCCTCCATCCGCTCCCATGCTGACCCCGCCCCCACTACCCACTTCC